>NW_011495046.1:723485-842636 GCF_000754665.1 Bison bison bison | reverse complement strand
ATGAAGTGGTGGGACCGGATGCCATGATCTTCGTTTTCTGAATGTTGAGCTTTAAGCCAACTTTTTCACTCTCCACTTTCACTTTCATCAAGAGGCTTTTGAGTTCCTCTTCACTTTCTGCCATAAGGGTGGTGTCATCTGCATATCTGAGGTGATTGATATTTCTCCTGGCAATCTTGATTCCAGCTTGTGTTTCTTCCAGTCCAGCGTTTCTCATGATGTACTCTGCATATAAGTTAAATAAACAGGGTGACAATATACAGCCTTGACGAACTCCTTTTCCTATTTGGAACCAGTCTGTTGTTCCATGTCCAGTTCTAACTGTTGCTTCCTGACCTGCAATCAGGTTTCTCAAGAGGCAGGTCAGGTGGTCTGGTATTCCCATCTCTTGAAGAATTTTCCACAGTTTATTGTGATACACACAGTCAAAGCTTTGGCATAGTCAATAAAGCAGAAATAGATGTTTTTCTGGAACTCTCTTGCTTTTCTGATGATCCAGCAGATGTTGACAATTTGATCTCTGGTTCCTCTGCCTTTTCTAAAACCAGCTTGAACATCAAGAAGTTCATGGTTCAGGAATTGCTGAAGCCTGGCTTGCAGAATTTTGAGCATGACTTTACTAGCGTGTGAGATGAGTGCAATTGTGCGGTAGTTTGAGCATTCTTTGGCATTGCCTTTCTTTGGGATTGGAATGAAAACTGCCCTTTTCCAGTCCTGTGGCCACTGCTGAGTTTTCCAAATTTGCTGGCATATTGAGTGCAGCACTTTCACAGCATCATCTTTCAGGATTTGGAATAGCTCAACTGGAATTCCATCACCTCCACTAGCTTTGTACATAGTGATGCTTTCTAAAGGCCCACTTGACTTCACATTCCAGGATGTCTGGCTCTAGGTCAGTGATCTCACCATCATGATTATCTGGGTCGTGAAGATCTTTTTTATACAGTTCTGTGTATTCTTGCCACCTCTTCTTAATATCTTCTGCTTCTGTTAGGTCCATACCATTTCTGTCCTTTATCGAGCTCAACTTTGCATGAAATGTTCCTTTGGTATCTCTGATTTTCTTGAAGAGGTCCCTAGTCTTTCCCATTTTGTTGTTTTCCTCTATTTTTTTGCATTGATTGCTGAAGAAGGCTTTCTTATCTCTTCTTGCTATTCTTTGGAACTCTGCATTCATATCTTTCCTTTTCTCCTTTGCTTTTCGCTTCTCTTCTTTTCACAGCTATTTGTAAGGCCTCCCCAGACAGCCATTTTGCTTTTTTGCATTTCTTTTCTTTGGGAATGGTCTTGATCCTTGTCTCCTGTACAATGTCACGAACCTCATTCCATAGTTCATCAGGCACTCTCTCTATCAGATCTAGGCCCTTAAATCTATTTCTCACTTCCACTGTATAATCATAAGGGAATTGATTTAGGTCATACCTGAATGGTCTAGTGGTTTTCTCTACTTTCTTCAATTTAAATCTGAATTTGGTAATAAAGAGTTCATGGTCTGAGCCACAGTCAGCTCCTGGTCTTGTTTTTGCTGACTGTATAGAGCTTCTCCATCTTTGGCTGCAAAGAATATAATCAATCTGATTTCGGTGTTGACCATCTGGTGATGTCCATGTATAGAGTCTTCTCTTGTGTTGTTGGAAGAGGGTGTTTGCTATGACCAGTGCATTTTCTTGACAAAACTCTATTCGTCTTTGCCCTGCTTCATTCCGTATTCCAAGGCCAAATTTGCCTATTACTTCAGGTGTTTCTTGACTTCTTACTTTTACATTCCAGTCCCCTATAATGAAAAGGACATCTTTTTTGGGTGTTAGTTCTAAAAGGTCTTGTAGGTCTTCATAGAACTGTTCAACTTCAGCTTCTTCAGTGTTACTGGTTGGGGCATAGACTTGGATTACTGTGATATTGAATGGTTTGCCTTGGAAACGAACAGAGATCATTCTGTCGTTTTTGAGATTGCATCCAAGTACTGCATTTCGGACTCTTTTGTTGACCATGATGGCCACTCCATTTCTTCTGAGGGATTCCTGCCTGCAGTAGTAGATATAATGGTCATCTGAGTTAAATTCACCCATTCCAGTCCATTTCAGTTCGCTGATTCCTAGAATGTCGACATTCCCTCTTGCCATCTCTTGTTTGACCACTTCCAATTTGCCTTGATTCACGGACCTGACATTCCAGGTTCCTATGCAATATTGCTCTTGACAGCATCGGACCTTGCTTCCATCACCAGTCACATCCACAGGTGGGTATTGTTTTTGCTTTGGCTCCATCCCTTCATTCTTTCTGGAGTTATTTCTCCACTGATCTCCAGTAGCATATTGGGCACCTACTGACCTGGAGAGTTTCTCTTTCGGTATCCTATGATTTTGCCTTTTCATACTATTCATGGGGTTCTCAAGGCAAGAATACCGAAGTTTTTTGCCATTCCCTTCTCCAGTGGACCACATTCTGTCAAATCTCTCCACCATGACCCGCCCATCTTGGGTTGCCCCACGGGCATGGCTTAGTTTCACTGAGTTAGACAAGGCTGTGGTCCTAGTGTGATTAGATTGACTAGCTTTCTGTGAGTATGGTTTCAGTGTGTCTGCCCTCTGATGCCCTCTTGCAACACCTACTGTCTTACTTGGGTTTCTCTTACCTTGGGCATTGGGTATCTCTTCACGGCTGCTCAAGCAAAGTGCAGCTATTGCTCCTTACCTTGGACGAGGGGTATCTCCTCACCCTCACCCTTCCTGACCTTCAACGTGGGATAGCTCCTCTAGGCCCTTCTGTGCCCATGCAGCCACGGCTCCTGCACCCGTGCAGCCATGGCTCCTCCACAGCTTTCAGCTGACACAGAAGAAATGTATTTCTCACAATTCTGGAAGTCACACATCCAAGGTCAAGGTGTGGTCAGGCTGGTTTCTTCCCACTCTTGCTCCTTGGCTTGCAAACAGCCATCTTTTCCTTGTGTCTTCACGTGGTCTTCCTTCTGTGTAGGTCTGTGTCCTGATCCCATTATCTGATAACTAAACCAGTTTTATTGCATTAGGATCTATCCTAATGACCTCATTTTAACTTGATTGTCTCATTAAAGATCCTATCTTGAAACACAAGCTAAGGCACTGGAGCTTAGGGTTTTAATGTACAGATTGGGGCAGGGAACACAATTCAGTCTGTTAACAATCTTGGTCAAATGCTTTGTACAATTGATTATTTGCTAAATTTTGTTGGTCAAATTTCATAAATATGACACACATTTTTTTTCCAACCAGAAAGTTTTACTCCCTCTCATCTCTACTTTTTAAGTAGTCATTTCTTTTATTTTAATGCTAATTGAACATTTGAATTTTTAATTTATTTATTTTAATATAAATTTATTTATTTTAATTGGAGGCTAATTACTTTACAATATTGTATTGGTTTTGCCATACATCAACATGAATCCACCACAGGTGTACATGTGAAGTTTTATCTGTTATTGAGTGAAGGACATGAAACCTTCTAGTGGTAATGCAGAGAAACAGAATATCATTGATGGCCTCCAGTTACCACATCAGAAATACTACCTTGGTGGTATGTTCAGGGAGGATTGCTTTGTGGAGATATCTGAAATGAAAAGAATCTGGTTTCATAGTAATTGTCACCATCCATGTTTTACATAATGATGGACCGAAAGAGGTGGTGACAATCGGAATGTCAAGGAAGAGGCGAATGTAAAAGGCAACAGAGAGGGAGAACAGTAGTGGTTGGATAGACAACATGAAAATGATAATTTTCTCTTTTTTTTAAATTTTATTTTATTTTTAAACTTTACATAATTGTATTGGTTTTGCCAAATATCAAAATGAATCCACCACAGGTTTGGAACAAATGATCTTGTGTTTTAATAGAGCCCAGGGATTCTGATCACTAGTTATAAATTATTTAACTTCATGTTCTAACTTGGATTTATAATCTTGCTAGTTAAGAGAACTAAGAAGAAGGCATAACTTCTTTCCCGTGACTTACAGTAGGCAATCTTCTCTGAAAGAACAGATATGACACTTAGAGAAACAGGCTGTATATATCACAGTGAGAGAAAATGGAAATGCCAATAACAATAGCATTAATAATAAAAGTTATCCTTTGTGGCACATTCTAAATATTTCATGAAGAAACTTACAGGTACCAAGGATACCTGATATGCACGGGAAAGTAAATTAGGCAAGTGTGTGACATGTGAAGGAAGCGTATCATGCAAAAGTGATAAACTTCTTGGGAATGTGGGTAGAGACTGCAAAGATGTTGCATAGTGTTTGCTTCAGAGTGGCATTATATTTTATCAAAAAAAAAGCAAGACTTTTATCAAGAATAGTAAAGGAACTGTAAAACAGAGTGGAGAAATTAGAACTTTGCTCTTCTTTTTCACTTTTACTCTTCTTTTTTACTTTTACTCTTCTTTTTTATTTTATATTTTATTTTTATTGAAGTACAGTTGATTTACAATGTTTTTAGTTTCCAGTGTACAGCGAGGTAAGTCAGTTATTCATATATGTATTGTGAATTGTGTGTGGAGTCACTCAGTCGTGTCCAACTCTTTGTGACCCCATGGACCATACAGTCCATGGAATTCTCCAGGCCAGAATACTGGAGTGGGTAGCCATTCCCTTCTCCAGGGGATCTTCCTGACCCAGGAATTGAACCAGGGTCTCCTGCATGCAGGAGGATTCCTTACCAGCTAAGCTACCAGGGAAGCCCTCATATATGTATAACCATTCTTTTTCAGATTCTGTTCCCATATAAGCCATTACAGAATATTGAGCAGAGTTTCCTGTGCTATACAGTATGTCCTTATTAGTTATATATTTTATATATGGTAGTCTGTACACGTCAATCACAATCTCTCAATATATCCCTCCCCTCACTCCTTGATACCTGTAAGTTTCTTCATGAAATATTTAGAATGTGCCACAAAGGATAACTTTTATTATTAATGCTATTGTTATTGGCATTTCCATTTTCTCTCACTGTGATGTATACAGCCTGTTTCTCTAAGTGTCATATCTGTTCTTTCAGAGAAGATTGCCTCCCGTAAGTCACTGTGTGCTCTAGCCCTGATCACAGAGCTTTGTGCATGTTTATCTTGGAAACGATTATCTTGGAAGTACTATATTTAGGCTAATTGCAGACACACAGGGTATTAAGAATTCAGGAGAATGTAGGAGAAAGCCCTGGAACTAAGAACCCAATACAACTGGAGACATTATTTCTAAAAAGTAAATATCCATCCTGAAATGAATTGTAAATGATGGCAGTGCTAACTGTAATGACTGTTCACTCACTCCAATAGTCCTTGCTTGATGCTACTGAAACACTTTTACTTACTCTGGTGAGAAAAGGTACATCACTTTGACTGCTGGATCTCCTCTGAATTATATCACTCCCCAATTGATTGACAGTCTTTATAGTTTTAGTGGGTGTAACTGAAGATAGCAAATATTTTAATACTGAAATATTAATATTAATATAAATTTCCAGGGGTGTTCATACATCAAAGAAAGTAATTCTGAAGGCTCATATATTTAATGTCAGGGAAATCTTAAAATATTATGGTAACTTCTTTCAGTTCTGTGACTTTGAAACTTTTCATAAATGTGATGAAATGGAGCCCACGTGTGAGTGTGAGTGTGTGTGTGTGCATGTGTATGTGGGAGTTAGTTCTCCTTATTTCAAGAAACAGTAAGAAATTAATTAAATAAAATAATAATAGGAATTTTACTAATTGAAAGTAATTTTCCACACTAATTCTCGATTAATGCTGATATTAATTTAGACTAAAAAAGAACTAAATCCTTCACAGGCATGCTCTTCTTGAGTAAACAAGTACAAGTCATCTGGTATCATATGAACTGGTTTAAAATGATGACAGGATAGGAAAGAAAATAGTAATCAGCAATCATTTCCCTATAAAAATTAATTATAAATTATTTGATATCAATGTACAAGGGAGTGAGAATGTGAAAATATGATTTCTAATGTAAAAAAAGGGAGAAAATGAATCCACAAAACATATCCCTTAAAATAGATTAGAACCCAGTTTCAGTTTCAAAACTCGACCCGTTTGGATTTTTTGGAGCACAACACTGATAAATATCTCCTTTTTCAGATTATTTTAAAATAGAAATCATCTAATATCAATTCCCCTTTTGTCAACAGATTATATTACTTAATCTTTTCTGATCTTTCCCATCACTTTCTCCCAAAGAACGCTAATATAATTCCCACTGAAATATAAAGTCGGCAGGAAAAAGAATGCAATCATCTCCAAAAAAAGCACTTGCCAGGCTCTTTCTCCATACTGCATTCTTTGAAAAGAAATGCAGATGGTGCTAGAAATTTTATACTTTAAAGTGGTTATATTTAAAAAAAAAAAAAAAACTGTTCCTCTTTTGACCACTTAGGACCAAATTTCTCAATAAACTACATTTAAAAAAACAAAATATTTTGCAAAATTAAAGCAAGGGAGAACCTACAAACCTATGTTTTATATTGTAAAAACAAATATTTCTCAATAATGGGAAAAAAAACAATAGAAAACTAGGATGATAAACCATATAAATATGTCTCTCCTTGCTGTCCCATACCACACACAATGAATTTTGGAAATTTGAACAACATTGTTAATAGCTAAGCAGTGTTCCTTGGTGGCTCAGAGGATAAAGCCACCAAGTCATCTGCCTGCCATGCGGGAGACCTGGGTTGGGAAGATCCCCTGGAGGAGGAAATGGCAACCCACTCCAGTATTCTTGCCTGGAGAATCCCATGGACAGAGGAGCCTGGCGGGCTACAGTCCACGGGGTCGCAGAGTCAGACACGACTGAGCGAGTTCATTTCACTTTCACTTAATAGCTAAGCAGATTTTTCAGTATGTGATATCTTCTATGTGTAAGCTTAATTAAAATAATTTTTATCCCAAAGCAAAGAAACCCAATGCTATTATTAGGTAGCTAAATTGATTTTGAAACATTGAAAACTGTTCAGTGAGAAAAACAGATATCAGTTTAGGAAATGCTATACTAGGTAGATTATTTTGAAAAGGGGACAGAGAGAACAGATTTATTATACATCCAGGCAATGTATTTTTATGAAGAGCATTGATAGATATTTTGAACTGGAGTAGTAGTATATTCAAGACATAATGGCAACTACTTTATGCTGTTAAACAATAGACAATAAGCATGACAAAACATCTTTTAGATCATGTTCAATTATAATATTAAAATTAAATAGACAATAAAGAAAAATTAACAATAATTTTTGATATAAAAATGGTATCTAAATCACTTTTTTACAGTATTAAGTTGTATAATGCCTCACTTTGCCAACAATATTTTCAATGCATTCCTTATAGACTTTCTGTTAATACGAAGTACCAAAACTTGAAAGGATTTATAGTATGACAGTGTGAGGAGCTGTGGTCATGCTGTCCAGCAAAACCAGAGAAAATCAGTAAAAATAAAATCCCAACCATTAAAATCTCTGGAAATGGTCTGAGGGCATACAGCAAAAAAGGGAAGATTTCTTTAAGAAAATCTAAAACTTCTTGAGAGCAATTTCGTCTGTGACTGTGGAACCAAGACTTAAATCTGTCTCTCTGCTCTCTAAGATCAGTGAGATGGAAACTCCAACTCCTGACTGGGACAGCCAGAAACGCAAGGCCCCTTTACCGCCTTAGCTCCTAGTTAGAGGGCTATTTTCCTAGGAGAAGCTGGGCATCAAAAGTTCTCCTCCTGCACCCAGCTACTTGTTATTGAGTTTAAATTCAGGAAATGTGTAACAGTGAGCTTGGGAGTGCTTTCTCCCACCTGGCCCCCACTCATGAAATGAAAGTTCTACCTTGGGTATGACAGCACTGAAGATACTAGGGTCTTATTCTTTCTGGCCTTGATGTGTGGAGCAGAAATTCCACATCAGGAGTGGGAAGCCAAAGGAGGCCTGGGGCTGTTGCCCTCCCACTCAAACAAAATGTTCTCTTACTAAATCGGGGGTCACTTGGAAAGAAGTGCACTGTTGTTCCACCCCCAGTGTTAAAGACATGGCCCAAGTTTTTTTTGCACAGGGAAGAAGCTGGAGATATTATAGAGTTCTTAATCTCTTTTCAAAAGAAGTGACTTAATTTGCCACAAAGTTTGGAGAGGTTTAAATCTCAGGTGAGATGGATTCATTGAATCATTGAAAATATAAGCTAAACTGTTGCAGGGTTATTTGAAAGAGACAAATGAGGAAAGAGACATCAAGAAGGAGCTTTTTGGGTGAAGAAAAATATCAAACACCAACCATAGGACTATCTCTTTAAAGGAGTCCAGATTTGATTGTATAAGTCTGTGAGCAAGTTATATAGTACATCATTGTTGTAAATTAGACAACCAACCAATAATTTTGGGGGATTAACAGATGGGTATAGATAAGGAAAGAACTGGGATTGTTGGATCATATGGTATGCTCCGAACAGATGTTTCAGTTCAGTTCAGTTCAGAGTTCGTGTCCAATATTTTGTGACCCCATGGACTGCAGCACACCAGTCCTCCCTGTCCATCACCAACTTCCAGAGTTTACTCAAACTCATGTCCATTGAGTGGGTGATGCCATCCAACCATTTCATCCTCTGTCATCCCCTTCTTCTCTCTTCTTCAATTTTTCCCAGCATGAGGGTATTTTCCAATAAGTGAGTTCTTCGCATTAGGTGGCCAAAGGATTGGATTTCAGCTTCTGCATCAGTCCTTCCAATGAACATTCAGGACTGATCTCCTTTAGGATGACTGGTTGAATCTCCTTGCAGTCCAAGGGACTCTCAAAAGTCTTCTCAAACACCACAGTTCAAAAGCATCAAGTTTTTGCCGCTCAGCTTTCATTATAGTCCAATTCTCACATCCATACATGACTACTGGAAAAACCATAGCTTGGACTAGATGGACCTTTGTTGGCAAAGTAATGTCTCTGCTTTTTAATGTGCTGTCTAGGTTGGTCATAGCTTTTCTTCCAAGGAGCAAGTGTCTTTTAATTTCATGGCTGCAATCACCATCTGCAGTGATTTTGGATCCCCCCAAAATAAAGTCTGTCACTCTTTCCATTGTTTCCCCATCTATTTGCCATGAAGTGATGGGACTGGATGCCATGATCTTAGTTTTCTGAATGTTGAGTTTTAAACCAACTTTTTCACTCTTCTCTTTCACTTTCATCAAAAGGCTCTTTAGTTCTTTTTCGCTTTCTGCCATAAAGGTTGTGCCATCTGTATATCTGAGGTTATTGATATTTCTCTCAGCAATCCTGATTCCAGCTTGTTCTTCATCCACCCCAGCATTTCTCATGATGTACTCTGCATATAAGTTAAATAAGCAGGGTGATAATAAACAGCCTTGACATACTCCTTTCCCAATGTGGAACCAGTCTGTTGTTCCATGTCCAGTTCTAACTGTTGCTTTTTGACCTGCATACAGATTTCTCAGGAGGCAGGTAAGGTGGTCTGGTATTCCTATTTCTTGAAGAATTTTCCACAATGTGTTGTGATCCACACAGTCAAAGGCTTTGGCATAGTCAATAAAGCAGAAATAGATGTTTTTCTGGAACTCTCTTGCTTTTTGATGATCCAGTGAATGTTGGCAATTTGATCTCTGGTTCCTCTGCCTTTTCTAAATCCAGCTTGAACATCTGGAAGTTCATGGTTCACATACTGTTGAAGCCTGGCTTGAAAAATTTTAAGCATTACTTTGCTAGCATGTGAGAGAGTGGAAATCCCTTACAATTATACAGTGGAAGTGACAAGTAGATTCAAGGGATTAGATCTGACAGACAGAGTGCCTTGAAGAACTATGGATGGAGGTCATGACATTGTACAGGAGGCAGTGAGCAAGACCATCTCCAAGAAAAGGAAATGCAAAAAGGCAAAATGGTTGTATGACAAAGCCTTACAAATAGCAGAGAAAAGAAGAGAAGCTAAAGGCAAAGAAGAAAAGGAAAGTATATCCATTTGAATGCAGAGTTTCCAAGAATACCAAGGAGAAAAATTTATGTTCACCCAAAACTTGTACATAAATGTTTACAGCAGAATTATTTATAATAGCAAAATGTGTAAAGAACCTAAATATTCATTAATTTATCAATATAAAAATATATTCTGTGCTTCCCAGGTGGCTCAGTGGTAAAGAATCCACCTGGCTATGCAGAAGATATGTGTTCAATCAGTGGCCTGGAAAGATCCCAGATACCACAGATCAACAAAGCCCAAATGCCACAACTACTGAGCCTGTGCTCCGGAGTCCAGGAGTTGCAACTGCTGAGCCCTTGTGCTGCAACTGCTAAAGCCCACTCCCTAAAATCCATGGTCCAGAACAAGAGAAGCCACCAAAGTGGGAAGACTGTGCACTGCAAGGAAGAGTAGCCCCAGCTTGTTGCAACTAGAGAAAATTCCACGCTGCAGTAAAGACCCAGCACAGCTAAAAATAAATAACTAAATAAAATCATTAAAGTTTTTTTCAAAATGTGAACCTTTAAATATATATACATGTATATATTATTCAATGGAATATAGTTTGCCCATGAAAAAGCAGTGGATCACTGATACATGAGGATGAACTTTGAAAAGATTATACTCAGTGAACAGAGCCAGACATGGAACCCTGTATATCACATGACTCCATTTATATAAAAAAATGCCCAGAAGAGGGACATCTGTAGACAGAAAATGGATTAGCATTTGCTTGGGGTTGGGTGATATAAGTATAGAGGTGTAATAGTTACATGGTATGGATTTTGCTTATTTAGGTGATTAAAATGTTCTCAAATTAACTGTGGTGATATTTGTGTTTATCTGTGAATATACTAATAATCACTGAATTATACAGTTTAAATCTGTTAATTACATGGCTTGTAAATTATATCTTAACAAAGCTGTAATGGTAGATTGGAAATCTAGTGAACTTGAAATCCAGTTCAATGTGTGATGCAATCTACTTTGCCAGAATATTAATGGAAATATTCTTGACTGTACACATATATAGAAAGCATTGTTTTAAAGTTTAACAGCCATAAATAAGTAGAGAACACACTGTTAATACACATCTAACCATACTGGCTCTTGTACATTTCACTTGTAGAAGAAATCAATTAAACTCATTTTTCAGAAACAACATCTAGACTTAACAGTGCTTCCTTGGATCAAGTCCACCTAGGTTAATAAGATATTTTGCAGAGAAAGAATATTCTCAATGAATTTAGACTCTGAATTCACACATACACAAAGAAATAAAGAAATAATAGTTTTGCCACTGCTATTTGAAGCGAAGTCACAAATATATTTCCAGTGGAAAGCTGTTTAGAGTTTTGGTATGCTCAAGAGCAAAGTTTTTGAGCATAACAACTTTAATAAAGATAAGAGGTAATCATTATTGAGTGACTTGTGGTTGCTGTTAAAAGATAAAATAGGCACATTAAAATTGTGAAGAGTTTATTTCAGCTAATGTTGATTTCAGTTAGGCAGCACAGAACCAAAAGTGGTTAGGAGCACCTGCACCTACAGGAGCTAGCTTCAAGGTTTCTACAGAGAAGATGCAGAAGCAAAGCAAGACACTTATCTGATTGACTGTAGCTTAAGTGATTCCCCACGCTCTTCGTGACTGGTTGTTCTAAGTTTTACTTTCTCAAAAGCAGACCAGTGCTTTGCCTGTGGCTTATGTTTATGTTTTTTGTTTGCTTACCTAGGATGCTCTGGCATCCTAGGTAAAGGCCTCCTTGTTAATTACGTTACTATAACCGAGCACTGTGCTATTGCTTTTGCTTGGATCCTCTGTTTTCTATGTTGACAGTGGCAGAGTTTATGGTTTAAGTTGAGGAGCTTCCCTTCTGATTATATGCTTTGTCATACAGGAGATACAGACTTTAATTTACTAAGGCCTAAGGCAATAAAGAAGTTAATTTAACACTTAGTAAAATGTGTTGGACTTAAACGGCACAAATATCTTATTCCTGCTAATCCACAAATTAATGCCTTCAACTGCTTTACATTGTCCACTCTATTTCATTCCTAGATTTAAATGTTCCTAGATTTAAATATTTGGAGTATAATCTTCTTTTTCAGCCCCTCAGTATGTTTACCATCTGTACCTAGGACCACGAGCTGAGCTTAAGTTTTCTTTGGTAATTTAGAAAGCCCATTTAAAGAAAACTTGTGATAATACTATTCTGGCTCAATCTATGGGTATTTATTTCATACTCCTTCTCCTCATCCCTAACTGACTTGTCTGCAAGCTAGATAAGAATAGAGAAAGAAAGCTTGTTCTTAAGGAAATAAAGGTGAAGAATAGAATCAGTTCAGTTCAGTGGCTCAGTCATGTCCAACTCTTTGTGACCTCATGGACTGCAGCACTCCAGTCTTCCCTGTCCATCACCAACTCCTGGAGCTTACTCAAACTTATGTCCATCGCGTCGTGATATGATCCAACCATCTTCTCTGTCATCCCCTTCTCCTCCCGTCTTCAATCTTTCCCAGCATCAGGGTCTTTTCAAATGAGACAGTTCTTCGCATCAGGTGGCCAAAGGATTGGATTTCAGCTTCAGCATCAGTCCTTCCAATGATTATTCAGGACTGATTTCCTTTAGGATGGACTGCTTGGATCTCCTTGCAGTCCAAGGGACTCAAGAGTCTTCTCCAACACCACAGTTCAAAAGCATCAATTCTTTGGCGCTCAGATTTCTTTATAGTCCAACTCTCACATCCATACATGACTACTGGAAAAACCATAGCTTTGACTAGACAGACCTTTGTTGGCAAAGTAATGTCTCTGCTTTTTAATGTGCTGTCTAGGTTGGTCATAGCTTTTCTTCCAAGTGTCTTTTTATTTCATGGTTGCAGTCACCATCTGCAGTGATTTTGGAGTCCCCCAAAATAAAGTCTGTCACTGTTTCCGTTGTTTCCCTGTATATTTTCCATGAGGCAATGGGACCAGATACCATGATCTTCATTTTTTGAATGTTGAGTTTTAAGCCAACTTTTTCACTCTCATGTTTCACTTTGATCAAGAGGCTCTTAAAGAATAGAATGATTACCCACAACTTGTATATACTGGAAAGAAGCATTTTGAGCTGAGCCATCTAATTTAAAGTTCCTTTTTAGAATGAAACAAATAAGAAATCATGTAAATTGGACTATCTATGGCTCCTCTGTCTTCTTTTTGTACATTTTTTACTTAATATTAACTAATATTTATTGAGCATTATTTGTTCTGCAATATTCTAAGTACTATTAATATGTATATATATATTAATCCTTATGAAGACTATGGAATAGATACTATCATCCCACATTTATTTATTTTTTATTAATTTTTTGTGATTGAATAATTTTATAGATTATACTCCATTTAAAGCAATTACAAAATAATAGCTCTATTTCATTGTGCTGTAAAATACATCCTTGTTGCTTATTTAATTTATATGTAGCAGTTTGTATCTCTTTAATCTCCTATCCCAACTTGCCCCTCCCCTTTCCCTCTCCTTACTGGCAGCCTCTGGTTTGTTTCCTGTATCTGTGAGTCTGCTTCTGTTTAGTTATATAAATGTGTTGGTTTTATTTTTTAGATCCCACAGATAAATGAAAACATACAATATTTGTTTGTCTGACTCATTTCACTAAGATAATATTTTCTAAGTCCATCCACATTTTTGCAGATGGCAGAATTTCATTATATTTGTATGGCCAAGTAAGAATTCATTGTACATATATACTGCATCTTCTTCATCCATTCATCTGTTGGTGGACACTTGGGTTGCTTTTGTATCTTTGCTGTTGTAAATAATGGACTTTCCAGGTGGTGCTAGTGGGAAAGAACCTGCCTGCCAATGCAGGTAGATGTAAGAGACGAGGTTCGATCACTGGGTCAGGGATACCCTGGGAGGAGGGTATGGCAACCCATTCCAGTATTTTTGCCTGGAGAGTCCTATGGTCAGAGGAGCCTGGCAGCCACAATCCATGGGGCCATGGAGTCACAAAGAGTTGGACTTGAATGAAGCAATTTAGCAATCATGCATTGTAAATAATGCAGCTATGAACATTTAGGTGCATGTATCTTTTCTTATTAGTAGGTTTTTTTTCAGGTATATAATCAGGAGTTAAATTGTTGAAGCATATGTTGTTCTATTTTAAAATTTTTGATGAGCATCCATACTGATAGTGACTTCATCAAATTACATTCTTACCAGCAGCGTACAAGGATTCCCCTTCTCCACATTCTTGCCAACATTTATTATTTGTAGAGATTTGATGATAACCATTATGATAGGTGTGAGGTAATATTTCATTGTGGTTTTGATTTGTATTTCTCTAATAATTAGCTTTAAAAGCATTAATTTTAATTAGATTTATGTTTTGCTTTTATTTCTCTTGTCTTAGGAGACAGATCCAAAAAAAAATATTGCTACAATATACTTCAAAGAATGTTCTTCTTATGTTCCCTTCTAGGAGTTTTATGGCTTCAGGTCTTACATAGGTCCTTAATCTGTTTTGAGTTTATTTTTGTATATGATAGGAAATGTTCTAATATCATTCTTTTACATGTAGCTGTGCAGTTTTCCAAGCACATCTTAAAGAGACTGTCTTTTCTCAACTGTATATTCTTGCCTCTTTTATTGCAGATTGATTGACCATAAGTGTGTGGGTTTGCTTCTGGGCTCTCTATTTTTAACACTGAGCAGTGCATCTGCATTTGTGCCAATACCATGCTGTTTTGATTTCTGTATATTTGTAGTATATCTATAATCAGGGAGCATGATACCTCCATATTTTTTTTTAACATTTCTTTGGCAAGTTGGGTATTTGTGATTCCAAAATAAATTTGGGATTTAATAAAATTTTAGGACTATTTGTTCTAGTTATGTGAAAATGTCATGTGTATTTTGATGATTGTATTATACCTGTAGAGTGTTGGTTTCATTTTGCTAAAATTTTGCTAAGGATTTTTGCATCCATGTTCATCAAAGGTATTGGTTCGTTGTTTTCTTTTCTTGTAGTGTCTTTGCCTGGTTTTGGCATCAGAGTAATGGTGGCTTCACAGAATGAATTTGAGAATATCCCACCCTCTTCAGTTTTGGAATCGTTTGAGAAGATGAGGCATTAGTTTTTCTTTATATGTTTAGAATTCCCCTGTGAAGCTGTCTGGTCTTGGACTTTGTTTGCTGAAAGTTTTTATTATTATTATTATAAATTCAATTTCACTACACATGATTAGTTTGTTCGCATTGTCTGTTTCTTCCTGATCCAGTATTGGCAGGTTGTATATTTCAAGAAATTTGCCTGTTTATTCTAGCATGTCCAATTTTTAGGCATATAACTCTCATTTCTTTTAGAGTAGGCTAAGTATTGACTACTTGTGTAAGAGATTATCTCTGTTTCCATTATAAATGATAATCTTGCTGGGTAGAATATCCTAGTTTGCAGGTTTTTCCCTTTCGGCACTTTGAATATGCTTTTCTGTTCACACAGAAAAGTCAGCTGATATCCTTATGGGAGTCCCTTGTATATGACCCTTTGTTTTTCTCTTGCTGCCTTTAGAATTCTTTCTTTAATTTTTGCCACTTGTATTCTGATATGCCTTGATATGGATCCATTTGAGTTCATCTTATCTGAGACCCTCTTCCTGGTGGCTCAGTGGTAAAGAACCACCAGCCAATGCAGGAGACATAAGAGACTTGGGTCAGGAAGATCCCCTGGAGGAGAGCATGGCAACCAGTATCCTTGCCTGGAGAATCCCATGGACAGAGGTGCCTGGCAGCTACAGTCCATGGAGACACAAAGTGTCAGACAGGACAAAAGTGATTGAGCATGCATGTACAAGTTTCCTGTACCTGGATATCTTTCTTCAGGTTTTCAGTCATAATTTACTAAAATATACTTTTCACACACTTCTCTCTCTCACTCTTCTCCTTCTGAGACCTCTACAATGAAAACATGTTATGCTTGATATTATCCCAGATATTTTAAAAAATTGTTCTCATTTTTAAAATGTGTTTTTCTTTCTTCCATTCTGATTGGGTGATATATATATGATTCTGTCTTCCAGGTCATTTATGTGTTCTTCTGTATCACTTAGTTTGCTATTTATTCTGTCTAGTGTGTTTTTTTTTTTTTCTTTCAGTTACTGTATTTGTCAATTCTGTTGATTTTTTTTTTATATTTTCTAGTTCCTTGTTAAAATTCTGTATGTATTCTTTTCCCTAATTCAGTTAGCATTATTCTTACTCCTGTTTTTATTATTTTATCCTTTAAATTTTCTATTTCTATTTCATTATTTGTTTTTTCAGGGATACTCCCTCACTGTTTCAACTGAGACCAGTTCCTCTGCCTTGGTATTTCGCTTCACTTTCTCTGTCTCCCAGTTTAGGTGAAATAGTTCCCTATTGTGGTCCTAAAGGCGCATCCTTACCTACACAGCCTACATGTGCCCAGTGGCTTTTTTTTATTTGACCTGAACAGAAGTCATATTTCTCATCAGGGTGTGCTGGCAGCTATCACCTTGTCAGGAGGTGGTATTGGAGGCGGAGGGGCTGCATATTGAGCTAGGTGTGAGGAGGGTCTTATACTCTGCTTAGGTGCTATCACCATCCTACTGAGGGCAAGGTCAGATTCCAAATTGCTGGAGCAGAAGCCCCGAGATTTGGGTCTGAGCTAGCTCTGTTCTCTTTATGTTTGTGCTCTCCCCTCTCCCAATACCAGTACCTTTAACTGGAAGAGGAGCAACTCTGAAGCCTATACAGGCTCTTGGCTCATCACAGTATGTGGGCTGATGTGGGCTGGCCATGGATGGAGGTCCAAGCTGCTTCCAATGTGCTACTAGTCTGAACTCCATGAACAATAGCCCTGCTCCTCTGAGTCTCCTTTGAGGGCCCTTTTGGTCTTTTCAAGCCTATCAGGGTATGAGCTATAGTCCAGCTACTGACAGAGATTGGGACCTTCCCTAACGTGCTGCCTGTGTAAGAGACAGCAATGGCCACACTCACTGCACTTGGATGCAGCCCTGAGTCTAAGTTGTTTGTGTCCCATTGCTGAGCTTTCTCTCTGCCAGTGGCAGCCCTCGCTTTCCTGCAAGTGAAAGCTAGCAGAACTGGAGATTCCACTGAGCTCAAGCTAAGGCTTGTGCTGTTGTAGTCATGAGAAACTGGCAGCCACTGGGGCAGTGCTCCATCTACCCTCATCTCCCTGTCTCAGGAGCAAGCAAGCACTCATGTGCTTCTCACAGGAGGAGCCCAGTCTTCTCACAGTCCTCCTGTTAGTTCCCACGGTTGCCCAACCAGCAAAGTGGGTTTATCTTCTCTGTGTCGGACCCAAGGATCAGAGCAATCCAACACATGGCTTGGGTTGCTCACTCCCCAGAGTTGACTCCACTCGTTTCTCCTTGTTCTTCTGAGTCCTGTTCTAGGAGCACGGGTTCTGACCTGATCACTTCTTTTCTCTTCCTACCTGATTCCTTTTGGAACTTTCTTACCATCTTGAATGTCCTTGAGTCTTTCTGCCAATATCCAGTTAGTTTTCACTGAGAATTGTTCCACATACAGATGTATTTTTGATGTGTTCATGGGAGTGGTGAATTACATGTCATACTTTGCCATTTTTTTTTCTTTCTTTTTCAATTGTCTCATCCAACCTTTTATTGTCATCGTCTTAATTTTTATTTTTTATTGACATATAGTTGATTTACAATGTTTCAGGTGTACAGCAGTGATTCAGTTACATATATATATAAATATATATATATATATATACACACATTTACATATATACATATTGTTTATCAAATTCTTTTCCATTAAAGGTTATTACAAGATAATGAATGTAGTTCCCTGGACTATATATTAAGTCCTTGCTGTTCATCTGTTTTGTAAATAGTGGTGCATATTTATTAAACTGAAATCCCCTGCTTTACCATCCTCTGTCCCAATTTTAAATTGAAGAGTTAATCAACTTGCCAGAGGTTGACCAGCTAGTGAACAGTAAAAGCCACTGGCTAATTGAATAAAGGGTCCTTAAATGGTAGTTATAAAGCTGTACCATTTCTGGACATGAAGATAGCAGCATTTTCTATTTCTAGAGTGCAAGATAATATCCAGAGCAACATTATGTTTCCTGTTTGAAGATCAGAAATTATATTTGAAGGAAAGCATCCATCATGGAAAGAAAACAGGCTATTGCTAGTAGATTTAAAAGTGTTGCACAAAAACATGTTAGGTTGTTTCCATGAATGACAAAACTCAAGAACTGAAAGGGATCACAATCATATATCTTATGCATTATGTGTCTCACATGTATATATGGAAATTAACAAATATTACTGCTTTTAACTCACATATATATGGAAATTAACATATATTACTACTTTTAACTTTACTTCTCATATTCTAAGTTAGCATGCCTTCAAGCTATTCTTTAATGAAAGCTATGCACCTTTTCGTTTGAAATAAATTATCTGAAAAGTGATATAGGAGACATAGATACATAAAACTGTGACAGATAGTAAAGTTACAGAACATAAGGCAAATTAAAAAGCAAAACTGAGAAGTACTTGAGACACATATTTCTTTCTGCGTCTCTTTTGGCAGAATGAGAATTAAGATTTTCTAAGTTCGATACCATAGCAATTAATGATTACATTTGGTATATACATTAATGGTATGACTTCTTTTTAAAGATAACGGCTGATTCTTTTGCAATGATTTTTTTCACTTATGGGACTATTTATCAAAATATGAAGTAAATCAAAATTACATTATTATTTTAGCGAGGGATTTTATCTCTTAGAAGACTAATCTTAAACAAGGACAATGAGATTTGAGGAATGTATTTTTTATGATGTGCTTGGAAAAAATATTTAATACATGTTATTTAAACTTCTGAATATGTTTCAGCTTGATTTGTCAAAACTAATATATGCTTTTTCTAGAAAATGAATGTATTTCAGTGTAAAGCTTCTCATCTAAAATTTTATTAGAAAAGAAAAAAATGAAAATAATATCTATGATAAATATACTATTTAGCATCAAGTAGATGTTAATGATTTGAGAGGCTCCTTAATATAACTGACTTTCTTATTTAAATGCCGTTCTGTATTTTTATTTCTAAGACATACATAATGTTAAATTGCTCTAAATTTTTGTTGTTTTTCATTGTAAATATATAATTAGATACATTTCAGAATATTTGTATAATAATGTAAGTATAATAAGGGCTTGAATAGAGGATTCAAATGAAATAGACTATACATAAAAGCATAAGCAGACTTTAACATTCTGTTTCATTAATAACAGCTTACTGTGATAGGCAATACTTTGTGGTCGATTATGACTGGAGATGATTCTTTCCCTAAACCAAAGATAGATATATACAAAGAGAAGGAAGTATGGAGGGGAAACATTTTCAATATATTGATTTCTAGATGTCTATGAAACATAAAGGTGGAATGGTTCAGTAGGTTAAGGAAAACATAGGTTTGTAACTCATGGGTGTAGTTTGATAAAGGGACAGATTTGAGATTAGCCAACATGTGGAAATTGAAGTGTAGGTTGTCTGTTTCAGGTTTTGTAATTTTCAGTGAGTCCTGCATAAAACACAGGAGAGCAAAAGAGTGGAGCCTCCTGCACTGAATAATTACCAGTGGAAGCTGGTAATATCTAAAAACTAGCAGAAAGAAAATGGGCTTATAAGAAGAGATGGGCATTAGACTGGGGAAAGGGGATAGATAAGGGAATCAAGGGGCTCAGTGCCATGGAAGAGTAGCTATATTAAATACACAGAAAGGAGAGTTATGAGGGGCTCTTTCACACAGTGAGGTTATTTAATCCAGATGATGCTAAGGTTCAAGTTGTGCCATGCTACCCCCATATATATTGAAGAAATGATATCAAGGATCTTAGAGTCTAAGATGTTGGAAATACTGTCTGATTGGGACATACATAACAGTAAGGTGTAGACGTTAGGGTGTAGAGGGAGATTTTGAATTAAAAATCAGTCTGAGTGAATTGAAGTCAGTAATGAAAATTAGGAGGTTTCTTATTTGCTGGCACTGACTGTCCCTTTGTACTATAGTCTGAAGTCAGGAAGGTTGATTCCTTCAGCTCCATTCTTTCTCAAGATTGCTTAGGCTATTCAGGGTTTTTTGTCTTTCCATACAAATTGTGAAATTTGGGGCCTGAGACTTTATTTCTAAAATATGTTGAATAGGTAGAAAAGGAGAGATGAATAAGGAAAAATACTACTCTAGATAACATACCTCATTTGAATCACTATATATTTCTTAACAAGAGTTAATCATGACAATTTAAACCAGTATATAATTCATCAGAAGTAAATGCAAGAGATATTCCACCTTATTTTCTTCAGATAACTATCCAGTTCATCATATAGATGTTGACACAATATTAGACTTCAAAGATACATTGGGAGTTGTTGTGATTCTCAGACATTAGATGTGTGAGTGAGTTTGATAGATGAGAAAAGGAGGGAAGAAAAGATGTCCCAATATATTTTACAAATGCTCAAAAATGAGGAAGAGAATTTGAGTCACCCTCCAGAGGAAGTAGAATGCCGTTTATCTTCAGCTTGTCCCATCTACCAACATTCACTAAATTGGCCAAATATACAGACATGTCAGTCATCTGTCATCAACATTGTTAAATTGTTTTGTTACTTTGCATCAGTGAGGTAATTCTTCATCTTGAGAATCTTAGTTTGATTTCTGCATTAGTAAACACTGGTACTGTGCCATTTTGGAGGGAGATACACACACACATACACAGTCCTCTATTCAAATGAATTTTCAATGAAACAAAAATCTCCAGTTCCATCTCAGGTCTGGCTAGTCTCTTAAAATTTGTTGTACTGAAATATAACCTGAAAAAGACTATATAAAACAATCACCAGATAATGGCATCATTTCTAGAGTATCTAATGCACGAAATGCCTAAACTTATGTTGAAAAGCTGTCAAGATAATTTAAAACTTTAGTTGTAAATCAGGATCCAGAGTTCTGTTTATAAATATGTGGAGAGAACACTGCTTATTTTCTTCTATCACACAGGAGAAATAAAAGTCATTTAGAAAGCTTTTTGCTAAGGCAAGTGCTATAGACAACATCAAAGAACAGCTACACTTAGAGTGACCCTGTGAGGTCCTTCTAGGTCTATAATTCATCCTCAAGAAACCCCAAGACCTAGGATGTGTATATTAATATTATGATATCAGTAGTGTCAGCATGACAAGGACAAAAAAGGTTGATTATCATCTGTGATTTATATGCAGAGACAGCTACCCAGAGCAATTAAACTGTTTTGAGACAATCTGCTCTTCAACAAATTTTAAGCAGATTTACTAGACATAAACGTTCCATTTGTCACACTGTGTCCAATAATACTTTAAAATCATGATTCCAGTGATTAAGATATTACCTCCACCTCATAATTTTCAAAGTGATACGTTAGTAAATATAAGGCAGAAAAGAAAAATAAACATGTTTATCATGTAAATGGACAACTGGTTTTCTAAATGCTTTGTTTACTATTTCGGAACATAAATGAGCTCATAACTATCTGAAAACCTTGATTTGTTCTCTTTCCAAAATATTTTCTCCTGGTATGATTTCTTAGCTAGGTTTAACATTTTTTATTTTCCCCCACATACTAAAAGCTACAAGTGGCCATTTTTTAGTGAATCATTATTTTGAAGTCAGACTGAACATTTATGATAGTGAAGAGGAAACAAAAATTGGATAATGTTTCAGGTTTGATACTTTTTGAATTTGCTTTTCCACTCAAGTGAGCTAAATTGGCAGGTGGGAAAAAGATCTATCTAAAACATTTTATAAAATAAAAGCATTTCTGAGAATAGCTATTAGAAATATTTGGTGCTAAAGGGAATCACCTTTCAGTATTGTTTACTGAGTACTTAGGACATATGTTATGGTATAAGCCTGTAAAAGATAGTTTTTAAAGAAACTCTGTAAGAGTTTACAATCTAAAAGGGAAAGTAGTCATAGAGTCTATGCTGTTAGTCTATGCTGCTGCTGCTGCTAAGTCGCTTCAGTCGTGTCCAACTCTGTGCGACCCCATAGACGGCAGCCCACCAGGCTCTTCCATCCCTGGGATTCTCCAGGCAAGAACACTGGAGTGGGTTGCCATTTCCTTCTCCAACGCATGAAAGTGAAAAGGGAAAGTGAAGTCGCTCAGTCGTGTCCGACTCTTCGCGACTATGGCAGGCACCAATTTAAGCACTTTACAAATATAAATATGTTTAATCATTGTAACGACCCTAAGATGCAAGTATTATTAGTCACATTTTAGAAATAAGGACAAAGAGGTACAGATAGTTTGGGTGACTTGCTCAAGGACGCTAACTGTGTTAACATTTAGCCAGCCAAGGAGGTCACTGCAAGACTTTGAGAGAGCTAAAATACATAGCGTAATTTGTTCACCTTTCTGAATTGGAAACAAAGTGAGAAAGAGATATTGGAGTCAAATGGCCAAAACGTAACCTGTTACTTATAGTGCCTATGGTGAAGAACAGGAGCATTAGGTTTGTTTGCCAAAGATTTTTTGCCAGAATTTTGCTTGTTTGCCAAAAATTTTAACCCTAAATTGGACACACTAGTCACTGTCCCCAGCAGTGGTTTAAAAATCAATGATTTCCAGGGTCATCTGCCTAAAAACATGTCATAAAAGAGCAGAATAGAACATAGGTTCTTTGCAGGAAGGTAGATTAGATAGAAGAAAAAAGAACAAAAAGAAAAAGAGAGAGAGCACACATGCTACCATCTTCCAGTATTAGTTTCTTATTTCTCTAAAGGGAAAGTGAAAGTCACTCAGTCATGTCCAACTCTTTGCGACCCCATGGACTGTAACCTACCAGGTTTCTCTGTCCATGGAGTTCTCCAGGCAAGAATACTGGAGTGGGTAGCCATTCCCTTCTCCAGGGGATCTTCCTGGCCCAGGGATCGAATCTGGGTCTCTCGCATTGCAGGCAGATTTTTTTACCATCTGAGCCACCAGGGAAGCCCTATTTCTGTAAAAATCACCACAAATTTATTAGATTAACACATTACCTATTTGTTATCTTACAGTTCCGGCGTTCAGAGTTCCTAGAATCAAGGTGTTGGCAAGGCTGTGTTCTTTGTGGAGGCTCTAGGGAGAATGCATGTCCTTGCACTTAGTAGCTTCTACAGGCCACATGCATGCGTTAGCTCATGGCCCTCTTCCTTCATCTTCAGAAATTCATCATTCCATCCTCCACCACTTTTGTCTTGTTGTGTTCTGCCTCGTTGACACATCTTGCGTGCCTTTTATGAGGACCTTTGTGATTTATATTAAACTAACCAGGATCATCCAGGATGGTTTTCCCATCTCAAGATTCTTAATTACATCTCAACATATATGTCAAGTGCCTCTTGACATATAAGGCAACACACTCATAGTTTCCAGGGACTAGAATGTGGACATGTTTGGAAGAATTGTTACATCTAACATATCTCCTCAAATTCAGCACTGGAAAGGAGTAAATAAAAGAGAAAAAGAGTAAAAATTGTGACCCTAATGTGGCTTTTTTCAGATGGCATCATAATATTAGGAAAAAGAGACTCCCTTTGTCCCTGGTCAGCATTTTGTAGTGTGTGGTTCCTTTCTCAGTGGATTTAACCAGTAATGTCATCTTTAATCAAAGCTAGTATTGTTTCTCTCAGAACAGGAAATCATGAGTAGCTTTTACTTTATTAACCAGTTTCCCATTTCCCGCTTTATGTATATTTCGGGGACCATTTACATATTCCATATTAAAAGTGAGCTATTGAAATTTTCAGGTATTATAATTGAATTATGTATTCACCTTTCTTAATTCTGTGAGGTTTTGCTTCATACATTTCTGTTTTCTATTAAGTGCATGTATGCCCATGATAGCTATACTTTCATGATGGATTGACCCTTTTCACATTATATATATATAATATTTTATTTGTCTCTCTCTAGTAACAATAGTTACAATTTGCTGAATGCTTATTATGTTCCAGATACAGTCCTAAGCAAGTATTATTTGTTGTTCATGTACAATTGCATTGTATTGAAACTATTAAACAGATTCTTTTTATTAATTTCTTATAGAAAAATAACTTTCAGGGGCATTTTTATTCTTTGAGTATTGAGGACAATATTTAACGTTTTCTTGTGCTGAAGTATTTTTCATATGCCTCATTTTGGATTATTTAGTGTATTTATTTACTGATTGTTGAACAACCTGAGGTCTATCCCATACCCATGTTTACTATCAAGAATTAGGCTTCTCTTAAGCCTGATCACTTTTATCTTCCATATTTGCATTAGTCCCAATTCACCTTAAAATACAGGACATATAATGATAAGAAGCATTTCAAAACCATTTCCATAAAAAATACTTCAACTAGAGTACTTTTGCTTGTTCAGCAAAGCTTTTTTCTGATAGATTTGATCACTAAAAAACTGCCCAGACTGTATAAACAAGATCTACATTTCTCATCAAGTACTATTATCAGTTGTATTTCTTTTATTCTTTCTGAACTATGAAACTTTAAGGATCAGCATTTCATGTCCCTCATTCTCTTAAAATATGAGCAACATCATAAATCTACTTTTAATTTCTTATGTGTATGTGTGTGCATGCATGTATATTGCAATCTAAAGGTGAATACTGATGTAGAGATTTTTATGGATGTCAAATGGGATAGAGTAGAGAAAAGTATATTATTCTTATTGAATTAAAATGAAGGAAAGTGATGGTTGTTCAGTTCTCTGATGATTCTACAACTGTGAGCTGGGAGACTCAGGTGGAGGAAACCAAGTTTCCCAGTAAGACTTTTTCAATTTTGACAATTCAGAATCATCTCAGGAACAAAATAAATGTTTCCCACTAAATGTGGTTTTAAATTCAGTTCCATGCATCTACTATTTGGTAAACTGTTTGCTAATAGTTACTTTCAGGTTGATTTTTTTTCCCAAAAATCTTTTGCAATTTTGTCTTGGTCTATCCTTTATAGTTATCTTTTTCTGTTTCTTTTTATTTGAATTTTATTTCTTTGTCGAATCATCACCTATTTTCCATCAAGATGATCTTCTTTTTAAAAAAAAATAGAAACTTTTACATATTAGCTCTTTGTGATATGGGTTGCACTTTTTCTTTTAATTGGAAAATAATTGCTTTACAATGTTGTGCTGATTTCTGCTGTTCAACAGCATGAATCAGTTCTAAGTATACATGTAACTCCTCCCTCTAGAGCCTCCCTCGCACACCCGATCTCACTCCTCTAGGTTTGCACAGAGCACCAAGCTGAACTCCTTGTGTTATATAGCTGCTTCCTGTTAGATATGTATTTTATACATGGCAGTGTATATATGTCAGTGCTACTCTTTCAATTCATCCCACCCTCTCCTCACTTCACTGTGTTCACAAGTCTGTTCTCTATGTCTGTGTCTCTATTGCTACCCTGCAAAAAAGTTTACCAGTATAATTTTTATAGATTCTATATGTGCATATGCATTCATATACGATATTTTTTTTTCTCTTTCTGACTTACTTCACTCTGTTTAACAGGCTCGAGGTTTATCGACCTCACAACAAGGGACTCAAATTCATTGTTTTTATGGATGAATAATATTCCATTGTATATACGTACCACAACTGCTTTATCCATTCATCTGTTGATAGATACGTAGGTTACATCCATGTCCTGGCTATTGTAAATAGTGCTGCTATGAATGGGGTACAGGGGTCTTTTGAATTATAGTTTTCTGAGGGTATGTGCCTAGTACCACTTCCTAACAGCATGCTGTACTGTGCTTAGTCTCTCAATCATGTCCGACTCTTTGCAGCCCCGTAGACTGCAGTCCACCAGGCTCCTCTGTCCATGGGGATTCTCCAGGCAAGGATACTAGAGTGGGTTGCCATGCCCTCCTCCAGAGGATCTTCCCAATCCAAGGATTGAATTCAAGTCTCCGGCATTGCAGGTTGATTCTTTACCATCTGAGCCACCAGGGAATCCCCTTCTCCAGGGGATCTTCCTGACCCAGGAATTGAACTGGAGTCTCCTGCATTGCAAGTGGATTCTTTACCAACTTAGCTACCAGGGAAGCCCTACTTACACCATACACAAAGATAAACTCAAAATGGATTAAAGGCCTAAATGTAAAGCCAAATACTATAAAATTCATAGAGGAAAATGTAGGCAGAACATTCTCTGACATAAATCTCAGCAAGATCCTCTTTCACCCATCTCCTGGAGTAATGGATATAAAAACAAAAGTAAACAATGGGACCTAATTAAACTTAAAAGCTTTGAACAGCAAAGGAAACTATAAATAAATTGAAAAAGCAGCCCTCAGAATGGGAGAGAATAATTGTAAATGTAGCAATTGACAAAGGATTAATCTCCAAAATATACAAGCAGCTTATGTAGCTCAGTATCAGGAAAACAAACAACCCAATTAAAAAATGGGTGGAAGATCTAAACAGACATTTCTCCAAACTGGCTAAAAAACACATTAAAAGATGCTCAATATCACTCACTGTTAGAGAAATGCAAGTCAAAACTACAAGGAGGCTTCACTTTGCACAGGTCAGAATGGCCATCATGAAGAAACCTACAAACAATACATGATAGGGAGGGTGTGGGGAAAAGGGAACCTTCTTGCACTGTTGATAAGAATATAAACTGATACAGCCACTGTGGAGAACAGTGTGGAGATTCCTTAAAAAACTAGGAATAAAACTACCCTGGTGGTGGTGGTGGTGGTTTAGGTGCTTAATCGTGTCTGACTCTTGCCGCCGTAGGACTGTAGCCCACCAGGCTTCTCTGTCCATGGGATTTCTCAGGCAAGAATACTGGAGTGAGTTGCCATTTCTTTCTCCAGGGGATCTTCATGACCCAGGGATCAAACCAGGGTCTCCTGCACTTCAAGGTAGATTCTTTACTGACTGAGCCACCACGGAAGCCCAAAACTACCATATCATCCAGCAATTTCACTACTGGTCATATACTTTTTGGAGGTATTTTTATGAACAGGTTTGTGAAGCATTTTATTTGCCACCTTTTGTGAGATTCCAAAATTATTAATTTCCATGCTCAATTTTGCATTTAATTCTGATTACTTTCTCTGATAATAAATATATAAACTATATATGATTTCTATAAAGTTAATATAAATTAATTTTATTTTGTACATTTAGAACAGAGAGAAAAAATGTATAAGTAATTCAGTTCTTTTGGCAACTAAATAGAGTATATAATTTTAAATAAAGTAGGTCAAATTCATTATGAAATTACTGTCTGTTTTACCTAGACTAAGAAACCCTAAATCATCTTTTCATATTTCTCAGCGTTCTTTATTTTTAAAAAAGAGTGATTGTTTTCATCATACTGCAGTATGCTGCTCTCTATTATGTATTATTTTTTGTGTCGCAGAACAATAAAGCAACATTTGTCAGCAAACATTCATATGCCTGCTTCTGCCTCTGTCTTCTTTTCAGTACTAAAATCATCCAGAGAAAATAGACTCCAGGGAGAAAGTAAACAAATTATAGAGGAACGACACAATTCCTCAGTGCAAGTTGGCAGCATGGATTCTACATGCCAGGCTTATTACAGTCTGGTGAGGAATTGTAGAGCAGCATTATGCCTGGTCAAGGGTAGCATGAGCAGCATGTAAAAGGTTGATATTCAGCCCAAATTGAACTTACTATTTTATTTAAAAATACCATTGATCACAGCAAGAGTAGATATTCAGAGGGTTAATATATAGGATTGTCACTTTATTTTGCTGAATTTGAATAGATACCATCTACCCTATACTGGGCAAGAACAAAAACAGAACAAAACAAAAAATTAAAGAATCTAGATTACAAATCATAAGCTCTGGATTTGAATCCCAGATCTTATATTACTAAGGAAAATAGATGGGCAATGTAATCCTTCTTGATATCCAGATCTCTGTGTTTAATAATGAAAATACAGATGCCATATCATTGTGAAGATGAAAAATGAGACAATATGGGTGTGGAGCTATAGGCAGGGAAAACATGCAAGAATAAATATGAATATGGGCAAATCACACAGTGCTGTTGGAAGAAAATAGCCATTTAAAGTCATTTGGATTTATTTAAATTATAGGTCATATTAATAGAAATGCAGCAAATAAATTTGGGAAAGAACACTGGTCTAGATCATGAGTGCCCTTGAATGTTAGACTAAATAATATTGATTTCATTCCTTGGAAAATGAGAAATGGAAAGCTATTCTAAAGAAAATGGAAAGTGAAAACTGGTATGATAAATAGGAGGTTAAAATGACCCAAAAAAGTTTGGCGGTGAAAAGGTTATGTTTGAGGCAAGAAAAGTTAGAGTTATCCTATAGTTTGAAGCAAGGAAAGTTCAAGTTATCTTATAGTACAAGTGGGAATGGAGGTTTGAGAAAAATACTAAGTTTGGAACTCAACTAGGATAATCATACTCATTTATTAGGTGATTACTCCGTTCCAAGAATATCACATATATAATTTAATCTTATCTTCCTGACAAGTCTAATATAAGAACTGTGGCTCTATTTCAAGGAGAGATAACTGAAACCAAAGACCACACAGCTGGGGACTCAGGGGAGCAGAGATTTGAACCATATCGTCTCTCTCCAAGGCTGGCACTCATCAGTTGTGCTATTTGAGAACCCCATCACTCATAGGGTAGCACGTGAAAGGCAGAAATCTGACATCACAGCAGAAGTGTTCCGGCCTTAGTGACTGAGCAAATGCAGATGACAATTACAGAAAAAATGGTATGGTGGAATAAAGGGAGACAAAGTGAGTCTGGTTTTGACATTTTGAGTTTTAGTCCTTTTGGATTATAAAAGTGGTGATGTCCAGCAAGCAGATGGAAATGCAGGATGAACTAGGGAAGGATATGGAGAGACATGCTTTAGAGTTTTCCAAAAGGGGGTGATGGACGACTCCAGGAAAGGGCTTGACAAGAGACGGTGAATATGGGAAATGCAGGCCAAGGGAAGGTCCCTGTGAAAAATCAGGAAGGCAATTATAATTTCAGCACAGAACATAAGTATAATTTTATATCAGAGAATTTAAAGATCTTCTAGAGTAGCAATTCTCTCCGACTTGGAAAAGCCACTGCCCTGAAGGGCACTGTAAGCCTGTAAATCAATTAAACTCAAATTACAAAGTCCAACAGCATCTGTTCCCATGATGACATAAAACCCGCTAAGATGAAGAATCTCTGACAGAAATAAGTTACATTTTTTATAAGTTACTGTTCCAGTGAGCTGTTTTTCTTCACATAGTTTCAATAACATCCAAGCAGACCTGGGGCTTGGAAGTGTCCTTAGAGATCACCTGGTCTAACATCTTTATTTTAAAAATGGAAAATATAAGGCTTAGAGAAGGGACCCCAGGTCACGAAGCTAGTTTTTCCATAAATGGGTTCATTTATATTTACGCTCACTAAATGTTTGGGGACCAGGCAACCTGTATTTCATGATGATACTTCCCTGAGAGTATTATTAAGAAGTACTTTATATAATGTGTGAGCACAAAGTTTATTGAGACTTTAATTTGTGTACATTTTTCTCTCCGTTTACAAAGAATGAAGCTATCATTTTGGTTTGTTTGTTATTTTCCCCCAAGGACATCTTGGTTGCAGGGATGAAAGCAGAGATTGCCTACAAACAAATGTCTTTCATGTCTTTTAAGAATATTTTGAGAGAAGGAGGAAATGAAGCCTTGTAGGGGAAAAAATGACGAGGAGGTGAGGGTGAGAGAAACAGGCATTAAATTTTCTTCTGCCCCCTTCTGTTTTTGCCTTCAATCTTTCCCAGCATCAGGGTCTTTTCCAAAAAATAATCTCTTTTCATAAGGTGTCCAAAGTATTAGAGCTTCAACTTCAGCAACAGACCTTCCATTAAATATACAGGGTTGATTTCCTTTATGATTGACTGATTTGGTCTTTTTGCAGTTCAGGGGACTCTCAAATTTTCTCCAGCACCATAATTTGAAAGCATCCATTCTTCATTTCTCAACCATTTTTATATTTTACAGTTCTTCATTTTACCAAAGTTCTTCTCTGCCCTGTTCTTCAGATACCTCACCCTCTATATTTGTTATTCCGTAATCTAGGAATAGAAGTTATCTTTCTAAATCTCATGTTTTTCTTCAAAAGAATTCTAAAGTACAATAGTATTCATAAGGAATGACATAGAGTCTGAAGAAAATGTGTTCGTAGCACTTCCTTTTGTATTTGACGGAACTCTAATTTTATTTTAAATAATTCTAATTGTAGCAATCTTTTATGAAATGTATCAATAGCATTAATATTCCTCCCAAATATTCAGGGAAATTTATATTTTAGGAAAGTAAACCATGTACTGTGGTAACAAATAGCCATACCCAGAATTGCAAGCACATCTGTTCAGGAAGAACAGGAAACCAAGATACATACAAGTCCGTTCCTGTAAGGTGTCTAAGCAGCGATGTAACCAACTTCCTCTGAGTTAGGTAATCTGAATTAATAGATATACATAATAAATGGTATTTTTTTGGAAGAAAAATATAATACTTTAAAAAGTCTCTACAAAGACATTTTTGCAAAGAAGATGGGGCCAAACTAGATTTGAAAATTAATATGTTAAACCAAGGACGTACAAGAATGCTGAATTTATCTTGGCACATTTAAGAGCGATTAACTTTTGTTGGACTGGTTAGAATAAATGAGTAATTGAGGCAAAACTAATTATATTTGAATATGCTTTATTCTTAGGGGTTAAATCTGGGGCAGAAAATTTGAGAATCATTCAATACTGTATAACATGGATCTTAACATAGGGTGCTTTTGGGAATCTTTTAAAAACTATACATCCCTGGGCCTCAACTATAAACCAGTTAAACCAAAGTCTCTGGAGATGGGATCCAGAATGGGTATTTTTAAAATCCTGCAGGTCTTTCTCACATGTAGCCAGGTTGAATGCTACTCATCTTGAAATATTGAATGGGAGATGAGGGTGGGATCACAGGCAGAATAATAGCCCTCAAAGATGTTCACAAATTAACTCCCAGAGCCTATGAATGTGTTACCTTATATGACAAAAGGGACTTCACAGATACAATAAAGTAAAGGCTTTTGAGATGGGGAAGATTATCCTGGATTATTTAAGTGAGCCAGGTATAATCCAACAGAGAAGGCAATGGCAACCCACTCCAGTGTTCCTGCCTGGAGAATTCCAAGGACGGTGGAGCCTGGTGGGCTCCCATCTATGGGGTTGCACAGAGTCGGACACGACTGAAGCGACTTAGCAGCAGCAGCAGCAGTATAATCCAAGGGCCCTTTTAAGAGGGAGACACATCAGAGTCTTCCCTGGTGGCTCAGACAGTAAAGAATCTGCCTCCAGGGAGGGAGACAGGGTTCGATCCCTGGATTGGGAAGATCCTCCAGAGAAGGGAATGTCAACCCACTCCAGTATTCTTGCCTGGAGAATCCCCATGGACAGAGGAGCCTGGTGGGCTAAAGTCCATAGGGTCACAAAGAGTTGAACACAACTGAGTGACCAACACTTTTTCAGTGTCAGAGTCAGATATGTGGTCATGGAAGCAGAAGCTGGGATGATGCAGGGCTGTGAGGCAAGGAATACACGTGGCCTCTAGAAAAGGAAAAGAAACAGATTCTCCCCTAGAGCCTCCAGAAGCAGTATTTTTCTGTTGACTCATTTTATCTCTTTTGACTGCAATAAACAGTTTGCAAGATCTTAGTTCCCTGAGCAGGGATTGAACCCATGCTCCCGGCAGTGAAAGCACAGAGTCCTAACCACTGGACCACCAGATGTAGAACTGAGTAAACTATTCCCACCTGCTGACTCATTTCAGACTTTTGTAAAATTATACATTTGTGTTGTTATAAGCAACTAGGTTTGTAGAATTTGTTGTAAGTAGTGAAAGAAAACTAGCACAGGTGGCTGATTAAAATAGTGACTCCCTAAATGATCATGCTTCACAGTAAGAGAAAAATCAAGATGAACAGTCATTGCCACCTTGGGTCCTTTGTATCACAGGTAATATACCACCTTCTCTTTTTGGATAGAGCAGAGGATTATAAGTTTGAAGGTTGGGGGAAAACTCTGTAATGATGTATTTAAGTTATTTCTGTGGAATACAAATAGGTATTTGCAGAAAGAGTATAGCTAAATGGTTGTTCTCACTTCTTGTGCTTTTTAGTCATTTTCTTTGCTGTATTAGGACTTGTTTAACTCATTGTGAATGTTTATGGGATAAGAAAGCTTACCCAGGATGGGAAGCAAATATATCTCCTCACTTTGCTCACAGCAGGTTTTGAGAAGCTGTGTTTTTAGGGGACGATCCTTCTTTGACTTAAAATCAAAGCAGAGCTAGTTCTCAGTTATTAGTAATGACATTGAACTCCACATACAGCACCAGGAGGACTGTGGACAGAATGAAGAGCAGAAGGATTTTATGTAGAGACCGGTGAACATGTAGGAAAAAACATATAATGGAGAAAAGACAGATAAGATACAGAAACTCAAGGTTCACTAACCAAGCTATTGGTCCAAAAGATGGGGCTGTTGCATAGGAAATAGCATACGTATTGCCTGTAGAAGGACCATCCCTAGGTTTCTAGGAACTTGCTGAGCAACCTTCATTAATAGATTCATCTGGTTGTGTTATGTACAAGGCCTTCATGTACCTCAATTTTTGTGTTTTCTAATGAGCTATCAGTCTTTATGCTGGTCAGTATTCTGAATTAATTGTTTCTAAAGATCTCTAAACTATTCTCAAGTGTGGGAGCACTTGTAAACTAGAGGGGTTTTAAACTTGAATTAGAGGATTTTTTTTTTTTACCTTTTATTAGGGATTAACAGAGGCTTCTAGGTACAGAAATACAATAGGTACAGATGTTGGTATAGGCATAGATATTTATTTATAAATTTATCTAGGTCTAGAGCTGTATTTATACTAAAATATATAATGTACATGGTTTATATTAAAATGAATATAAATTAAAAATTTTATAAAAAGTCTTATGCAGGTGGCATAGTCTTTCTCCAGAATCCCTAGTCTCTGTTGTTATTGTCATATTTAGGGTTGTTACAAACTCCATGTGATACTGTTTTCTACCACAGGCATTACTTATGCTTAGAATCTGCTGTGTCCTATGAATCCCATCCAGCTTTGCACAAGTTTTTCATGTCACTCGGTATATATGGTTTAATGATGGAATATGGTAGCAGGCATAGACTATACTACCCCTACAACCTTAGTAAACCTATTGACCTATCAGGGGTTGAAATCCCTTCTTTGTGTTGGGATAAAATGAGATGAAATGATCTGTCCTATATTTTAGATGTGTTGTTCCAACATGTTCCAGACGACCAGTTCCTACAGATTCAATGATAGCAAACCTATAAATCATAGGGCTTCTTTTCAACCTCCTGGGTCACACATGCCTTACCAAGCTTTCCTGACATTTCCTGCTTATACAGGTTTTGTCTTTGACATTTCCTGCTTATACAGGTTTATCAGCATGATGTCTTCAACATCGTGAATGCCTTTGATGTTCTACAGCAAGCACATATGGTTTGGGTTTCTTCGACAGTATTATAACAGAGAGTGGGAAAGTTAGCAAAGCTTTGCTGCAAAACCAAAACTGAATAGTGATGTCCATTCCAAATGAGTATTTTTAAAATTATTTTTTAAATGTTTATTTATTTGGCTGCATCAGGTCTTAGCTGTGGCACGTGAGCTCTTCATTTTGGCATTCAGCCTTCTCTCCAGTTGTGGTGCTCAGGCTTACTTGCCGCTTGGCATGTGGGATCTTAGTTCCTCATCCAGGGATGGGACTCATGTCCCCTGCACTGGAAGGAACATTCTTAACCACTGGACCACCAAGGAAATCCCCCAAATGAATGTGAAGTGTTTCTGTTCTTCCTTGCTGATACAGATGGAAAAGAACATGTTTGGGAGATAAATGGCCAAATACCATCTACATAAAATGATGTCAATCTTCTCTAGCTAAGATGATATCTCTCCCATAGCAGGTTTAATTAGGCTGCTTCTTGGTTGAGTCTGTAGTAGTCTACATTATTTTCCAGGCTCAGTTTGGTTTTCTAGGCCAGCCTAGTGAACTAAATGCAGATATTTTGGAGACTCCACCTCTGCCTCCTTTATATCTTTAAGGTAGTGCAAATCTCTGCCATTTCTCCTACAATACTGTCACCATCTTATTTGAATTGGTGGTAGGGGGGATGTTTTAGAGGCTTCCATTTAGCCTTTTCCACCATAATAGATTTTACTTTATAGGCCAAAAAACTAATATAGAAATTGCATTAATTGCCAGGAATATTAGCTAAAATTATACATTTGACAAGGGGGGAAAAGACCACATGTAAGTCATGGGACCAGTGGATGCATTTTGAGCTGAACTTACACTAAGACTTTATTTCCTGGCAAAACAAAAATCCATGTGTTCCTGCTCTCACAGGGAAACTATGAAGGTAATTTGTGGTCTTTGGTATCAATGCCTTCTTAGCTCTTGCGTGCAACAATCCTTAGAATGTTTAGGTATTCCATTTTCCCCAGTGTATAGTTACTCAAGTCAATGACTGTAGGTTTTTTTGGGAAAAGATGAAGTAATCATTATAGCCAGAATGCTACAGGATACTTCTTCTTGGGGATCAAGTTTGTCCTTCATTCAATGGGTTTGTAGTTGGAAAGGAGGCTCACATCTGGATATTAGACAAGAGATTGAGACATTTTACTAAGATGACTGCCTGAAGTCACCTTCTTTGATCATACTTCCTTGATTGTTGTTGTTGTTAGAGAGATTGAGCGATACCCTAATTGGGTGCGTATCTTTCTCATACCCAAGAAAGCTGCATTATTGATATATTAGCCATATCTTTAGTTCTCTGCTTGCCATGCTCCTCTGGTTTTCATTCCAACCTTGCCGCCCATGTGAATTAGTTATCCTACCTTTAAACTGTTAAGAGCAACCATCTAGACCCCACTTTTTCAGAACTTACCATCCCTATTCTTATCATGAAACCAGTTCTCCACATCTTCACATGAATCCTAGCTTACAATTAGACTGTATGCTCTAACACTGATGGCTCTCTCACCAGCATATTTTTTATTACTTTGTTAAATAAAAATTCTGGCCCGCCTGCAGAACATATTATTCTAGTATTTTCCCCAGCCTTACATCATGCAACCACTCTGGCAATCTCCTTTATCTGAACCATTTCCTCTTTAACTCTCATTTGCTATAGCCATCCTTTCACTTATTCGGGGTCACCATTTTCTGCAAGCTTCTATGAGATATCCTAGAAAATATTAGAACCATTTTCTTCAGTCTTTCTTTGAATGTTTTCTCCCAGATTATTTTCCAAAAAGCAATTCCCCTGTGTCAATAAGCTCTCCCTTATAAAACTGCATATTCTTTCTGAGTTTAGTTCCATATATATTTTCCAAGTTCCTCTCAAGACTGTTTAGCTTGGGTCTGAATATTCTTGGGATATAATCCCTTTCTCCCTTTGCAATCCCATCACTTCCAAGGCCAGATTATGGTAGCCAGTAATTCTAGCTGTTTACCTGTTTCCTAAGAAGAGATGTAGAAGGGGACATGTCTTGGAGGAGAGAGGTTTTCTTCAAGACAAATGGGAACACTAACTGCTAACAGAGAGAAGTGGGTGAGTTTGAGGAATCCAAAGAATTCAGAAGAATCTGGGGAATCAAGAGCATGAATACAGATGATCCCATATATCAGGATCCCATTATTTCCCAATCAGAGCTCTAAACTTGGCACATCAGATTTGTTTAGGTTAACCTTTCCAGGAGCCAGGCTACTTTTTACCGTTAGGTCCTGGGTTTTCTCTGTGCTTAGTATCTGGGAATAAGGGCTATTGTATGCAGTCAAGGAGCCCCTCTAGCTTCCACAGTTTGCTTCTCATTGACAGTTAATAACTCCCAGACCTTCATGTACTTTCTTCAGAGTATCATAACCCCTAACAATAGTTATCCAACTCCACTATCTTTATAAATACTGTATCTCTCATATTTCTCAAACATCTGCTATATATATTATACCTGCTAGTAAGTTTGCATCTACCAGTTTACCTCTCTAGTTCACTAAATAAAGTTTTTAGCAATTTCACTGATACCTGGTTACAGAAGCTTTCCAAGTTCCATCTACCACCAAGAATTTGGATACTCATTGTGGGCTGGCTAGTAAGTGATCCAGTCCATCTGCTCTACTAGATAAAACTGTTCCAGGTCAAGTTACCCATGAAGCAGACACTAAGGAGATTTTTTTCCTATAGGAGGTTCAGTGAGCAGTACTGTTATAATGCCTGAAGGGAATGGAACAGATTAGGTGTAGGCAAAGGGAGAACTTGGGCTCTGCCTAACCTCTTTCAAGCTCTGGCATGGATATTCAGAGTTGAGCCGACTCTTAAATCCTTGTATTAATCTGTTACTGGATTCAGGCTGTGCCCAGTATGGGAATATGATCTTGAGCAAGAAGACTTTCTTGAGCTGAGGGCAATTTCCAAAGGACTGATGGTTTAAGATAATTTGAGAGCAGCAGTCCCCAAACCTGGGTTCAACTATCCTTCAGTCCTGAAGGGGATATCTAAGTAACATGGCACAGGATCCACAGCACACTGCTGGAGGCAATTAAATTGAAAACCACCATCATAAAGCTGTGCCTGTTTGTAAACATGTGATTTCAGAACAAGGAACCAAAAATACATAATCATTGACACAAGAGAAGGGCTATGCCATAGCAATAAAACACAAATATGCTACCATACTATCAGCTCTCAAATGATAAAAGTCCACATGTGAAATGATTATCTAGGAGAAATAAATTGGAATGATTTTCAGTTACCTTACAGTTTTTTCATGACTAAGACTTTATCAGAAGCTGACATTAAAAGGAAAACTCCAATTACAAATGTATAGGGAAGCCATTCACCATATACACTCAGAATTATACTTTTATTTCCTACAGTTGCAATTATTGCCTTCATAATCCTTATTCCTAGTCATCTACCCTCTGGAGATAGGTATATAAAGTTTAAAATGAACTTAAACTATCCATTAAACTTGGCATCCAGTGTCATACAAAATGCTTCAGTAAATGAAATTTGCTAAAATGTTTTAACACCTGAGCATTATAAGAAAAAGTTGATAATGGCATTTTTAGTTAATGACCATCACTTCAAACAAAATATAACAGTTCCTGAACTCCAGTTATATATTTATGTTGGGGTAGATTCATCCACCCCAAAATTTATATTCTGTTTTCCATTGAAGAATGTTTGAAAGACTACATTCTCCTCTGTATAAAGTTTAAAAGGCAATAAAATCTCAGTTGCACTAATAAGAGTAAGAAATGATATTTCTTATCTCCTCTGAAAGAACAGTGCCCATATATATCAGAATGCATTTTTCACATATTGAGTATTTCACTCATGTAGAGATATTATGATCACAGTATCCTTACTTTGTTTTATTCATTTGAAATCCATAGCCTGACATTGGGTATAATAATCAGGTATAATTTTCCTTGTTATAAATTGGATGGTATTTTATATACATCAGCTACAAAGTCCATTAGCATCCTCTAATACGTGGAAAGAGATCTCAACCCTAACTGCAGTTAGCATCATTTGGACAGTTTATTGTTTGCTGTTAATGCAGATGCACAGACCACACACCCTAGATGATTCTCATTCATTTGGTCTGGGGTGGCCTGGACATCACATTTCTCCTAGCATGGAGAAGCACTTTAATATGGTATTTGGGTTACCCTTATAAAGTGAACATTTAACCTCAAGCCTCAAATATCTCTTGTATCCCCAAAGTCTGATTGTCTAATATTGTTTAAAGTCTCAGTAGATAGTTTAGCAAAACTGCAGATTAACTGCTACAAATCATTCACTCTGACTTTCTTTGCATTTCTCAACTTGTTCCTTAACCTTGAACTTCAGAGTAAACTTTGAGATGGAGATTAATTCATAGAAGAAATATCAAGGCAAGAAAAATGGGTTAACTTCTTAAAAATGTTCAATTAATCTGTATGTAATACAGAGAATACAATTTGGGTCTAGAAATTGGCATGGTATATAGTTTTGGAAAACCCACAATTTGCTATATTTAAAGATCCCAGTCCTCAGGAACTATCATTTAAATATTACTTTGGACATATGCTACTTAGAATCCATAAAGAAAATTTTAATTCACATTCAATTGTAAGGTGTTAGCTTTATCAAAAATGTTCAAAATAAATAGTTGATTTACTATTTAAAAAGACATCAGAGGTGATTTAGTGCAACTTCAAACTCAATTCTTTTTATTTTATTTTATTTTTAAACTTTACATAATTGTATTAGTTTTGCCAAATATCAAAATGAATCCATCACAGGTATACATGTGCTCCCCATCCTGAACCCTATCTTAAATCTTGTTCTGAGAACCAAATTCATTATTCCCGCTTCTCTCCTAAATGTTCTCTCCTATATGCCAGTGAAAGAAATAAAACAAGGAATACTTAATTTCTAACTTTAAACAGATATGTTTGGTTTGTGTTGTCCCATCCCTTCTTATTCTCTTAAATCCACTTAGTGTGACAACTTGACACAGCAACTGTCTTTATTGATCAAATACATATCACCCTGGACAAACTTGTGGATTTAAAAAATGTTCTTGTCATAGGAAAATTTATCCCTCATTTTCCAACTGTATGTTCAGTCATATTTTATGATTTTGTTTTCAAAAGCTGCGCTTGTTAAAATTGATGAGCTGTACTAATACCCACGACATGAACATCCTATTTCTTCAACCAAAAATCCATCATTTTATGAGGAAAGTCAAGGTCTAGGGTTAGGTGAATATAGAGTCTTTTTCACTCAGACTTGGGCAAGGAAAGGAGATGTGCAGGCCAGTATGGGTAGGGTGTCTTTTTGACTTATTCTCAAGTTTCCAGATCAGCTTTTTCTAGTTGTTCAGAAACCAGAGTAATAGAAAAGGGCAAAATAGTGAGAAGTCAGTCTTCATTTTATCAAAGAATATGAGCTTCTTCTTGAGACAGTGCTTCTCAAACATGAACATGTATGTGAATCCCCAGGCATCTTGTTGAAATGTGGAACTGTTTTGATAGGTTAAAAATGGTACTTGTGAGTTTATATTTCTAACAGATGATTCTAAGTTTGCTGGTCCTTAGAATTACTCAGTACAGAACATCTGAATATAGTCTTTGTGCAAATTTGCCTCTTTAGCCCATTTTTGACCCACCTACTTTCCCAAGACTAGTAGTCAAATGAAACAAAAGGGAACATTGGACATTTAGGATTTGATTGTTTATTCTCTTGCCCTGTAAGTGCATTTAAGAATCTGTTGATCATTGTTAAGAAAGCACCTTATTTCCTCTGATTAGAGAAGAAAAAATATTCTCTTCAAATTTCACTACTCTTCTCTAACTAGGTTATGCAGACCTCTTGTTATTAAAACATCATATTTGTAAGGAAATTTCAAAGCATGGCCTTCTAATGAGCTGGTGATAAAAATACTGTCTTAGCCACTGAAACAGCTATATTCAGAGTTGCATTAAGAATTTTGTCCATGTGTAAAGAAATGGAATAAGTGGCAATAAGTTAATAGGTTCTGTTACTAGTGGAGCAAACTAACTGCTTTTTAAAAATTAACCTTGAACCTTATCCTCATTCAGTAGTTAATGGAATTGAGAGATTAAGTACTTCATATATTATTTATAACATTAATAGAAAAATAAAATAATTTCTTCTTGGCTTTCTCCCTTGCATAGGTTTAACTCTCTGCTTTCATCATTTGGAGATTGCATTAAGTTTGAGGAAGAGACGGTCATAGAATCTAATTAGTACAAACATTTATAGAATGCTTCATATGACCAGGCAGGCACTGTTTTAAGTATTAGTTCAGTGAATCAATTACTTTAATTTCCATTTTAAAGATATTAAAATTGAACAATTTAGAAACTGGCCCCCTGTTATACAGCTGGAAAGTGTTAGCTAAGCATTCTGATGGAAGTGCCCATACAAGCAACCATTCTGTGTTTCTGGCTTGTTACTTATATGGGTGCGAGGTGTGATTTCAGAGGCCAGGAATGCTCCTCTGACCCAGAATCCTTCAATAGAATCAAAGCTGCAGATACTTTGAACTTATTTTCTCATTCATTTTCTTTATCAATTTTAGCACAAATTACCAAAAATTACTTACCTGTTTTGGTTTAGAAAAGTAACAACCTTGTATAAATTCAACCATTCATCTCTCCAGTCCCTACACCCATGTCGCTAAGTCCTAGAGGAAGAGATCAATTGTTTGTCCAGGAGCCATGGCACATTCGTTATTGCTGACCTTAGTTGTACACTCATATTCCCTTAGAAACCTTTCCCTTCAATTGGTAATTTATATTATTGACACCCTTTCAGCCTTTTACCCCACCCTCTTCCCACTCTCAGCAAATGTCCTTAACTCTTTGCTTCCTAGTGACTGTTGAGTCCATTAGGTGTAAAGTCCCTTAAATACTCTCACTTCACAAACATTCCTGTACATTTCCATCCAGACAACCTTTCTTTGCTTAGCTTTGGTTTACTTGGAAATAATGCCCCTCCTTCCACCCAAAACTTGCCTTGAACCTCTGCTATAGATAACAGCCCCAACACTCTCCTTTCTCTGTCTCCATTGATCTCTTTTCTCTGCAGCTTATGTGCCTTCTGTGCACAAAATATTAAAAAATAAAGAAACAGAAACACTATGCTCAATCTTGTTACTCTTTGTAGGTAGGGCTCTATCTCACCCCTCACCATCATCAAAAATATTTTAAAGAATATATACTTGGTATTTATCTTTATATCTTCATCCTTGTTTTCTCCTCAGTCTTTTTATTTATTGATTTTATAGTCTTCAGAATCACTAACAATGTCCCTCTAAAGTTTAATGTCATGTGCCAACTTTTATCTCTAATTTCTAAGCTTTTGGCTACTTCTTTATATTTTAGATTAACACCTCCTTTCTTTTCTAGGATAACACTCTATGTTTTTTTTTCCTGGTAAGATTGTATGGTGGTGCAATTGGGAAAGTAAAGAAAAATGTTGAGTTTGTGACAATATCATATGTTGCTTGATATAGTTCTATGGAATATAAACACATGTGGGCCCGGTGGAATCAACCATCCATTTTAGTTTTCATTATAGGCTATTGCTCCAACATCATTTTGTAAATAACAGAGAATGATGTCAAACACCCTATTCTAAATCCCCCTATTCCTGCAGCTATCATAAATACTCAATCCTTGGGAAACGGACCCAATGAAAAATAACCAGAAAGATGAAAAATTCATCTTAGGCAAAGTAATGGTTTTAATCCCATGTCAACTTTTTCTGTGTAGCACCTCCACATGTAGGAGGCACCAAAGGCATTAGTGTGGAACCAAGGAGTACCTTGCCAGGAGATATTTTTCCAATTCTTGATAGAAAACTTGATAGGAATTCTTTCCAGAAATTTACATGTTCCTAAAGTTACCTGTCACTTGAAGAAGCCAATTTGATAGGTTAAATATCTATTTCTGAAGGCTTCAAATTGTTCAGTAATTTTTTGTAAACATCCCTAATCTTGCTTGGAAAAGTTTCAAGATGGCGGAATAGAAGGACGTGCACTCATCTTCTCCAAATCGGGAAAGGAGTACGTCAAGGCTGCATATTGTCACCCTGCTTATTTAACTTAAATGCAGAGTACATCATGTGAAATGCTGGGCTAGATGAAGCACAAGCTGGAATCAAGATTGCTGGGGAAAATATCGATATGCAGACACCTCAGATATGCAGACACCACACTTATGGCAGAAAGCAAAAAAAGAACTAAGGAGCCTCTTGATGAAAGTGAAAGAGGAGAGTGAAAAAGTTGGTTTAAAACTCAACATTCAGAAAACTAAGATCATGGTGTCCAGTCCCATCACTTCATGGCAAATAGATGGGGAAACAATGGAAACAGTGACATACTTTATTTTTTGGGCTCCAAAATCACTGCAGATGATGACTTCAGCCATGAAATTAAAAGACACTTGCTCCTTGAAAGGAAAGCTATGACCAACCTAGACAGCATATTAAAACACAGAGACATTAGTTTGCCAACAAAGGTAAATCTAGTCAAGGCTGTGGTTTTTCCAGTACTCATGTATGGATGTGACAGTTGGACTATAAAGAAAGCTGAGCACTGAAGAATTGATGCTTTTGAACTGTGGTGTTGGAGAAGATTCTTGAGAGTCCCTTGGACTGCAAGGAGATCAAACCAGTCCATCCTAAAGGAAATAAGTCCTGAATAATCTGCAGCCCATGGGGTTGCAAAGAGTTGGAAATGACTGAGCAACTAAACTGAACCAAACTGAATTGAAGTATATGTTAGTTTTCTTATTCCCAATATTTGATAATCACCTTTTACATTTACCTGATGTTTAAATTTTATAAGACACTTCTACTCTGTCATCTTCATATCATTACACCATTTCTACACTATACTGTTCAGAATTTGTATCAAGGTAGCAATGTCCTGTTTTGCCTTTCAAGTCAGTTTTGGAGGATTTTGAGGGCTTTGGAGATACAACCTACAATATTGTTAGTTCTTTACCAAGTCCACTCAATAGGGGGAATAATTTTCTTTTTACTCTTCCATTTTCTTCATTAATAAAAAGTTGGAAGCTAAGATAATTACCACATTATAGTGAAGCTTTTGCTGAAGCATTAGCATACAGTTCCCAGGGTATGTAATTATGCTATGTGGACCACAAGTCTTGAGAGAGTCTTATTTATATTGGTTCTATGTTGCTTTCCTCTTCTTTCTTTTTTGTCTTTCTTCCTCTCTTGTGAATGTTTCATATATTCCTCTCAATTCGTTATCATTACTAAATAACAGATGGACTGAATTTGCTTATCACAGCATTTCCAAACATATGTGTCCACATAACTTTGTACTTTCTCATGATTCTTTTAACATACCACAGAATTGGTCTTCCCAAACACAATGTATATGTCTCATGCAAAACATTGGGCTAACCCCTAAGGTGAGTGTTACAAAAATGCTCATAGAAAATGGATAAATGTGCAATTAAAAGGATACCATTAAAAAGATGCATTAAAAAATATCTAATGAAAAACAAATACCTAGTTTTAACTAAGAGACACATCCTTATTCAACATGGAGGTGTGTTGGTGACCACTGAAAATTGAAGGATCAGAACATGTGGAGCCCTACCAACATATCCATCTGGATAATCTTGTTTTACTTTTTTTCTATTGCTATTTCTGCTTCCATTATTTCAGCCACCTGGGCTCTCTATGCCATTGTCTGGAGCTCCTAAGGTTATGAACCATACATCATCTCCTTTAGGAAAATGAGAACTCAGTGGGCCCAGTATAACAATTCTGTGATTCTTTCAATACTTCTCTTCTTAAAATCTCTGAGCATATAAAGATATTTTGATTCAAACATGTTTTATTACATAATCTCATTTTCTAACTGTAGCTCTTTATAAAATGTTTATTTACTGACAATAAAAATAATCAGCAGACATGGGAGGAGGAAAGTAATGATTGTTCAGCACTAGCTTATACCAAGCACTACTCTGACACTTTTTGTTTTTAAAGACTTATTTGTTTATTTATTTTGGCCACACTGGATCTTCATTGCTGTGCACAGATTTTCCCTACTTGCAGCCAGAGGGGCTACTCTGTAGTTGTGGTGCACGTTTCTCGCTGTGGTGGCTTCTCTTGCTGCGGAGCACAGCCTCTAGGTGCACAGGCTTCAGTAGTTGTGATGTGTGGTCTCATTTGCTGTGGCTCTTGGGCTTGGTTAATCTGCAGCTTGTGAGATCTTTTGGGAGCAGGGATCAATCAAACCCATTTCCCCAGCACTTGCAGGTGGATTCTTAACCACTGAACAAGCAGGGAAGCCCTATACTAGAAACTTTAACCTCTTTCCTTTATTCTAAAATTTAGGTTTTATTTGATAAGTATGCTGGAGAAGGCAATGGCACCCCACTCCAGTACTCTTGCCTGGAAAATCCCATGGATGGAGGAGCCTGGTAGGCTGCAGACCATGGGGTCGCTAGGAGTCGGACACGACTGAGCGACTTCACTTTCACTTTTCACTTTCATGCATTGGAGAAGGAAATGGCAACCCACTCCAGTGTTCTTGCCTTGAGAATCCCAGGGACAGGGGAGCTTGATGGGCTGCTGTCTATGGGGTTGCACAGAGTCAGACACGACTGAAGTGACTTAGAAGTAGCAGTTGATAAGTATGTAGCTAGTTAATACTACATATTTGAAAGGGAAATAATTGTATGCATATAAGAAGTAAAAAGCTTAAAATACTTCATACCTGTAATACAATGTCTATAATAAGGAGAATGACCATCATTAAATTATTATTATATTTCAAACTATGGCTTAAATTTTTAATTGGTGACCTATTTTTCAGTTATAGCCAAAGTTGTATTTTCAAGTATTTTTCAGTTAGGCTATGAGTAACTTCATTAAGATAAGATATTTTCCTGCTTAATTTTAACTTGAGTGCTTAGAGATTTTATATTGTATATTCCTGAACACACTGTAGACTGACAATAAAAAATTAATAACTTGAATTATTGCAAATTTACATAAGTTCTAACTAGGAACTGTACGATACATACTGACCAGTTAATTAATATCCTTTTATATTAAGGCATCACATTTATATATTTATAATACATTTTATGGAATATATTTTATTATATAAGATAAACTAAGATATAGTTTTCCAAGTAAATTGATGGATGGTCAATTCTGCTGGGAAAACCTAAGGGCACAAACCTCAAAGTTTTCTTAATTAAGATGTAAATAGGTAGGTTCTTTACTATATAATACCTTTCAGTGCTTGGTCAGGAGGCTGTTTCCAGACAGCATTCAGTTCAGTTCACTTCAGTTGCTCAGTCATGGCCAACTCTTTGCAACCCCATGGACTGCAACACGCCAGGCCTCCCTGTCTATCACCAACTCCCAGAGTTTACCCAAACTCATGTCCATTGAGTCGGTGATGCCATCCAATCATCTCATCCTCTGTCGTCCCCTTCTCCTCCTGCCTTCAATCTTTCCCATCATCAGGGTCTTTTCAAATGAGTCAGCTCTTCGCATCAGGTGGCCAAAGTATTGGAGTTTCAGCTTCAGCATCATTCCTTCCTATCTACATTCAGGACTGATCTCCTTTAGGATGGACTAACTGGATCTCCTTGTAGTCCAAGGGACTCTGAGAGTCTTCTCCAACACCACAATTCAAAAGCATCAATTCTTCAGCACTCAGATTTCTTTACAGTCGAACTCTCACATCCATACATGACTACCAGAAAAACCATAGCCTTGACTAGACGGACCTTTGCTGGCAAAGTAATGTCTCTGCTTTTTAATATGCTGTCTAGGTTGGTCATAACTTTCCTTCCAAGAAGTAAGCATCTTTTAGTTTCATGGCTGCAATTACCATCTGCAGTGATTTTGGAGCCCCCAAAAATAAAGGCAACCACGGTTTCCCCATCTTTATGCCATGAAATGATGGGACTGGATGCCATGATCTTGGTTTTCTGAATGTTGAGCTTTAAGCCAATTTTTTCACTCTCCATTTCACTTTCATCAACAGGCTCTTTAGTTCTTCTTCACTTTGTGCCATAAGGATGCTGTCATCTGCATATCTGAGGTGATGGAATTTCAGTTGAACTATTTCAAACCCTAAAAGATGGTGCTGTGACAGTGCTGCACTCAATACATCAGCAAATTTGGAAAACTCATCAGTGGCCAAATTGCTGAAGGACTGGAAAAGGTCAGTTTTCACCCCAATCCCAAAGAAAGGCAATGCCAAAGAATGCTCAAACTACCGCACAATTGTACTCATCTCACACACTAGCAAATTAATGCTCAAAATTCTCCAAGCCAGGCTTCAGCAATATGTGAACCATGAATTTCCAGCTGTTCAAGCTGGTTTTAGAAAAGGCAGAGGAACCAGAGATCAAATTGCCAACATCTGCTGGATCATCGAAAAAGCAAGAGAGTTCCAGAAGAACATCTATTTCTGCTTTATTGACTATGCCAAAGCCTTTGACAGTGTGGATCACAATAAACTGGAAAATTCTTCAAGAGATGGGAATACCTGGCCTACCTGACCTACCTCTTGAGAAATCTGTATGCAGGTCAGGAAGCAACAGTTAGAACTGGACGTTAAACAAGAGACTGGTTCCAAGTAGGAAAAGGAGTACGTCAAGGCTGTATATTGTCACCTTGCTTATTTAACTTATATGCAGAGCATATCATGAGAAATGCTGGGCTAGGTGAAGCACAAGCTGGAATCAAGATTGCTGGGAGAAATATCAATAGCCTCAGAGGGCATTAGTTCCCTGGTAATTCTAACCTGCCACCCATGTATGCAGAACTAATTCTTGGGTCAAAGAAAGTTATTTGACAAGTGGCAGGTGCTAGATGTTGGAAGATGTGCTAGAAGTTGGGGTGGCATGAAGTGAACTGGTAAGCTCTCAGAGGATATGGTAAGGCATTGACAGTAAGCTGTGATGTCTTCTAGAGAAAACATCAGTTTCAAATTGAGAAATAAATGAAAGGCAGTATTATGTAGTGAATAATAGCATGGCTACTGGAGCTGATAGACCAGAAGTCAAATCCAGACTCTGAATATCCTGGCAGGCTAATCTTGGGAAAATGATTTAATTTCTTTCAGTCTGGGCTTCCTTCTCTATAGAATGGAAATGGAGCACTTACCTTAAAATTTGTAAAAAAAAAAAAAAAAAGAATTACCAAGAAGTGTTTACAACAGTATCTAGTGATCAATAAATAATAAATATTAATGCACACAAAAGGTAGTTTGGTGTTTAAAATATTCTATTTATCAACCTTTTCTAGTGTAAGAAATTTCCTCTAAACCACCTTTCTTGGGCAACTGTTCAGTCTGAACTTGAACTCTTCTAGTTACAGTGCATATGCAGCCTAAAAGTTTGTCTTTTCTAGTTTGGGGCAGCACTAATGGCTAACATGTTCTTTTTGATGTTGGAATTGAAATTACTTCACTAATAATAATCTAGCCTCATAGATTATATTACGATAAATGGTTTCATTAATCACTAGCCTCAGACCCACTTCTAATGTTTCTGCAGGACCAGTGGCATGAGAACACATGGAGGATCACATGCCTTTTGTCTGAAAACTATTATGCAACAGCACAGTTGATACACAAAATATTTTGTTATGAAAAGTATGTCTGCATAATGGAAATGTATGTATTATGATACTATTTTTAGTGGACTGAAAGCAAATGTAAACTACTAATATAAGCAAACTTAATTTCATATGCTTCTCTGGATATATAATTATTGATGGCTCAGTGGTTAAGATGGACATAACTCATAAAATATAATGTTTATTCAATGCATATTTAGCCTTCATCTTATCAACATCATTAACTGTTCTTATAAACAATTTGAACGTATTTTTTTTCTTGACAGTAATACCCCATTCAGTTCAGTTCAGTTCAGTTCAGTCGCTCAGTCGTGTCCGACTCTTTGCAACCCCATGAATTGCAGCACGCCAGGCCTCCCTGTCCATCACAAACTCCCGGAGTTCACTCAGACTCACGTCCATCGAGTCAGTGATGCCATCCAGTCATCTCATCCTCTGTCGTCCCCTTCTTCTCCTGCCCCCAATCCCTCCCAGCATCAGAGTCTTTTCCAATGAGTCAGCTCTTCGAATGAAGTGGCCAAAGTACTGGGGTTTCAGCTTCAGCATCATTTCTTCCAAAGAAATCCCAGGGCTGATCTCTTTCAGAATGGACTGATTGGATCTCCTTGCAGTCCAAGGGACTCTCAAGAGTCTTCTCCAACACCACAGTTCAAAAGCATCAATTCTTCAGTACTCAGCCTTCTTCACAGTCCAACTCTCACATCCATACATGACCACAGAAAAAACCATAGCCTTGACTAGACAAACCTTTGTTGGCAAAGTAATGTCCCTGCTTTTGAATATGCTATCTAGGTTGGTCATAACTTTCCTTCCAAGGAGTAAGCATCTTTTAATTTCATGGCTGCAATCACCATGTGCAGTGATTTTGGAGCCCCAAAAAATAAAGTCTGACACTGTTTCCACTGTTAGACAACTTTAAAACCATTCAAATGATCTTTAGATCATTTATTGAAATAAAAGTGCATTGTTACATTTTTGTACTAGAGCTCAAAGAACAGATGTTGCAGTCTTTTTTAAAGTCCGTTTTATTGAGGTAGACTTTGCAAAAGGTGATACACTTTTTAAGAATATGCTTGATGAGTTTGACAAATGTAGAGTCATGGAACCACCAAGAAGATGAAGTTATTTGATGGCTCTAAGTTATTCTCTCATGTTTGTCTGCCCGCAGCCCCCAAAGGCTCTTATTAAGTTATTATGAAAGTGAAAAGTGACATTGCTCAGCCATGTCCAACTCTTTGCAACCCCATGGACTGTAGACTACCAAGCATCTCTGTCCATGGGATTTTCCAGGCAAGAGTACTGGATTGGGTTGCCATTTCCTTCTCCGTGGGATCTTCCCGACCCAGGGATTGAACCCAGGCCTCCCTCATTGTAGGTAGATGCTTTACTGTCTTACCCACCAGAAAAGTTATTATAGTTCTTAGTTATTTTATAATCCAACATGGAAAACTGTAACCTACTGAGACAGTGGTCAGTGGAACTGGCAATAAAATTCTTAAATGTTAAGTTTAAAAAGGAATTATAGATTTTAAATAATATGCTTAAACATTGTGATGGGGTAGCAAATAGTATAGCATCATCATCATAGAAAATATTGAAAAGCATTTAAATTTCATCTTACAAATTGCTTATCTTAGTTTGCCATTTTTACCATCTCTTCAAGCATTATAGTTTCATAGATTATTACTTGCATTCTTAGTTTGAAGTTTTAATACTAAGATATTATGAAGAAAATGAAAATAGCAGTATGGTGCCCAATTTGTTCCAGTTTCTCTTCATATACTTTGATCTATAATTGCCAGAAAAGATTATTCTCTATAGAAATCAGTGTTGAGATTATTTGTACATTAATCTTATTCTTCATAGTCATGGGTATGGTGTTCATTTCCTTGTTCTAATTATCTTGCTTGTATTGGAACGTTATGTATGTTGCATTTTTTCCATTCAGTCTGATAACTGTTTTTGCTAAGCTTTTAATGATATTATTAAAAGTAAATTAGGATTACACCTAATAATGTGAATAGTGCAAATTTAAACTTTAGTTTCTGCCAAAGATAATGATTTGATGATAATTCTTGATTAATTTTTTTCTATTGAATCTCATATCTTGTCTAAAATAAATCTAATTTTTTTATTTTGATGATTATCTCTGGATCCACAGTTTGGAAAAAGAAGTGAGAAAAACAAAACAAAAAAAATTTAACCAGCCAAAGTTACTTCATTCTGTAAGACTTTATTGCATTCTTTCTATTGGAGAAAGATTTACAGGTTAAAATTTTTCTGCTTTTACCTGTGCTTTCACAGCTGAAGTTCTCATTTTTAGTTCAAAGCAGTGATCTACAAAGAAGGCGTGGCACCCCACTCCAGTATTCTTGCCTGGAGAATCCCAAGGACAGAGGAGCCTGGCAGGCTACAATACAGTCCATAGGGTCGCAAAGAGTCAGACACAACTGAAGCAACTTAATGCACGTACATAGTGATCTACAAAGGGGTTGGTAACAGAATCTAAACCATGGACATGAATTTGAGCAAACTTTGGGAGATGGTGAAGGACAGGGAAGCCTGGCTGCAGTCATGGGGTTGCAAACAGTCAGACACGGCTGAGCTACTGAACAACAACAAAGTGACCTACAATGGGGTTGGTTGCTGCTGCTGCTGCTGCTAAGTCCTTAGTCGTGTCCGACTCTGTGCGACCCCATAGACAGCAGCCCTCTGGGCTCCCCCGTCTCTGGGATTCTCCAGGCAAGAACACTGGAGTGGGTTGCCATTTCCTTCTCCAGTGCATGAAAGTGAAGAGTGAAAGTGAAGTCGCTCAGTCATGTCTGACTCTTCACCACCCCATGGACTGCAGCCCACCAGGCTCCTCCATCCATGGGATTTTCCAGGCAAGAGTACTGGAGTGGGGTGCCATTGCCTTCTCTGAATGGGGTTGGTAACACATTCTAAACCTTCAGAACCTTTAGCTTCAGTTGACTTTTGTTTTGAAAATATAAGGCAAGAATATGGTGAAGAATATCCTAGAGACCTGAAGGAGAGAGTTACAAAACATATGGGTTGAACTGTGCCAGCACTGCAGGCCAGACTCTGAGGGACAAGGGTGCCTGTGTATTCTCTAGTACCTGTGTGTGTGTGATGTGCTGTTGCTGCTGCTGCTGCTGCTAAGTCGCTTCAGTCGTGTCCGACTCTGTGCGACCCCATAGACAGCAGCCCACCAGGCTCCGCCATCCCTGGGATTCTTGCAGGGCCTCCTAAATCACATGGCTCAGTTCAGGGGAAATTCCTTAAATGGATCTAAGGATGATCTAATCTAGCTTCCTTATGACAGACCTTTAGTTTTGATGTTGGCTATTAATGTCTTTGATTTTCATAGCTGAAAATAGCTAACTTCAACTTTTCTATTGAAAATGCTTCCTTTACACCATGACCTAGAATTTTCAGTAAGTAAACCACCATGGGGCTTCAGTCTTCACACAAAATTTAAGAAAACTTTCATTTTGTTTACTCTTCCCTCCACTTCCAACTTCTTATTTGGTACCTGGCCAGATTCCTCCTAAATATATCCTAAGAATGTTCCCCTTTATTCAGTGTGACTTATTAGCAGTTCACTTTTGCTAGCACATTCATCCAGAGGCTCTGTCTTTCAGAAGAGGTGGATCTATAAAAAGGGTCTTACAGCTCTACGGCCACAGCTCAGATGTATCCCTGGAGATGGTGAGGCCAGTCTGGTGGCTCCTTCCCCACATCAACCTGGAGCTCACACATTTGGCTTAACCCCATGCAGGCAGTAGGCTCCCCTTGACAGCGGGATGGCAGCAGAGATGTGAAGCGAATGGCATCACTCTCTCAGTTCACAGACATGGCAAGCCCATCTGATTGGCAGGGCAGTGAATGGCCCTCTACAGCTATTCTCTTTATTAGTATGTATCTGTGCTGTAAACTGTCTTCTTATTACATGTAGATGAGCCATCACATGGAGCTCCTTCTTGAACCCTTTTCTACCTGGTTACTATTCTTAGCCAACTTAGTTCCTTCCTGCCCTTGATACAGCTTCTTTTTTTCAAATTTTCCTAATCATTGGTAGTGCTCTTTCCTGTTTATACACAGAGAAATACATATCTAAACTTTATAGATAGAAATACAACTAAATAGAAAAAAGCATAACCCTTGTATACAGTTTTCTTATTTAACATATGTTCTAGATACAACTACATTCTGATTCTCCTCTTCTCTATAGTCTTAAGGTTTTGACATCTGTTCTTTAAAATATGGTTGCCAGAGCAATAGCAACTTCAGAGAGTGAAATTCAATATAAATTGGGAGATAAAATCTCCCCCATTTCTTGATGCCATATGTCTGTTTTTGCACTCTCCAAACAAGTTAGCTTTATGGAGGTAGCAATCCTATGTTGTTGCTACTATTAAATTTGCAATAAAGAACTTATAGAACTTTTTTCCTTTCCATAAAAATTGCTATTTAAATAGATCTTTCATTAAAGCTTTGTGTGTGATTAAAACATGAATGCAGAAAGCATGGTGTAAATGAACTAATACCCAAACTGGAAATTTAGATGGGCAACAATAAAATTCTGTATTGATTCAAAGAAGTGAATAGGATTCTTTCCATCAGAGTCCTGATAGGAAGTGCCCTCAAGAGAGAAAGCCAAGTATCTGTTCATGTCAAGTGACATCTCACTTAAGGGAGAGACAGAAGATGGAGAAGGAATTTGTTCATGATGGAGAAAGAAATCCTTAGGCTGAACAGAATTTAGATTAGAGTACCATGTCTTGAAAAGGAAGAAGGTAAATAAGACAGAGATGAAAGTTTGTGAAAAGAGATCTATTAGAGGTGGTTCTTATTTTAGGCTGGCCAGGATGGATGACTGGGTGTAGGAGGCTAGGAGGGAAGTTAAAGATTATATTATATATAAGTATATATTAACAAGAAGGGAGGAAACCGTGATCAACTAGTTTTAACAATTTCCTCAGTGCCTATGGTAATACACAAATATATTACATATGCAAATTTGTATCAGTATTTGAGAACAGGATGGATTAAATCCAATTTTCAGATGCTATCTCACAGTAAGCCATCTCACCTTTCATGAAGACTTCACTTAAACCAAATACATCCAGAAATCCTTTTATAATATTAAGCTTTATCGTGACATCTTTTCAAACAGTGGGGAAACTCATAATGTCAGTTTTGCATATTATATTAACTTTATACCATATTTCCTTATCTCATCAAGATGATGTTGTTACATATGAATGGGGAAACCCAGGATATTAAAAGAAAGCTATCAATTCAAATATTACTTTAATATTGGCTTGTGATAAATCCCACTGTGTAAGCCCTAAAACAACAATGAACCAGACTGAGTACATTGGCCTAGGTGCTTCAGAATAATAATAGATCATCTGTGTTTTCCTACTAGTGTGCCGAGGGAAAGTACATGCTATGGCTAAAGTTTCCTGTTGCACATGGAGTAATACTGTAGAGATAGTTGAGTAATCTATATGCAAATTAAAGACCAACTTGGTTACTGAACATGGGCACTAGAAGACTCTGGGATCTGTTCTTCTTGTAAAGAGCAGGGAATTGTCAGTGCTGGCTCTGCAGTGTCATCTTAGTCCCATTTCATATGGCTGCAGTTATTCTTATTCATCTCACATCATCAGATGTCTGGTCTCCAAAGTCTTAAATGATGCTGCATAACTGCTTTCTTGTCAGATGACACAAGAACTCATTCTTCAACAAAAGGAAAATAAACTGCTTCTGCTCTGCTTAGGCTGCATACCAGAACATTCATCTAAATCCACTGCATAGAACATCTGTTCTAATAACATAGATGGTGCTGAAGACCTGGAAGCTATTAACGCAGAGCCCATTGCTAAGTTCTTCTGTATTTTTAAGGGTAGTAGGGGGCTGTAAAGTGGATTGTTAAAGAAAAAACTCTGTCAAGCCTCTATCATGTATTTCCAGATGGTGACAAGAGCCTTATTCATCTCATCCTGGACCTCTTTGAGAACTGTACCCTCCTCTTTGGAGGCTGAAATTATATAAAGATCATTTGTTTTTAGTTTGGTGAAAAAGTAATTGAGGTTTCAGACCATGGGTTTTAAATCACTATAACTAAATTCAAACACATCTTTATTAATCAAAATAGGAAACCATTACAATCAACACATTTTTGTCAATGAGAAATAACTTTGTTTATTCCTGTAGCGTAAAAATCTGTGCTTCAGGATTTGATGAATCCTGATGCTCTTGGAAAGCATTTTCTGCCTCCTGCTGGTTATGGAAGTATTTTCCCTGCAAAAAGTTGTCGAGATGCTTGAAGAAGTGGTAGTCAGTTGGTGAGAGGTCAGGTGAATATGGAGGATCAGACAAAATTCCATAGCTCAATTTGTTCAACTTTTGAAGCATCGGTTGTAGGACACACGGTTGGGAGTTGTCATGGAGAACTGGGCCCTTTCTGTTGACCAATGCCAGCTCCAGGCATTGCAGTTTTCAGGGCATTTCATTGATTTGCTGAGCATACTTCTCAGATATAATGGTTTTGCTTGGATTTAGAAAGCTATAGTGGATCATAAGGGAGGAAGACCAAACAGTGACCATGATTATTTTTTGGTGCAAGTTTGACTTTGGGAAGTGCTTTGGAGCTTCTTCTTGGTCCACCCACAGAGCTGATCATCTCTGGTTGTAATATAAAATCCATTTTTGTCACATGTCATAATCCAATCAAGAAATGGCTTGTTGTTGTTGCATAAAATAAGAGAAGATGATGCTTCTAAGCAACATTTTTTTTTTCCAGACAGCTCATGAGGCACCCACTTATCAAGCTTTTTCACCTTTCCAATTTGTTTCAAATGCCAAAGGTTGTCATTGAGCTTTTTGGCACCTTTTCATGTAGTGGCTAGAGGATTAGTTTTGATGATGGCTCTCAACTGTTGTCAACTTCTGATAGCCCACTACTGTGCTCCTCATCTTCAAAGCTCGTCTCCTTTGCAAAACATCTTGAACCACCACTGCACTATTACCTATTACTATTAATGGATGCACTACATCCATTACCAGTTCCTGAGCCAAATGTGTTGTTGATGTTGTGAGTTATCTCCTCTGTTTTACAACCCAGTTTGAACTTGATTAACAAAATCATTTGAATTTACTTTTTGTCTAACATAGTTTCCCTAGTCTAAAATAAATACAAAATAAATAGCAAGTAAAAAGTCATTAGCAAAAAATACAAAGCAAGAAATGCACATTAAAATGATGTAGAACATTACCATATTTATTTATGACTGTATTCCAGTGTTAAACAGCAGGAATGTTCAGGAATGCAAAACTGCAGTTACTTTTGCACCAACCTTAATAGAAAAACATTTACAATCTACTTCAGGAATGAATGAAACACTTAAACTCAGAATATTACCTAGATTGATGTCTTCTTTCTCTTGCCCAGTGATTGTCGGCCAGGGTGATTTTATGCATGAGACAACATTTGCAAATATCAGGAGACAGTTTTGATTGTCATACAGTGGCAGTATGGAGTAACACATTTACTAGATAGAGACCAGAGATACTGCTCAGCATCCTGCAGTATACAGGACACCACACACACACACACACACACACACACACACACGATGAAAAATTATCTTGTTCAAAATGTCTTAGCTTTACTGCTGGAACACACTAAGCTAGCCTTTTACATTTCTGCTCGGGGAGACCCGTAGAATTTGTTTCTTAAGTAATACAGCTCTTTTTTGCTGAACAATCAGTGTTCTCAGTTTTGTTTACTCAGTTATGGTGATTGTTTTATTTTGGTTTAACACGTGAGGTTTAAACCAAAAAGATGTTTGGTCAGACATTGGTTTATGCATCATGTTTGATTAGACTATTTGTGTGAATGAAGTGAGAAGATATTTTCACTAGTGAGATCTATGTGCTGCACAGAATGGAGAAGCCAGTACCTCAGTTAGTTATCACACATGGTGAGACAGAGTAGGAAGTGAGTTTGGGGCTTCTCTTGATACTAAATGTGGAATCTCTGATGACCACCAAGGAAATGTAGGATTGCTCTAGCCACATCCAGGAAAACTTCCTAGATCCTGTCTAATCTCTGTGATGTCTGAGCACCGAAGTTCCACATTACCACCTAGGCCTTCATGGAATTTATTTTTGAGATAAAACCTCTTCTTATCTGTGAATATCAATAATATTGTAAATCTATGTGTGCCAAACTACTTTCATCATTTTTATTTTCCTGTTTCTGCTCCTTTATTCCAGGTCATAACCATACCCAAATGTTTCTTCTTGGTTTTGTAATTGTTGTTATTCTGTTTTTTGTTCTCCTTTTTTTTCCCCTGCAGCTGGAATGTCCTGCCCTTAAGTCTTCCACCTATCTGATTTCTAGTCTTAATAATTTCAGCTCAACTACAACCAAATTCTCTAATTTGATACTTGGACTTTTCAATGTAAATGATATCGCCCTCTCATTAAACTGCTTTTACAGTAACTCTCTACTGTTGATTAAGGGGCAGTATCAGGGTCACTTGAAGGGGAGGAGAGTTTTAATACTACCTCTTTTCGTCATTTACCTGCTCTTTTACCCTGTGCACTCTGACACTGCCCCAGTCTCTAGTGAAAACCCCTCCTCTTGAGAAAATGATGGCTGGTAGTACTTTTTAAAGAGTGTGCTGTTTCATATTATTATTCTTTGTAAGTGTGTTATTGTCTCCCCAATCATAGTGTAAGTGTCAGAGACTTTAATCTGTACCCTTTATCTACACTTGCCTAGTACGAGTGTGCTAGAATATAAAAGTATATCAACAAACATACTTTGCTGTAAATCATATAGATGAGGAAGTCCCAACCCTCCTCAAAAAAATCTCTTGACCACCCTAGGATAGGATTTCAAACTTACATTTAGACAATTAAACAGCTTGGCTTAATATTATTATTATTATTTTTTAAGAGCTTTACACCCTGACCCAGGATGATAAATGAATGTGAAAGAAAACAGTTTTAGTTTGATTGCATTAATATTTTACTGGAAGCAGCTAGGCAAATTATAGATTGACTGTAAACAGCACACAATCAGTGGCTATGCTGAATTTTGGCATCCAACAAGCCTTTAGCTTCTTCTAGAAGCAGCAGCAAATTTGCAGAAAAATAATTCAAATTTTTAATTTCCTAATTTAAGCAGAATCACTCACTTAAGCAGTTTAGCTGATTATAGTTATGAAAACATATCATGTATTTAGCAGCAACTTGTAAGTTCTCCTGTGGTCCAGATTATTAATACATTCAATGATGCTCTTTTTCAATATTAATGTTGAGATTTTTAATACATAAAACCACTGACATTGAGATCAAGCATTTTATCTCAGGAAAAAATAATGTGTCGCCTTTTCTCTATATTAATATGACAGGAAGCAAAATGATTATTCATGGCTGTTACTTTACTATGCTTTCAAACATATTTGCTACTTTAATTAGGCCATCTTGAATTAATAGATGCAAATACAGTTGGTAACCGAAACGGTGGCTCTTTGTGGAATGACAGTGCTTTGCCTGAGGCTTACCTGCAATGTGTGCTCTTATAGGAAAACAATGATTATAGCTAATTTTACTCAGCTTGAAAAACCAGGAGATTAGTTGCAGATAGGGCACTTTCAGTTTACTTAATGTCAGTATTTCCTGAAAGCCTCTTATGTGTCAGGGACTATGTAAGACCTGGGAAATAAAAGATGAATGAAATGCCACCGTCCTCAAGGAGAGTATTGTTTAGAGCTGGGATCCAGTATCAGCTAGAATAGACATTAGGATGAGAATGGATAAGCAGACAAGGATGGGATAATGTTGACTCAAAGAAAGGAAAAGCCATTTTTTAATTGAAGGGAAGTGTACATTTTTTTTCTTAACCCCAAGTCAACTATGCCTGAGATGTGCCTATATTCATATTCTCTCAGTCTTCCTCTCCATCTCTCTCTCTTTCTCTGTCATAAAATTCTTACTCACAATTACAGGCATTAATGGATTCCAAGAACTGTTATTAGATAGTGAACTTTTGCATTATTTTCTCCCTCATAATGTACTACTACCTTTAAACATAAAGTAGGAGGTTATTCTTTCCTTTCCTTCTCTCCCACTCTGTACCCCCAACACTTATTCTGAGATTTGCTTGCTCAGATCCCAGAGTTCCTAATCATCTCCCCTGACATACTCCCTATTCCTACCCACCCTGCCCACTGCTGTCAAATAATGTCTGGTACTCTCTCTGCAGTATGGCCTCTGTTCTGAACCTTTCCTATATCCAAACTCCCAATCCAAGTATCTCCCTACTAGGCTCTATTCCCTCACGTTCCAGGGTTCTGCTAGATTAAAAACTAAAGTGTGGCATTACAATTGGTAGTGATGGGTTAATCAATGTTCCCACATGACACATGTCTACTCTTTGAATCTCTCTGAGAAAAATCTGCAAGTAGAAAATCTATTAAAAAAATTTTTTTTTTCTCAAGATGGGAAGGGCATCTAGCCCCAGATAGGTCTCAGACTAATTATATCATATTGTCATTCCTCAAGCTCATCATTTTGTCAGCCTCATGCCCTATATGCACTTATTTGTTTCTTAAGAACATTGTCACTTATTATTCAGGGTTTCCCAGGTGGAGCTAGTGGTAAAGAACCCACCTGCCAATGCAGGAGACATAAGAAATGCAGGTTAGATTCCTGGGTTGGGAAGATCCTCTGGAGGAGAGCATGTCAACCCACTCCAGTATCCTTGCCTGGAGAATCCCATGAACAGAGGAGCCTGGTGGCTACAGCTCATAGGATCACAAAGAATCGTACATGACTAAAGAGACTTAGCACAGCACACACAGCACAATGTGCCACACATACCAGTGAGGAACTGGATATGTCAATATTCGGGACATGAATGAAAACTATGGTAAAATCTAATCAAAACCTTTTCACAAGGCTCCTCAGTTCTGATCATCTCCAACAAACATTAGCAAAGAATATTACTATATCATGTCATTATTAACACACACATATATATGTATTATGTCACATCCTACCTTAGTTTCCAATGTTCAGTTCAGTTCAGTCTCTCACTCATGTCTGACTCTTTGACCCCATAAATTGCAGCATACCAGGCCTCCCTGCCCATCACCAACTCCCGGAGTTCACTCAAACTCACATCCATCGAGTCGGTGATGCTATCCAGCCATCTCATCCTCTGTCATCCCCTTTTCCTCCTGCCCCCAATCCCACCCAGCATGAGAGTCTTTTCCAATGAGTCAACTCTTCGCATGAGGTGTCCAAAGTACTGGACTTTCAGCTTTAGCATCATTCCTTCCAAAGAACACCCAGGGCTGATCTCCTTTAGAATGGACTGGTTGGATCTCCTTGCTGTCCAAGGGACTCTCAAGAGTCTTCTCAAACACCACAGTTCAAAGCATCAATTCTTCAGTGCTCATCTTTCTTCACAGTACAACTCTCATATCCATGCATGATCACTGGAAAAACCATAGCCTTGACTAGATGGACCTTTGTTGGCAAAGTAATGTCTCTGCTTTTTAATATGCTGTCTAGGTTGGTCATAACTTTCCTTCCAAGGACTAAGCGTCTTTTAATTTCATGGCTGCAGTCACCATCTGCAGTGATTTGGAGCCCAAAAAAATGAAGTCTGACACTTTCCACTGTTTCCTCATCTATTTCCCATGAAGTGATGGGACCAGATGCCATGATCTTCATTTTCTGAATGTTGAACTTTAAGCCAACTTTTTCACTCTCCTCTTTCACTTTCATCAAGAGGCTTTTTAGTTCCTCTTCACTTTCTGCCATAAGGGCGGTATCATCTGCTTATCTGAGGTTTTTTTTTTTTTAATTTTATTTTATTTTTAAACTTTACAATATTGTATTAGTTTTGCCAAATATCGAAATGAATCCGCCACAGGTATACCCGTGTTCCCCATCCTGAACCCTCCTCCCTCCTCCCTCCCCTACCCTCCCTCTGGGTCGTCGCAGTGCACCAGCCCCAAGCATCCAGTACCATGCATCGAACCTGGACTGGCGACTCGTTTCATACATGATATTATACATGTTTCAATGCTATTCTCCCAAATCTCCCCACCCTCTCCCTCTCCCACAGAGTCCATAAGACTGATCTATACATCGGTGTCTCTTTTGCTGTTTCGTACACAGGGTTATTGTTACCATCGTTCTAAATTCCATATATATGCGTTAGTATACTGTATTGGTGTTTTTCTTTCTGGCTTACTTCACTCTGTGTAATAGGCTCCAGTTTCATCCACCTCATTAGAACTGATTCAAATGTATTCTTTTTAATGGCTGAGTAATACTCCATTGTGTATATGTACCACTGCTTTCTTATCCATTCATCTGCCGATGGGCATCTAGGTTGCTTCCATGTCCTGGCTATTATAAACAGTGCTGCAATGAACATTGGGGTACACATGTCTCTTTCCCTTCTGGTTTCCTCAGTGTGTATGCCCAGCAGTGGGATTGCTGGTGAAAAGGCAGCCTTCAGAATGGGAGAAAATAATAGCAAATGAAGCAACAGACAAACAACTAATCTCAAAAATATACAAGCAACTCCTACAGCTCAACTCCAGAAAAATAAATGACCCAATCAAAAAATGGGCCAAAGAACTAAATAGACATTTCTCCAAAGAAGACATACAGATGGCTAACAAACACATGAAAAGGTGCTCAACATCACTCATTATCAGAGAAATGCAAATCAAAACCACTATGAGGTACCATCTCATGCCAGTAAGAATGGCTGCAATCCATAAGTCTACAAGCAATAAATGCTGGAGAGGGTGTGGAGAAAAGGGAACTCTCTTACACTGTTGGTGGGAATGCAAACTAGTACAGCCACTATGGAGAACAGTGTGGAGATTCCTTAAAAAACTGGAAATAGAACTGCCTTATCTGAGGTTATTGATATTTCTCCCGGCAATCTAGATTCCAGCTTGTGCTTCTTCCAGCCCAGCGTTTCTCATGATGTACTCTGCATGTAAGTTAAATACGGAGGGTGACAGTATACAGCCTTGACGTACTCCTTTTCCTATTTGGAACCAGTCTGTTGTTCCATGTCCATGTTTCCAATGTTAGCAGCACAGAAATCAACTTTATCTCACGTAGTGTTTCTCTTTCTCTTGAATTCAGTTCAGTTGCTCAGTCACATCCAAATCTTTGCAACCCCATGGACTGCAGCATGCTGGGCTTCTCTGTTCATCACCAACTCCCAGAGCCTACTCAGACTCATGTCCATCACGTTGGTGATGCCATCCAACCATTCTTTACCATCTGAACCACAAGGGAAGCCCTCTCTGACTCTAGGGATCTCAAAAGTCCCAGTAGGCCTAAATATAATATATGAGTTGGCTTCTGCTGCTAAGTTGCTAAGTTGCTTCAGTCGTGTCCGACTCTGTGCAACCCCATAGACGGCAGCTCACCAGGCTCCCCCGTCCCTGGGATGCTCCTGGCAAAAACACTGGAGTGGGTTGCCATTGCCTCCTCCAATGCATGAAAGTGAAAAGTGAAAGTGAAGTCGCTCAGTCGTGTCTGACTCTTCGAGGCCCCATGGACTGCAGCCCACCAGGCTCCTCTGTCCATGGGATTTTCCAGGCAAGAATACTGAAGTGGGCTGCCATTGCTTTCTCCATTGGCTTCTATATACCAGTTATAATCAATTACTGCTATTGAGTGAGTCAAAGTGTGAACAGTTTCTAAAACAAAATAGTTTCTATCCACTTCAGTTTGTGGGGAAAGCAGTAGGCATCTTTCAATAATCTCTTGTGCTTGAAAACTGGAAATTTTATGCAAATATAAAAATATATTTAGTTTCTTTAAGAAATGATAGCACAGTATCTCTTGTCCTCAGACCTTCCAGAGTCTTCTAGATTAGTGGTTCTCAATCTTTATAAGTGCATTAAAATGTCCCAGACAGTTTTACAAAACACTCCAGATCAATGAAACCAGAGTCTGGGGGGAGAGGGCATCAGCCTTTTAAAGCTCCATTGAGGTCAAGGACAACTTTTCTAGTGTGACAAAAAAGTAACCATACTGATAGACCTTATGACCTTGGGAATGTGAGAAACACTAACACTGAGAAATGTGCAAGAGAAAAATCCCATGCCCAGATGCAAACTGATGAGTAGTTGGCCTACCTAGTTTCTTAGCCCTAAGCATCTTACTATGAGAGGCCAAGTACCAAACGTAAGGGAGTGGCAGCAGCTTGTGAGTAGCTAATTAGCTAATGAGCAGAGAGAATAGGTGAGATTGAAGACAGTGACACAGAGAAGGCAACTATTGCTGCCCATGGTCAAAAGCCACATCCTTAATGACCAATGAAATGGTGAGATTAAGTTCTGAATTTTAGGATCAATTCACTGAGTAATAAAAGGTCATGAACAAATGCAAAGACTTTCACGTATTTTCAAAATTGTTGAAAATTATAATCATCCTATAGGGTAAATCACATAGGGACTCAGTTACAGTTAATAACGATGTCCTGAGAGAAGGTGTATAGTTTGTCCAAAATTACACAAAGAGTAAAAGGCAGCATTTGAAACAGATTTACTTAATCCTACTTCCACTGTATGTCTACTATGCTATCCTTACAGTGAAGGAATTGGTAGACTTTGCGTCTAATAAATGCCTAGAAGAATGTGTTTGCTGGTATAAAAATTTGGATTGTCCATCTGTGCTGGGTATTGATATTTCTATAAAAGGAATACTACAAAATCATAAAGCAGAAAAGTAAAGGATAAAGCACCTAGTTCCTGAATTGCAAATAGATGAATCTAATTCTTATGTATCAATGAAGTAAAAACACTGAGTTTGTAAAAGTAAATCTAGATTTAGACTTCATGCTAAAGAAACTCTAAAAGTCCCTGTTTGTTTTCCTGAATTATGCATGGGAGATTGGGATTTCTTCAATATGCAGCACTAATTATTGCTAAGGGAATGCCATAGAATTAACTGCACTATTAGATGAGATGAATTGTGCTCAGAAGAGCAATTACATATACCCCATCCTTTCAAATTCAATTCTCTCTTAAAACAGGTTTGGTCAAAGTGTATAAAGATCATCCATTTCACTTGTAGTTATCTACAAGTTTCTTATGCCCTGCTAGCACTTTTAACAATAAATCTGAGCAATAGATGTCAGTATAAAGCATAATCTTTTATTACTCACTTGTATCTTTTACACTTCTTTTATAGATGAGCCTTCTTGATGAAGAAACTGATGTTAGAAGCAAAATGGCACAGGCAGCACTAGTTAGATGTCTTTGCTCTACTTTTCAGGGATAGAAGTGTGTGTTACGGTTCCTGCACCCCTCTTCCCTTACATTTTGGGGGCCAAGTTCGTCTCGAGAGTGGGCTGGGAGAGGGATCCCAGGAGGGTCGCTTCCATGGACCCCGGAATAAAAAAAAAAAAAAAAAGATGTGTGTTACAAAGTAGCTCCAAATTTGTTTCCTATGATTTTATATATATATATATATATATCCTGAATATATTATACAAGTTTTCCTTTTTATCTATAATTAGACACAGATATTTTTCTTGTTAAAGTGAGTTTAAAAAATTAAAAAGACTTTCAATTTCCAGTACAGCGTGTGAGAGTCTTGGAAATCACCAGACTATCCTAACAAGTAAAAAGCTAAACAAACAGAAAAAATAATAATTAAATTAATAATTATTCTTAAATACGTAAGAGGATGAGGTAACAGGGCCAAAACTGCTCTCAAAATTGGAGAGACAAACAAGCAAATGCAGAGCATCGCAATTTACCAGAACAGAAACCCACAAGGGAAAACTTCCATGGGAAAGTGAATGTTGCTCAGTTGTGTCCGTCCCTTTGTGATCCCATGGACTATAGAGTCTATGGAATTCTCCAGGCCAGTGTACTGGAGTGGGTATCTGTTCCCTTCTCCAGGAGATCTTCCCAACCCAGGGATCGAACCCAGGTCTCCTACATTTTAGGTGGATTCTTTAGCAGCTGAGCCACCAAGGAAGCCCAAGAATACTGGAGTGGGTAGCCTATCCGTTCTCCAGCACATCTTCCCCAACCAAGAATTGAACCAGGGTCTCCTGCATTGCAGGTGAATTCTTTACCAGCTGACCTACCAGGAATTCCATGAAAATGAGTACCAATGAACTGTAATTGAGGAATTGCTGGAGGTTCAGTGTGGACAAGTCTCACATAAAAACTCCAGAGTGACCCAGTTGTGGCAGGGGTTGGTGGTGAAGAGGTAGGCAAACTTTTGTGTTTTACTTTCTGGAGCTCTAGCAAATTGTCACAGTGAATAAGCAGAGAAACATCCCCTTATGTTTCTGAAGAGGAGGAGTTAAAGGAATCATTTTAAAATGCAGCAGAGTTTTATTTTCTTCTTAACTCAAGAGAAACTACTTAACCAGAGCCTAAGCGGTTGAGATTTTATCAGAACTTAAATAACATTGGGAAAGGTAAATATCAAACTCAAAATGTCTCTAGCCATCCATACAGAGGCAGGTCAATAACCAATCCCAGCCCACTAGAACCATTCTGTTCCACTTGAGTAGGAAGTGGCAAACTGAAAACACTTGTGAGGTTCGCAGTCCAGAGGGCATAGGCTTACTAAATGACTGAGATCTTATCACAGACTACAGAAGGCAACCCCTTCCCCCACACCTTATCACCACATTTCTAAGGGCACATTTGCAGCACTTCCTTTTACCCAAGACATCACGTCCAGCTATCTAGAAAAAATTACAAGGCATACTAAAAGGTTAAATACACAGTTCAAGATTGCCAGGAGAAATATCAATAACCTCAGATATGCAGATGACATCACCCTTATGGCAGAAAGTGAAGAGGAACTAAAAAGCCTCTCAGTGAAGGCGAAAGTGGAGAGTGAAAAAGTTGGCTAAAGCTCAACATTCAGAAAATGAAGATCATGGCATCCGGTCCCATCACTTCATGGGAAATAGATGGGAAACAGTGGAAACAGAGAGACAAAGCAAACATCAAAACCAGACTCAGATATGATTGCGGTGTTGGAATTATCCCACTGGAATTTTAAGGCAACTATAATTAATATGCTAAGGATTCTAATTGATAAAGTAGAATGTAAGAATCAACCATGGAATTACAGTAGAGAGATGTAAATTCTACGAAGGAACCAAAAATAAAAGATTAGAGGTCAAAAGCACTGTATAGAAATGAAGAAAGCCTTTGATGACCTATTAGTAAATTGGACAGAGCTGAAGAAAGAATCTGAGCTTGAGAATATCTCAGTAGAAATCTCCAAAACTGAAAAGCAAAGAAAAGAAAGACTGGAAAATCCCACCAACAACAGAACAGAATATCCAAGACCTGTGGGAAAACAATAAAAGAAATAGCATCCATGTGATAGGAATATCAGAAAAAAAAAAGAGATAAGGGAACAGTAGATATGCTGGGAACAAAACTGACTGAAAATTTAATCAAAATACTGCAAGAAACCAAACCATAGATCCAGGAATTCCCAAAATAATGAGCAAGATAAAGGCAAAAAAAGAAAAACACCTAGGCATTTGTGCAAACAATAGAATAACAAGAATAAAGAAAAAAATCCTAAAAGAAGTCAGAAGACAGAAAAATGACCTTACCTACAGAGTGGCAAAGATAAGAATTAAACCTAAATTTTTCTTAGAAATCATGCAAGCAAGAAGGGAGCAGCGTGAAATTAAAGTTTTGAGAGACACATCCACCAAACTACAATACTGTACCTGGCAAAATTATTCTTCAAAATGAAAGGATAAAGATTTCTTCCGACAAAGAAAAATTGAGGCAATTTTTTACCAATTAACCTGCCTCATAATAAAGGTTCAAAGACATATTTTAGAAGAAAAATTATATGTCAGAAAAGTGATCTATATAAAGAAAAGAAGACCATTGGAGAAGGAATAAGTGAAAGTAAAATAAAATCTTTTGTATTTTTCTTATTCTTAATTGATCTAACAGATAATAGTTTGCTCAAAATAATAATAGCAATAATATATTCAATTATGTTTATATGTGTTTTCTATGTAGAAAATATAATGAAATTGACCAAAAAGAAAAAAACAACCCTAATAAGTGATGATAGCAAGCAGGATACAAGATTAATATACAAAATTCCATCACTTTATTATATACCAGTGGTAAACAAGCAGAATTTGAAATTAAAATTACAGTAACATTTACTTTAGCACCCTCCAAAATAAAATACTTAGGCATAAAACTAATGAAATATGTGTAAGATGGACAACTATAAAACTCTGATAAAAACATTAAAGGAAAACTAAATAAATGGAGAGATAATCAATGTTCCTGGATAAGAAGTTTCAATATTGTCAAGATGTCAGTTCTTCCCAACTTGATCTATAGATTCAATGCAATCCAAATCAGAATCCTAGTAAGTTATTTTATAGATATTGACAGATTGATTCTAAAGTTTATATAGAGAGGCAAAAAAAAAAAATATATCCAGAATAGCTAACATAATATTAAAGTATAAGAGCAAAGTTGAGGGTTGACATTACCCAATGTCAAGACTTACTCTAAAGTTATGCTATTCAAAGCCAGTATAACACTTGCAAAGAACATATATAGATAAATGGAATAGAATATAAATCCTGGAAATATAGTCAATCAATCTTTAACAAAAGAGCAAAGATAGTGAAATAGAACAAAGGTGTAGTCTTTTCAACAAACAGTGCTGGAAGAACTAGATATCCACATGCACATGTAAATAAATCTAGACACAGATCTTATATTAGTCACAAAAGTTAGCTCAAATGGATCACAGACCTAAATTTAAGATATAAAACTACAAAACTCCAAGAAGATAAAATACAAGAAAACTTGAATTACCTTATGTATGGTGATAATTCTTTAAATACAGTAGCAGGGGCATGATCTATGAAAGAAATAATAAACTTGACTTCATTAAAATTTAAAAAGCCTACTATGCAAAAGGCATTTTCAAGAGACAGGCCATAAATTAGAAGGAATTATTTGCAAAAGACACATCTGGTTATCCAGAACATACAAAGAGCATATAACACAACAAAAGAAAAATTAACAACCCTATTAAAAATTAGTCAAAGACCTTAACAGATATCTTACTAAAGAATATTTATGGATAGGAAATAAGAGGCCCAATGGGCTTCCTTGTGGCTCAGATGGTAAAGAATCCAACTGAAATGTGGGAGACCTGGGTTTGATCCCTGGGTTGGGAAGATCCCCTGGAAGAAGGCAAGGCAACTCACTCCAGTATACCTGCCTGGAGAATCCCCATGGACAGAGGAGCCTGGAGGGGCTACAGTCCATGGGGCCAAGTAGAGTCAGACAAGACTGAGTGACACAGCACAGCAAGATGCCCTACATCGCATGTCTTAAGGGGAAGGCAAGCAAAAGTAGCCATGATACACCACTACACACCTATTAGAACCTAGAAAATCTGGAACACTAACAATACCAAATGCTGATGAGAATGTAAGCAACAGGAACTCAGATACATTGCTGCACCATCTGCAGTGATTTTGAAGCCCCAAAAAATAAAGTCAGCCACTGTTTCCACTCTTCCCCATCTATTGGCCATGAAGTGATGGGACCGGATGCCATAATCTTAGTTTTCTGAATGTTGAGCTTTAAGCCAATTTTTTTCATTCTCCTCTTTCACTTTCATCAAGAGGCTCTTTAGTTCTTCTTTACTTTCTGCCATAAGGGTGGTGTCATCTGCATAGCTGAGGTTATTGATATGTATATTGCAATAGCGCTGTGGGCTTTAATGTCCTTCACTCCAAATCTTTGTTGTGGTCGAGACAGAACTGAGGAGCATACACTTGCCTGACAGGACTAAGTTTGGGGCTTCCCTGGTGGCTCAGATGGTAAAGCGTCTGCCTGCAATGCTGGAGACCCAGGTCCCTGGGTCGGGAAGATCCCCTGGAGAAGGAAATGGCAACCCACTCCTGTAATCTTGCCTGGAAAATTCCACGCACAGAGGAGCCTTGTAGGCTACAGTCCATGGGGTCGCAAAGAGTCGGACATGACTGAGCGACTTCACTTCATGGGTTCATATTGCAATCTTGATTCCAGCCTGTGCTTCATCCAGCCCAATGTTTCTATGATGTACTCTGCATATAAATTAAATAAGCACAATGACAATATGCAGCCTTGAGGTACTCCTTTTCTTATTTGGAACCAGTCTGTTGTTTCATGTCCAGTTCTAACTGTTGCTTTCTGACCTGCGTACAGATTTCTCAAGAGGCAGGTCAGGTGGTCTGGTATTCCCATCTCTTTCAGAATTTCCCACGGTTTATTATGATCCACACAGTCAAAGGCTTTGGCATAGTCAATAAAGCAAAAATAGATGTTTTTCTGGAACTCTCTTGCTTATTTGATGATACAGTGGATGTTGGTAATTTGATCTCTGGTTCCTCTGCCTTTTCTAAAACCAGCTTGAACATCTGGAAGTTAACAGTTCATGTATTGTTGAAGCCTAGGCATGGAGAATTTTGATCATTACTTTACTAGCACGTGAGATGAGGGCAACTGTGCAATAGTTTGAGCATTCTCTGGCATTGCCTTTCTTTGGGATTGGAATGAAAACAACTTTTCCAGTCCTGTGGCCACTGCTGAGTTTTCCAAATGTGCTGGCATATTGCATGCAGCACTTTCACAACATCATCTTTTAGGATTTGAAACAGCTCAACTGGAATTCCATTACCTCCACTAGCTCTGTTCATAGTAATGCTCCCTAAGGCCCACTTGACCTCACGTTCCGGGATGTCTGGCTCTAGGTGAGTGATCACACCATTGTGATTATCTGGGTCGCGAAGATATTTTTTGCACAGTTCTTCTGTGTATTCTTGCCACCTCTTCTTAATGTCTTCTGTTTCTGTTACATCCATACCATTTCTGTCCTTTATTGTGCCCATCTTTGTACGAAATATTCCCTTGGTATCTCTAATTTTCTTGAAGAGATCTCTAGTCTTTCCCATTCTATTGTTTTCCTCTATTTCTTTGCACTGATCACTAAGGAAGGCCTTAGTGATGTTTTTTTTAACAAAATTAATTCATGGTTTAATTGAGCTTTCAGCATATAGATCATTAATAGTAATTTTTGATGACTGATCACTGTGTAATATTTGGCATAGAACTTTTCTCTATTCTTGTCTATTAGTATGTTGACAAGATTTTCAAAGTTTATAATAATGAAGAAATATAAAAGTTAATATTTAGCCATGTGGTCTTCAATTAAAAATTAACATCCACAGATACATGTACTCATTTTTTTATAACTCTCCATCTATCTCATAAAGAGATACACTTCTAGTAAAATTCTACCTTTATGTTAAATAATTATTTTTAAAATGTTGTATATTTCTGTTATGTAATGAGATGTGTTCTAATATTCAGTGGCGAAAGACTTCCTAAGAAAATCATAATATTCAGAACTCTGGGGTCATACAAATTAATATAGTACATCCAAGTTTATATATATGTTTTGGTTGCAAAGGAATATGATAGGACTATCAAGAATGACTTTGAAGTTCAAATTATAATAGATTGGAACAAGCTTCTGTTGACCAAGTGTAGAGAAACTATGTTACAGAAGGAAGAAGAGCTGTGTAAAACACATGATTATTAAAACATTCTGTTTATGTATATTTAAATCAATAATAGTAGGCCTCAAAAGCTATAGCATTTTTGTCACAGAGTATTTTTTAATTGATATAATATTGTTTCAAATTATATATGCATTCCTACTATTTAAAACTTTAATAAAAATTTTGAGCCATCTTAAATTATATGTATAGGTACATACATTTTAAAAATTATTTTTAAAGATATGCAAACAAAAAGATTTAAAATACATAAAAGTCTTGAGTTACATGGCTCCCCAAAAATCTTTCATAGGCCAATCAAGCCATTTGTCACAGAGACATTCAGAAGAAAAAGCTCAGTTAGAAAATGACTAGTTGAGTTGGCTTCATTTCAATTCAGTTCAGTCGCTCAGTCGTGTCCGACTCTTTGCGACCCCATGAATCGCAGCACGCCAGGCCTCCCTGTCTACCACCAACTCCCGGAGTTCACTCAGACTCATGTCCATCGAGTCGGTGGTGCCATCCAGCCATCTCATCCTCTGTCGTCCCCTTCTCCTCCTGCCCCCAATCCCTCCCAGCATCAGAGTCTTTTCCAATGAGTCAACTCTTCGCATGAGGTGGCCAAAGTATTGGAGTTTCAGCTTTAGCATCATTCCCTCCAAAGGAATGAGTTGGCTTATACTGAGTGAAAGCAGATTTCAGTCCCACTTTCCTTAACTAGACAGCTCTTGAGTTGCAGAGGTTCAGAGTCATGCAAATTTGTTTGAAGGCTCTGTAATGTTTCAAGATTAATAACAGAGGAGAATTCTGAAGAATTCTCTATTGTCCATATATTTGATGGATTCTAAAACCAGATGTCACATGAATCAATTGAGAGACTCTGATTAGAATGCATTTCAAAGCCTTAGCAGCCACCAAACTTTTTGTCTGTGTGTGTGAAGTATGTTTAGTAGTGATAGAATCATTTAGGGCCCAAGAGAAATTTTTCTGGATCTCATTCAAACTCTATGCATAGGACATAGTCTCCTACGAAAAAAAGACCAGAGCTTTCATGCTCTCATTTGGAGGAGTTGCTGTGGTTTAATCACCATTTTATTAGATTATTTCCTAGAGCACTCTTAATCCAAAGTGATAGTAAAAAGATTTTTGCATAATTACCCTATAAATCAGGTTTATGGAGTCATACTCTAAAGTTTAAAAAAACAATTCTATGGAAATTTTATCTTATTAACTTACCCTGAGGAATGTAAATATATAAAATTAATCTCTATACTATCATTGTCATGACTGTTGTATATACATAATCCATCAATGAAAAATAATATCTAGTATAAAGATTAATAAATAAAATAAGAAATCTTGAGCTACCTCAAAATACATTCATGTTAAATTTTTAAAAAATGAATTTCAGGCTAAATGGCTTAAATGCCATTTTTTCTTTCTTATGTTTAGATTGAGTACACTGGGAAACTCAGTGGAAAAAAATAATTATTTTAAAAGGAGATCCTGGACAAGAACTTTTACAGAATTTATGTTAAACATAAATTGCCAAATTAGCTTATATTACTTTTGATCAGTAGTGAGGCAAGTCTTCATAAGGAGAAAATAGATGTAGATAAATGGATGACAGTTTAGATGATAGATCATATAGATAGATGATAAATAAATTCATAAATATAACGAGATAGGTGTATAGATAGATAGATATGTATAATTAATATTAATTATACAGTGCTGCACACTGAATATATGACAGGAGACCCAAATAAATCTGAACTGAGATTTCGTTACAGAATTTGACATCTCCCAGATCTATTCCTAGCCTTCCTTCCCTCCATTCCCTCTGTGGGGACTATGAAGACTCCTATGTAAGAATCTCAGTCATGTCTAAAGGTAAAAGAGTTTGCAACAGAACATTCATTCATTCTGATGAGAGACAGAGGGATGCCCTGGAAGAAAATTTGTCCCAGTGTTACAAGGAAATTGAGATGAAGCACAAAATTCATAGCATGTTTCGTGACTATTCTTGATGTTTCCCAAGTTTGCTAATGTGGTGGTAAACACACACACTTGGGAATAAACGAATTATAGTAAACTTAGAAAATTTTGGACCTTGGGAGCTAAGCACAGATAATGGAATAAGTGAACATAATTTAGAGAAGTGGGAATTACTTTCATCAATTCCTCCAAAGAGTGGGAAGCATCAAAACTCTGGCCAAGAAAGATGGGAAGGAGCCATGAGAAAAATGAGAAGTGGATGTGAATATATAACAGATAGTGCTGTAGAAAGATGGCATCTTTAACACGGAAGGCACTGCATGACATACGCAGTAGGGCCTAGATAAAATCCCAGAGACAAATTGAAGAGACCGAAGATACTCTCAAGAACATAGAGTGGAAGGAATTTCACCAAAGAAAGGCTATGAAGTACAGCCATCTGTGGGGTGATTATTAATGGAACTAGCAAAATTCTCTCTAAATGTTCATTTGACCTTATTTGCTAACTGCTTGGCATTCTCATTCTTATATGTTTACCATGATAGTAATGAGGAACAGTCAGGAAAAAAAAAATCACTGTGGAAAGACACTAGATTACATTCATGTATGTACTATTCATATTATTCATAATAACCTAGATTGTTTGCAAGCACACAACCAATGCTGATAGGGAAGATAGGTGTCAGCTCATTTTGGTAGCTATAAAATAAAGACAACTTCCTGAATAGTTCTAACAGTTTTAAAGGTCATTCAAAAGGATTTTAAATGGTTGAGGATGAAGGTAATTGATAATGTCAAGGATTGGGTAGCCATGTGGCTACCAAGGTTCTGAAAGCTTTTTATTTAGAGGCTACAGTCAGTCATGCCGCAAATAGTTACTTTACATCTGTGATGCGTCAGGCACAGTGTTGTGTGCACTGGCCCTGCAGCCACAAACAAAATACAGGACAGTCTCTGCCTCGAGGGAGTTGAGGTCTTAACATGCCTGAGAACATCTTAGAGGGATATTATCAATCAGTCGTTAATAAATGAACTGCAGCATTGTGAGAACAAATAAAATAAATTAAACATGTATCAGAACTAAAGGTGAACATAAGTGTTTAAAGATCTCTTATCCACAACAGTCTATATTTCACCAATCATGAAAATAAATGGAAAATTGTGGAAACCCGAAATTTCGTGTGGAGGAGGGAGGTTAGAGGTTACTGTGGAAACAATAGAATCAAAGTAAGGTTTTGTGTTTCGTGGTTCTTGAACCCCACAACTCCAAAATCAAGGCTGTCATTCAAAACTGGGTACATGGATTAGGCTTCAAGCTTAAGCCAATCACTGCCTCCTCCCAACCCAAATTTACACTGTGGGAACCCTATTCTCAAGGACAGAAAAGGCCAGATAGAAAAGGTATCTATCACGTATCCCAAAGGCAAAAGGAGCTAGATATGAAAACTCAAAACCAGTGGAATGTGTAGTGGTGACTCCTTTTTGTGTGTGTGTGTGTGTGTGTGCTATTGGGAATTTGGGACATATAGAAAATGGTAGAGATAGGGATCAGAAAGTAGACTTTGTCCAAATTAGCTTCTCAATTAAGCTGAAAAGAAATAAGAAAATGCAAAACAAGAAAATATTAATTCCCTTTATGGTTGTTTTTAGCTGTATAGAAGTTTTAAAATATAGACAGTAAAAATGTCATGCTTTGTTTTGGATTTCCTCCTCTGCTTTTCATCTTAAAAATGCCTTTTGTCAACTTGAGAAAAAATATATATCACTTATATTTTATTTGTCATTTTATTAGATACATTTTCCCACATTATGTAGCTTAAATCCATAAAGTTATTTTATGACAGTGGATTGCTTTTTATTTGTATATAAGTAGATTGCATTTGAGTCTGTTCCATCTTTAGTATCTTTTTTTCATGTCTGTGTCATGTCTGTGCTGTAGGGATATGCTGGCACTGCACTATTTTCCATTTTACTGAATTGTCATGATTTTTCCTTATTTATCAACTTGAGTAGCTCCTTTAAATTCCTCTAAAGTAGCAGTCTTGAAAATGTAATCCCACTTCCTTTGTCCTGCATTTTTCTCAGCTTAGCAGAATGTCTTGTGAAGTGGTTTTATTGATGCCTCTAGATCTGTCCTGCAGAGTGATGGAGTTGATGGGGGTTCCAGTCCTCTTCTGGCATCTGCTTCCTGGAGCAGCTTTATCCATCACCTTGACAGGCATGTGTATAGGCCTCTGAGTGTCTAATATCCTCATCTATTGTTTAAGAGTTATGTTGCTAAGGTTTTCATCAATTCATTTCAGTTGCTTATTCATGTCCGACTTTTTGCAACCACATGGACTGCAACACGCCAGGCTTCCCTATCCATCACCAAATCCCGGAGTTTACCCAAACTCATGTCCATCCAGTTGGTGATGCCATGCAACCATCTCATCCTCTGTCGTCCCTTTCTCCTCCTGCCTTCAATCTTTCCCAGCATCAGGATTTTTTCCCGTGAGTCAGTTCTTTGCATCAGGTGGCCAAAGTATTGGAGCTTCAGCTTCAGCCTCAGTCCTTCCAATGAATATTCAGGACTGATTTCCTTTAGGATAGCCTGGTTGGATCTCCTTGCAGTCCAAGAGACTCTCAAGAGTCTTCTCCAATACCACAGTTCAAAAGCATCAACTCTTCAGTGCTCAGCTTTCTTTATAGTCCAACTCTCACATCCGTACATGGCTACTGGAAAAACCGTAGCTTTGACTAGACGGACCTTTGTTGGCAAAGTAATGTCTCTGCTTTTTAATGTGCTATCTAGGTTGGTTATAGATTTTCTTCCAAGGAGCAAGCGTCTTTTAATTTCATGGCTGTAGTCACCATCTGCAGTGATTTTGGAGCACAAGGAAATAAAGTCTGTCACTGTTTCCATTCATTACAGGAACATACCTTTGGATAACGTTTAGGTCCAGGTACCTATTCTGTGGGTAGGGTTCTAAAAACGCATTTCCCCAATATCATTATGGCATCCCTGGTGGTTCAGATGGTAAAGAATCTGCCTATAATGCGAGAGACCTGAGTTCGATCCCTGAGTTGGGAAGATCCCCTGGAGAAGCTAAAGGCTACCAACTCCAGTATTCTTGCCTGGAGAATGCCATGGACAGAAGAGCCTGGGGGGCTACGGTCCATGGGATCCTAAAGAGTAGGACACAACTGAGTGATTAACACTTACTTACTTACCACCATTAAAGACTGTCTGCCCTAAAGCCTATGACTGTGAGTATAATAGATATCATACCCAGGAACAAGTTGTTATCTGTCAAAAGAGACTTTAAAGAGGTAAGTGAAGTGAAGTCACTCAGTCGTGTCTGACTGTTTGTGACCCCATGGACTGTAGACCACCAGGCTCCTCCGTTCATGGGATTCTCCAGGCAAGAATACTGGAGTGGGTTGCCATTTCCTTCTCCAGGGGATCTTCCTGACCCAGGGATCGAACCCAGGTCTCCTGCATTGCAGGCAGATACTTTAACCTCTGAGCCACCTAAAGAGGTAAGTAATTAAGATACTAATTAATTGACTTTAAGATTAGGGGATTATCCTGGATTATCTGGTTGTGTCTAATCTCATTATACAAACCCTTTAAAAGTGCAAACTTTTTTTCTGGCCAGCAACAAAAGGGAGGTCAGAGGTTTGAAGCATGAAGGAGAGTTGAGGCACGCTGATTTTGAAGATGTGGAAACTATGTGTTAAGGGATGCAGGTGGCGTTTAGAAACTAAAAGCAACTCCCAAGTGATGGTTAGTAAGGGAGTGGAGACCTCAGCCTTGTGACTGTAGGGACTGTATTCAGCCAGTAATCTAAGTGAGATTGGAAATAAGTGGATTCCTCCCCATGGCCTCTGGTTAAGAGTGCAACTTATCTGATACTGTGATTTTGGCCTTGCGAGATGCTATGCGGGGGACACAGAAACTGAGATATTAAGTGGAGCATTTTAAGCCACTGAATTTGTGATCAGTTGTTTTGGCACTAGTAGAAACTTCATCCAGTATCCATGTCAAGGCTTTCACTTTCACAAAGGCACACATCACAGTGGGAAGGGGGGCAGACTGTGATTTGGAGCCGGTGTCTTCTCCAAAGGAGATACCTCCCCAGTCACTGTAATGCAGAGAGGTGAGTGAGGCAGGAGGACACTGGCTGATGTGGCCAATGACATCCCCTCCTTAGATTTCTATTCTTTTAATAAGCAGGTCTGTAACCTAAATAGGGCTAGGTCATCTTCTGAAATGTAGGCAGTTTGCCACATGGTGGCACTGCTGACATTTGGAGGCTGAGATAGTGCCACACACACCAGTAGCTTGCTTGGCAATAGTGATTAACAGCTTCATCTGCAGTTAATATGCAGCTTCCCAGGTGGCTCAGTGGTAAAGAATCCATCTGCCAATGCAGGAGATGCGGGTTGGATCCCTGGGTCAGGAAGATTCCACGGAGGAAGAAATTTTTGACAACACTCTCCAGGATTCTTGCCTGGGGAATTCCGTGAACAGAGGAGCCTGGAGGGATGTAGTCTAGGGGGTTGCAAAGAGTTGAACATGACTGGGCGACTGAGCACACATGCGTGTATGCAGTTAGTACCGGAGAGAGGGTTTGTGAGAACGAAGCAGGCCCTGGTGAACCCTGCAGCTGTGTGACTGCAGGAGGCAAAGCTGAGCTTAATCTCTAGGTGCTGCTCTCCGAAACCCATCACAGCCTTGACCTGGTGCCATGCTTTCTACCCTGCTCCAGCCAATGACTGAGTGATGCTCAGGCACGGGCACTCCTTCGAGAGGCTGTTCCCCTCTTATGGGAGACCATCTTCAGCATGACTAATGGCCACACAGACTTCCTTAGAACTGCCCTGGAGTGTAAAACTCTTCCCACCAACCTGCCTGCCTTTCTTTGATCCTTCCTTGTCGTCAGACCTGGACTGCTGTTTGAAAGCTTTCCTGGCCTCTTTTTATCATTCTCTATTTTCTCTCCTAGGAATTTCCCCTAATACATGTCCTGCACATTTAGTCTTGTCCTGACATCCCTTTATTTATTGGAAGATCCAGCCTACCACACCAGGTATGAGTGAAGCAACTCCTTAGGAATGAGGCTCTAGCTCCTTTTGACCCACCAAGGACCATGCAGGTTATACAGACACAGGGAAACTTTTAGGTCTGTGCAGAGAGGCCCCAGTTATGAGCCCCAGGCTTTACAGGGTCCTGAAGAGCACAGACACTGATATCAGTAGTCAGTAGATCTTCATTTTTACTTTTGTCCCAGGCCCTACAAATGTCATGGGCAGGCCCGCACAGCATTGTGACCGGTCTGACCCACTTCCTCATATTATATATTCTCATCATATAAAAGGAAAGTCAAAAAACTCTTCTTTTGGTTGCTATGTGTGGTTGGGCCTCAAAACCTTTTATTTATGGGTTTCCTCCAAAAAGACTCACAGGTAGAGTATCAGCCTTTGATTTCTGAATGTCAAGGAAAGTCTGGGAAACCACATAAACTTAATGACCATAATTAGTGTTTGTCAGGCTTCCTTGACTAGGCCAGAAATAGTTGTTTAAACCAATCACAAGGTTATATTTTCCAGAGGGTGTTATTGTCTAGTTTCTGATACTGAAGCTCTTTAGCTCTTTAGCCAGCTTTCATTCTGGTAATGAAGGATGCAGTTAGTGGTCCATAAGATGCTTCTCATGAAGAACATACCACAGCATCACAGAACCTTTGCACTAAAATAGAGATCACTTCACAGTTGTGGAAACTGAGGCTCAGAAAAGTAACTGGTGTGGATAAGTCCTCAGCTGCTTACTGACAGAGCAGGAGTTAAAGGCCATTGTCCATCAGATAATGATTTCCTGAATGTTCCTCTCCCACACAATAGACTGAAGGCATATTTGGCTTAAGGCTACGTGAACAAATGAGCCTCAGGTCAGAGATGACATGGAAGGGAGTGTTATTTAGAGTCTGGTGTCACTTTCCACGTGATTACTTCAGCTCTGTCACTTGGGTCGCCATAAAACCAGCCACTGATTTACTCTGGGATCCTAGCCCTGTCTCATAAAGGCATCTTTGTAATTCGCACCAGAGATCATCCTCGGGGATGACAAATAACATCGATCATTAAAGATGACATCTGTAATTTTGCAGCCAGGGAAAACGATCTTTTAAAGCTGTCAGTGAAACAAAAGGGACTTTAGGAGATGCTGATGCAGTCTCTTTAAAATCTTTGAAAGTTCTAAAGCAAGAAGATGAACTGTCCATTTGGGAAACACAGGATGAACTGGGTGCCAGGGCATGCCCCCCACATGGCCCGCTGTCAGTGGGGAGGAGGTTTGAGGCAACCAGGGTCAATCATTAACTGCAACTCAATCATTAACTCACTGAGTGGCTTGGGAGTCAAAGGATGTAATGGGCTTCATCCAGAGCTAGAGGATGTGGGGCAGGCAGGGAGGCAGGATAAACTCATCATCTACTGTAGGAAGAGGAGAAGGGAAGCAAAGCCAAACAGAGAGGCAAGGGAGACCCAGACATTCAAGAGCACCACTTATGCTTTGGGGCTGCTGCTGCTGCTGCTGCTGCTAGGTCGATTCAGTCGTGTCTGACTCTGTGCGACCCCATGGGTGGCAGCCCACCAGGCTCCCCTGTCCCTGGGATTCTCCAGGCAAGAACACTGGAGTGGGTTGCCATTTCCTTCTCCAATGCATGAAAGTGAAAAGTGAAAGGGAAGTCGCTCAGTCGTGTCGGACTCTCCGCGACACCATAGACGGCAGCCTACCAGTCTCCTTTGCCCATGGGATTTTCCAGGCAAAGTACTGGAGTGGGCTGCTATTGCCTTCTCCAGCTTTGGGGCTAGTGGTCATTTAAGCAGTGACAGGAACCCTGCCTTGCAGACCTCAATGTGACAGAAGCTGAAGTCACCTTAGTGAATAGTATTATCTCCTCTCCTCTTCATTACATTTTCCAGGACACTAAAATTGCTGAATTGTCAGCATATCAATCTCCACAGCTCTGCAAAAATAAAATAAAGGGGGAGAGAAGAAAAGAAATTAGATATGTATTTTCCAAGAAAGGAGTGGGAAGATGAGAGCCATGAACCTGGTCCTCACAGCCTTTTCTCACCAGAGGCAGGAAGCTAATTAGTCTCCATAAGCAGGAGCTCAGAGCACCAGGACTAATGAACAAATTTGCTCTTGTCAAGTGGAAAGCAAAAAGGCCAAGAACCAGCTGCAGCTGCAGAAGAGCTAGAGCTGAGGGGTGGGGTCGCCTGTCCTGGGAGGGGTGACAGTGCATCTGTGGGGCACATCTCCACTTGGAGGCCACATATCTGAGTGAACTTTCTAGATGACTGGAGCAGCATTGCAGATTCAGTGTACATCATCCACACCAGTTTTTCATCTCCATGTTGTTTAGTCACTAAGTCATGTCCGACTGTTTGTGAACCCATGGACTGTAGCCCACCAGAGCCCTCTGTCCATGGGATTTCCCAGGAAAGAATACTGAAGTGGGTTGCCATTTCCTTTTCCAGGAGATCTTCCCAACCCAGGGATCAAATCTGCATCTCCTGCATTTGGCAGGGGGCTTCTTTACCACTGAGCCACCAGGGAAGCCCTTTGCATCTGCACGCCAGCCTTAGATATGGTACTTTACTCATCCCATTGGTTCGTTTTTAGAGGACCCTCTACCTGAAGCAATTATTTCACGAGAGTCTGAGCAGCTGATGACCTACATTGTTAGGTGCACTTGATTCCGTGAAAGCTTTCCCTGTTCTGTTGCTTGATTTGATATCTTTTTTTCCCCCCCTCCATTCTGCAGTAAATTGTGGGCTTGCAGCTGACCCCCTGCAGTCCTTTGGATTTCTGGGCTGGGTGGGGGTTGGGGGGTGACAGGAAGGTGTGCAGTCAGCATGTCAGACTCCAGGGCACAAGTCAGTAAAACGGGATAGAATAATTTTCCTGTGCTATTGCTTACTGAGTTGGCATTTAGTGTAAATACCTCCTGCTTCCAAGGTATCTCTTCCATAATTACCAAGCATGATTCTATTTTCAGTGCAATATCTGAGAGGGTGTAATTGGAAACCACAGAAGCAGATTATTTTCTCTTTCTTTAAGGGGATTTTTGCTATCATCCTATAATCTTATGCTCCCACTGACTCATAGCAAATACTTCCCATGCTGAATAAGAACATGCACTGGTTCTGAGATTTTTTTTTTTTTTTTTTTTTTTCTTTTGCTCAAAAAATATCTATTGGGTTCTTACCATTTACTAAGCCCTGTTGATGCAATGGTTACAAAGATAGGCATGATACCTGCTCTCTATCGTATGAGAGGAAAACAAATAGTCATGCAACTAAACATAAAACTGCTTATGAGAAAACAGCAATGAAGGGAAAGTAGAGAGTTTTGTAAGAGCATGTGTTGGGGTGAAGATTGTCTTGTCAGTGAGGTCAAGGGTTCCCTGAAATCTTTAATTGTGTTTGAAAGAAGAGTGGCAGAGTTGGTGCATGTGTTGGCAGAGGGAATAGCTTATGTAAAGGTCCCCTTTGAGAATTTTGAAAAGAAAATTTGGGAAGTCAGTGAGACTGGAATGCAGACCTATGCCCATGTCAGTGATGGTTAAAATTATCTGGTCTGGTGGTCAAGTACCCACTTTCCCCAATAGCTCCCTCTCCACTGATGTGTGTGGTTCCATGAGGATTCTCTCCAGGCTATAATTTTCCTTTATTTGATCAGTTCTTGACTTTGAAGTCTATTCTTATTCTTCACACATTCTTTGATGATATGATATTTTAGATGATGTGCTGGTTACTCTCCATTTGACGTCTCACATCACATACCTCAGTTTGATTCTCTAGCCTTTATCACTCTGTTCTGGACCCCAGAAAGCTAAATTTCCAAGTCTGCATCACTTCAGCCCTCTTATTGTTGACTTGCTCAGTTCCACCAAGAGGAGCCACCTGATGATATAGACAGGCAAGAGGAAAGATAAGTCGGGGTTGGGTGCTTGCTTTGGGCTGAATTTCTACAAGTATTATATCGCTTCATCAGCACAACTCCTGTCCTCTCAATAGGGACAAGTTTCACTGAGCTTCTATAATGGTGTCTCTTACCTTTGCTCCTTCAATCTGGATTGGTGACGGTTTATAGCTGTTGGTAGTCTCTGGGTGCCACAGTTCAGTTCAGTTCAGTTGCTCAGTTGTGTCCGGCCCCATGGACTGTAGCACACCGGGCTTCCCTGTGCATAACCAGCTCCCGGAGCTTGCCCAAACTCATGTGCATCGAGTCGGTGATGCCATCCAACCATCTCATCCTCTGTGTCCCTTTCTCCAGGCTTCATTCTTTCCAGGCATCAGGGTCTTTTCCAATGAGTCAGTTCTTCACATCAGGTGGCCAAAGTATTGGGAGATTCAGCTTCATCATCAGTCCTTCCAACGAATATTCAGGACTGATTTCCTTTAGGATGGACTGGTTTGAATTCCTTGCAGTCCAAAGGACTCTCAAGAGTCTTCTCCAATGTGACTGTTCAAAAGCTTCAATTCTTCACTGCTCAGTTTTCTTTATAGTCCAACTCTCACATCTATACTTGACTACTGGAAAAACCATAGCTTTGACTAGATGAACTTTTCTTGGCAAAGTAATGTCTCTGCTTTTTAATATGCTGTTTAGGTTGGTCATAACTTTCCTTCCAAGGAGTAAGCATCTTTTAATTTCATGGCTGCAGTCACCATCTGCAGTGATTTTGGAGCCCAGAAAAATAAAGTCTGCCACTGTTTGTACTGTTTCCCCCTTTATTTCCCATGAAGTGATGGGACTGGATTCCATGATCTTAGTTTTCTGAATGTTGAGCTTTAAGCCAACTTTTTCACTCTCCTCTTTCACATTCATCAAGAGGCTCTTTAGTTCTTCACTTTCTGCCATAAAGGTGATGTCATCTGCATATCTGAGGTTATTGATATTTCTCCCAGCAATCTTGATTCCAGCTTGTGCTTCCTCCAGCCGAGCATTTCTCATTATGTAGTCTGCATATAAGTTAAGTAAGCAGCATGACAATATACAGCCTTGACGTACTCATTTTCCTATTTGGAACCAGTCTGTTGTTCCATGTCCAGTTCTAACTGTTGCTTCCTGACCTGCATATAGGTTTCTCAAGAGGCAGGTCAGGTGGTCTGGTATTCCCATCTCTTTCAGAATTTTCCAGTTTATTGTGATCCACACAGTCAAAGGCTTTGGCATAGTCAATAAAGCAGAAATAGATGTTTTTCTGGAACTCTCTTTCTTTTTCGATGATCCAGCGTATGTTGGCAATTTGATCTCTAGTTCCTCTACCTTTTCTAAAACCAGCTTGAACATCTGGAAGTTCATGGTTCACGTATTGCTGAAGCCTGTCTTGGAGAATTTTGAGCATTGCTTTACTAGTGTGTGAGATGAGTGCAATTGTGTGGTAGTTTGAGCATTCTTTGACATTGCCTTTCTTTGGGATTGGAATGAAAACTGACCTTTTCCAATCCTGTGGCCACTGCCGAGTTTTCCAAATTTGCTGGCATATTGAGTGCAGCACTCTCAAAGCATCATCTTTTAGGATCTGAGATAGCTCAACTGGAATTCCATCACCTCCACTAGCTTTGTTTGTAGTGATGCTTCCTAAGTCCCACTTGACCTCACATTCCAGGATGTCTGGGTCTAGGTGAGTGATCACACCATTGTGATTATCTGGGTCATGAAGATCTTTTTTGTACAGTTCTTCTGTGTATTGTTGCCACCTCTTCTCAATATTTTCTGCTTCTGTTAGGTCCCTACGATTTCTGTCCTTTATTGAGACCATCTTTGCATGAAATGTTCCCTTGGTATCTCTAGTTTTCTTGAAGAGATTTCTAGTCTTTCCCATTTTATTGCTTTCCTCTATTTCTTTGCACTGATCACTGAGGAAGGCTTTCTTATCTCTCCTTGCTATTCTTTGGAACTCAGCATTCAAATGGGTATATCTTTCCTTTTCTCCTTTGCTTTTCACTTTCCTTCTTTTCACAGCTATTTGTAAGGATTCCTCAGACAGCCATTTTGCTTTTTTGCATTTCTTTTTCTTGGGGATGGTCTTGATCCCTGTCTCCTGTACAATATGATGAACCTCCATCCATATTTCATAGGCACTCTGTCAATCAGATCTAGTCCTTTAAATATATTTCTCACTTCCATTGTATAGTCATAAGGGATGTGATTTAGGTCATACCTGAATGGTCTAGTGGGTTTCTCCACTTTCTTCAATTTAAGTTTGAATTTGGCAATAAGGAGTTCATGATCTGAGCCATAGTCAGCTCCCAGTCTTGTTTTTGCTGACTGTATAGAGCTTCTCCATCTTTGGCTGCAAAGAATATAATCAATCTGATTTTGATGTCGACCATATGGTGATGCCCATGTGTGACTGTCTTCAGGTGGACATCAAATAGAAAGGCTGTGCTAGATGAATTTGGATAGACTTGTTAAGAAGTATTGTTCCTGACACTTGTATACAACAGATGGAAACTTCTTGTATGTGATAGATGGAAAAAATGCCATCATTTCTAATGTGTAAACTTTTGTCCTTGACACAGGATAATAGAAGTAATAACTGAGAGGAAGACATAAGAATCTATATAAGTAGGCCTTCTTGATAAAGCAAATATAATGTCTACTCTAAGTGCCTGGAAAAAATATCTTCCATTTGAGAATTACAGGGATACTAGGATGTTTTTATCCACTGTAGATTCTTTGTTCCTGAGATTCTTTTACTTCATAATCCTGTCTAAAAATAATAATAATTTTAAAAAAGCAGTCGAAATATTATATATAAGACTGAACTCCAGTTTGTGGCAATTGTGTTGCTGCCAATATAATTTGAAATTTTTTTTTTCTCTTTTGAATGAGTAGCTTTATTTTATTGCAAATTTTTTTAAACGGTCTTCAACATTCCCTCTTTTTTTAAGTTTTTTTAATTATTTTATTTTATTTTTAACTTTAGAATATTGTATTGGTTTTGCCATATATCAACATGAATCTGCCACAGGTATACATGTGTTCCCCATCCTGAACCCTCCTCCCTCCTCCCTCCCCGTACCATCCCTCTGGGTCATCCCAAGCATCCAGTATCGTGCATCGAACCTGGACTGGTGACTCATTTCATATATGATATTATACATGTTTCAATCCAAATCATCCCACCCTCTCCCTCTCCCACAGAGTCCAAAAAACTGTTCTATACATCTGGGTCTCTTATGCTGTCTTGTATACAGGGTTATTGTTACCATCTTTCTAAATTCCATATATATGAAATTTAAAACTTAATAAAATAAAAATATAAGTAATATATTAATATATATACCCATCACACACAGTGTGCTCAGTCGTGTTCAACTCTGCGACCTCACAGACTGTAGCCCACAAGGCTCCTCTGCCCATGGAAATTTCCAGGAAAGAATACTGGAGTGGGGTGCTGTTTCCTACTCCAGGGGATCTTCCCAACATAGCTATCGCATCCACATCTCTTTCGTTTCCTGCATTGGCAGGCGGATTCTTTACCAGCAGTGCCACTATATCCATATATGTATATTTTATGTATGAATCCTTCATTCGTCCCAAGGACTAGAACATAGCCAACACTTTATTGCTTTCCATGTGCTCCTCCTTCATCCCATCTCTGCTTCTTTCCCAGCAGTTACCATTGTCCTCCACAGACTACAGATTTATCCCTGAATCCAGCCATTCTCAAGATCCTCCTTCCTCTCATAGACCCTTCTAGGACCTGTCCCTCCCTGTGCTGCTTCTCTTCCTGAGGAAAAGAGAGGTAGCACAGAGAGATGTAACAAAGATATAGGATAATGAAAATAGAGATGACTATTTTTATGGAACTGAAATAAGATTTACTAGTTTCCTTTAAGAATGTTCTTTTGGAGTAGGAAATGGCAACCCACTCCAATATTCTTGCCTGGGAAATCCCACGGACAGAGTAGCCTGGCAGGCTACACCCGTGGGGTCACAAAAGTGGGACTTGATTTAGCAACTAAACTGCCAGAACCAGGGATGAAGACAGGATCCTCAAACATGTAACATTTGATGTTTTCTTTATCCTTTCTAAGTTGGTTGGATAGATAAGATTTTAACTGATTCCCAGAATAAAATGTTAAAATTAAAAAAAAAAAAAGTTACTTATCTGCTATTCCAATTAATCACACCTTCATGTAACTTTTGAAAAAGAAATCGCTCCTTTGGATCATTTGAGATGGTTTTTGTCACCAGCGTCATTTCACCTCTCTGGGAGTAGCCTTGGTGCTTCTGTGATAAATTGTGCATGACTCAATTCACTCAACACAATTAACTGCTAAGGTTTGCCTTGCATGGGGAGCAAAAGTCAAAGAAAAAGTAACATTAAAGCAGATGCTGAATTATATATCATATAGAATAACTGTTACCTAAGAGAGTCTCAAAAAATTAAAATTAAGTGCAGTTAGTCAAAGTGATTATAGGATGGAGGCATCATTAGCCTTATTATTTCATATAATGATTTGGATTTGCCTGTATTTGAGGATAAGAGGAGAGATGAAGAAGGTATCTGACTGAATTATTAATCCAAGGGATTTTTCAAAATGCAGGCGAGCTACCACTCCATATTGTTCTGTGCTGTAACGTCAAAGGAAAAAAAAAAAAAGCAAACAAGAAAAGAAAAGACCACTAAGCTTAAACCCCAGGAGAATTAATACTAGGACAATAAACTCCTACAGTGACTTAGTATCGACTTGCTCTTCACCTATCAGTGTCCTTCAAGAAATCTAAGAATAAAAGAAGGTTAGGAGAAAAGATTTATCTAAAGAGAGCCAAATAGTCTTTGATGAATTTCTAAGGTATATGACCAGATGGAATAATTTTGTAAACCTCCACTTTTTCACAGCTTACCTTCGATATGGTCAGTAGAGAATCTACATGTGTGTGTGTGTGTGTGTGTGGTACATGTCCACATAGGGATATAGTACAGGACTATATGAGAAAGGCTATGTATTCTAACTCCATGCTCTGAATTGGTTCTGTGATCAGCACAGTGCCTCTTTCTGTCCTCTCATGCACCCTCACCACTTCATTTTCCTGCCTCAAAAATGAGGACAATGCTAACCTGACCCCTGAGGATTAGATCCAGGTTAAATAAATGATTGAGTGATTGGAGAAAGAAGGCTATGAAAGTGTGAAAATAGACTGTAGAGCAATACATGACTTTGAAAGCCAAGAGGCAGATTTAAGTGCTGAATGAAATACTGCAGCACAAACTGGAACCTATTTGATCATAAAATACTCTTGAGATTCCAGGAGAAACCAAGGGTCTATGGGATATAATGTAAGACCCCTTTCCCAGTGAAACATTCTGTATTTCAAGAAGCAGCACTAATATTTATAAAGAGACATTGCTTGGTTCTTGAAGAGATGGAATTTCAGGGGGTGAATTTGAAATTCTGTTACTGGAAGCAGACCTGTCAGGAAAAACCAGCAGCAGCTACAACTGCTTGGCATATGGCAGACAGAAAAAGAGAAAGCTCACGTAATTGAGGGTATCCTTTAACTTAGAAGATGTAAAGACTAAGAGGTCAGCATTGAAAAACTCTCCAGAGTTTCCCAACCAATGGACAAGTATTGTACATCCGTAACATCTTTTGTGTGCTTAGTCACTTAGTCGCGTCCAACTCTTTGAGACCATATGGTTGGTAGCCCACCAGGCTCCTCTCTCCATGGGGATTCCCCAGGCAAGAGTATTGGAGTGGGTTGCCAAGCCCTCCTCCAGGGGATCTTCCCAACCCAGGGACTGAACCCAGGTCTCCCACATTGCATGCGGATTCTTTACCGTCTGAACCCCCAGGAAAGTCCAAGAACACTGGAATGGGTAGCCTATCCCTTCTCCAGGGAATCTTCCTGACCCAGGAATGGAACCTGGGTCTTCTGCATTGCAGGCAGATTCTTTACCAGCTGAGATACCAGGGAAGCCCATAACATCTTATAGAGAAACCCAAATGAACTTTTTGGCCAAACCAGTGTTTGTGGTGTGGGAAGGCCATGTCTTGAAATGTAACTAGAAGAAATTAATCCTGTTCTTGCCACATAAACCCCTCAAAGACTGGCACAGAGTCCCTCCACAGGCTCTAGAAATAGTGCATTTGCCTAGGCTGCATTGACTGGTGCTCCATAATGTTGAGAACCTCTGTCCTGTGGCTCAAGCCCTGGTTATGGCAGTGGGGTGAGGAGAGTGGTCACAATCACCCAGCACCCACCGTACTGTGCCTGACACTTTGCCCTTCTCCAAAGGGAGGAAGGGCAGGAAAATCCATGTTATCTTTGTCGAACATGTGCCCTCCCTGACATCGCAGATGAAGAATAAATGTTTCCGTTACTTTAGTGGCTGGACATGGTGAGGTTTCTCTGAACTCCATTAAATACATTTACCAAGAGGCTTTGATTTTGACAGTTTTGAAGATGGTGATAAAGTTTATGATTTTATATATTATTTTGCTCTTCTGCATCAGAAAATAAGATAGCAAATCATTGCAAACTTTCCCATGATTGCTTTGTTTTGAAAATCTATTGCCTCTGTGAAGAGGAAGGGTGGAACTTGCAGGGAGAGTGTCATAATTCTAGAATAACTTCCCACCACAAACAAGCAACCAAATTCGTGCATTTTTCACAAATAATTTTTTGAGGAGCAAAATACTCTTCACTTTGACAAAGTGATGTTGTGGCAAATGATGTCAATAAAAATAGACTGTTTCTTTTTTAATATTTATTTGGTTGTGCCAAGTTGTAGTTGCAGCATGTGGGATCTAGTTCCCTGACCAGGGGTCAAACCTGGGCCCTCTGATTGGGAGTGTAAAGTCTTAGTCACTGGCCCACCAGGGAAATCCCCGGGCAATAGACTATCTCTTTGTTAGCTGCCATGTTGCCATTTTTTGGACTACCACAGTGCCGGGCACAGTGGTCTAACTCCACACTTTGGGATTAGTTCAAGCTTTTATTGATAACTGAAAACTCTTCATAGAATATCTTCCCTCAGGAAACCCTATGAACCAAAGAGACCAACTTGAGAATGACACCACGTCATCCCTGTTCTGACGGGATTCTCATACAGTCTGCTTAGAGAAACATCCTTGGGGATTCCTTTAGAATTTACCCATTGAATATTCTACCAAGTAATTCCTGCATCATGAAGCACCCCATATTCACAACAGGATCGTTGCAAATTCCCTCCTCTCTTCTGTGAGACGACAATTAGAACTTTACTTTCCTCATACTTTTCTATTAAAAAAACAACAACATAAACCATGTCTCAAAAGTCCAAGTGGGGCTATGTCTCAATAGGTTCTGAAATCAGACCACTTGCCTGACTGCAGGACCTGTTGGTTGTGTGACTTTGGACAGGTCACCGTGGGCCACTCCTCCCTTGCTTCACTGATATTTCCAAAGGATTATCACCCAGACCACAGCCAGAGTGTGATGCCACTATCGCTGACCCCATTAAATCTTCACAGTGACTCACAAATCAAGTGACCAGATCTTCAATAGCCATCATTCCCATTCCTGAAAATACAGAGTAAGATTCTCTACTTGTTTCTGCTCAGAGAACAGTGTCTTCATACAGCTTGGTCTTTTTCCTGCAAGCAAAGCACACACCACAAACCAAATCCTTTTTACTGGCCTAAAGCAAACAAATTCTTTGCTGAAAGGGAGTTGAACTGTAGAAAACATGTAGTCTGAGTTTATTACAATCAAATTGTGGTGGCCCCCCACTGGTAAAGAATCTGCCTGCCTATGCAGATGAGATGCAGGAGACATGCGTTTGAGCCCATCAGGAAGATCCCCTGGAGAAGGAAACAGAAACCCACTCCAATATCCTTGCCTGGACAATCTCATGGATAGAAGAGCCTGGCAGGCTATAGTCCATGGGGTCACAGAGAGTCATACATGACTTAGCGACTGAGTATGCATGCACACCTCATACACTTTCTAGAAGAGCAGTTGCTTTTATCTTTTTATGGATCAGAACTTCACAGAGCATTTTGTCTTACGAATGTAAACTCTTGCTGTCTCTTCCTCACAAAAGCTACCTAGTGAAGACAATAATAGCAGTGATAATAGCTAAACTTTATTGTACATTTATAAGTTTAAGGGCCTCTGTAATTAACCTAAGTAACTTACTCTTCTGATCCTATGTGGAAGAAACTAACACTTCAGTTATACAGGGAAAGAAACTGAAAGAGAAACAAAGGATCCACAGAGGGCTTTTTACCACGAGGCCAGGGGCTTTCCAGGTGGCTCAGTGGTAAAGAATGTACCTGCGAATGCAGGAGATGCCATGCAGATTCCATCCCTGGGTTGGAAAGGTCCCCTGGAGGAGAAAATGGCAATGCACTCCAGTATTGTTGCATGGAGAATCCCATGGACAGAGGAGCCTGGCGGGCTACAGTCTATGGGCTTGCAAAGAGTCAAACACCACAGAGCAACTGCACACATCCTGTCTCGCCATAGCCTTCCAGCTTCTGGACAGGGAGTCTGAGGTTCTTTTCTGTGGGCAGATCTCAGGCCAAGATCAGTGCTTTTCAGATGCCACTCACTCTACCCCCACAAGTGTTTGTAGTGGGTACCATTGTTCTCATTGTATATAGGGGAAACAAAAATGTGTGAAAAAGAGGAGTCTTGTGCTTACACATTTTTCTGTGAGGCCCTCGAAATGATTAGGATTCCATTTATAGCGAGGATAGAGTAAAAACTTGGATTCAGCTTTAAATTTGGAAACTCCAAATAGGGCTATAACTACTTTTCCTAAAAATGAAAGAAACCTGGCAACCACAAAATTAAATGTGTCAGATCCCGGAAATAGCACCTTAGTTATGAGTGTGGCTACCCGTGAAGGTTCATAAATTAAATGGAAGCCTTCCAGAGCCACCCTCTCTACACACACGCACCCACCCCTCGGTGCCCTCTCCACACACGATTTAAATCTAGCAGCTGAAACGGAAGTGTGTGCTTCACAGCTGCTAAGCCAACCAACAGGGGTGGGGCTGAGGGAGCACTGTGGCTCCCCCTGCTGGCGATGGCTGAGGCCTCCCACCCCATTGCTGACGCCGGTGAAGAAAGACGCTTTGAAACTGTTGAGGTGGGGTGGAAGCTCAGTTTCACCTTAAACCTTCTGCTGTGTTTATTTGCTCTTACCTCTGAGATGTTAAAAATGTTGGGAAGAGCTCGAGGTCATATGAAGAGGCTGTGGGCAGGGGACAAATGAACAAGTATATTTTCTCTTTTTCTCCTCTTCTAAGGCACTTTCCTCTGAACAGAGGAGCCTGGTGAGCTACAGCCCATGGGATTGCAAAGTTGGACATGACTGAGTGCACACACACACACACACACACAAGGCCCTTTCCTCCTCTTGTAAGGCCTCTTCTGTGTGTCTTGCAGTTTCCAAAGGGATGACCGTGTCATGGAGTCATGTGAGGCAGGCCACCAGACCTTACCAATCAGTCCCTTCCTCTCTCCCTGTCACAGTTCTTGGTCATTGCAGAGCAATCTGTTTAGTTTGGGTTCTGCTTCTCACCAGCCATGCGTCCTTAGGTAAGTTGCTGAATCTATTCCGGTGTCTCAGTTTCCCTGTATAATTTAAATGCATAGTTCAAGTATATCAGACTTGAAGTCACAGAATCTGAGCTCCTATGCCAGCTTAGCCTGTTACTGTCTCATTGGCATAGGACAAATCACTTTATCACTTTGAGCCCCCCTCTTTCTTATTTGTATGAAAAGGAATAAAGAGCACTAGTTCCCAGTTTTTATTGAGGATTAAATAATGGATAAATATGTATTAAGTTCAGTTCAGTCGCTCAGTCATGTCTGACTCTTTGCGACCCCATGAATCGCAGCACATCAGGCCTCCCTGTCCATCACCAACTCCCGGAGTTCACTCAAACTCATGTCCATTGAGTCGGTGATGCCATCCAGCCATCTCATCCTCTGTCGTCCCCTTCTCCTCCTGCCCCCAATCCCTCCCAGCATCAGAGTCTTTTCCAATGAGTCAACTCTTCTCATGAGGTGGCCAAAGTACTGGAGTTTCAGCTTTAGCATCATTCCTTCCAAAGAACACCCAGGACTGATCTCCTTTAGAATGGACTGGTTGGATCTCCTTGCAGTCCAAGGGACTCTCAAGAGTCTTCTCCAACACCACAGTTCAAAATCATCAATTCTTTGATGCTCAGCTTTCTTCACAGTCTAACTCTCACATCCATACATGACCACTGGAAAAACCATAGCCTTGACTAGACGGACCTTTTGAATATGCTGTCTAAGTTGGTCAAAACTTTCCTTCCAAGGAGTAAGTGTCTTTCAATTTCATGGCTGCAATCACCATCTGCAGTGATTTTGGAGCCCCCAAAAATAAAGTCTGACACTGTTTCCACTGTTTCCCCATCTATTTCCCATGAAGTGATATGTATATACACACACATATATGTATCCACACACACATACCCACACAAATATGTATACACATACACGTATCCACACATGAAGATACATATATACACACATAGGTATATGATGGTCTTTGTGCACTGTGAAGTTCCATGTAACTATGAGATTGATATCAGAATTGTTGTTTGCAGACCTAGTGATTTCTACTTTGAGAGACAAGAAGAGCCTTCCTGTTAGCTCCTACCCATGTCTTTGTTACAGCTTTGTGCTAAAGCTCATAAAGATGAATAGAGAGCCAAACTCCCTGGCTGCCCATTAAGCCAACAATCACCAGATTTTATTCCTTTCTCAGCTGTTTTGCTTCTCAGGAGATTTCTATGAGACAGAGGCATTAATATGACATAGATGGTTGTAAAAAAGGCCCTCCCAGACTTCATAAAATATCCCATGCTGGGAGCCCATACGAACTTAGTTCCTAAAGCTTGGGTCAGGTTTTTTGTGTTTAACTTGAACCCAGAAAGGCATTTTCATAAACAGAAATGAGAATTCTTTCTTGAAAGCAACTAGAAATAAAATTAAATATAAGCTTACATAGAAGGATGTTTTCTTTTATCATGACTGGTGGAGAAGGCAATGGCACCCACTCCAGTACTCTTGCCTGGAAAATCCCGTGGATGGAGGAGCCTGGTGGGCTGCAGTCCATGGGGTCGCTGGGAGTCGGACACGACTGAGTGACTTCACTTTCAATTTTCACATTCATGCATTGGAGAAGGAAATGGCAACCCACTCCAGTGTTCTTGCCTGGAGAATCCCAGGGACGGGGGAGCCTGGTGGGCTGCCGTCGATGGGGTTGCACAGAGTCAGACACGACTGAAGCAACTTAGCAGCAGCAGCAGTAGTAGGTAAGTAACACTTCAAACAGCACTTAGTACTGAAGACTCTGTGCGACCCCACGGACTGCAGCCTACCAGGCTCCTCCATCCATGGGATTTTCCAGGCAAGAGTACTGGAGTGGGGTGCCATTGTCTTCTCTGTAGTACTGAAGAAAACTCACCCAACTCCTCATCTTCCTTTTCTCTCCTTGCTTTTTTTTTTTTCCTTTCTCCCTCCCTTTCTCAAATGCCTCTCCACTCACTTTTTAGGAAGGGCTAATTGTACACTGGGGGAAGACTACAACTTTGCCAAAGGCAAACTGATTCTACATTTTTATCCTGGCTAGCATCTCCTACTTGGCATGTCTTTGCAGTTAAAGACAAAAGGATAAACAAGGCTGTCTCAAACCTTTTGCAGCAGGAATCCCAGTTGCAGGAATAAAAATTGCATTTCCTCTGCTTGCATGCCAGTCTACCCCTCTGTCTGCTGAGCTGCCGAGGCTTAGTGTCTTCCATTTTGGGAAGAACTGGTCTTTCTGTATCTATAGTCTTTGGTCTGTTTGCCTCTTGGGTTGACAAAGCTCTTGGGCTACTTGAGTTCCCAGTCTCCCAGGCAACCTTCACATCATTTATTTATCCATGAAAAGAACACAGAGATAACCCTCCTGAAGCACTTAAAGGGATTCTGATTTTATGCACTATCTGAAATATGGGATTAGGGATGATTGCCTAAGGGCTCTCTTGAGTCTGAAGGGAGCCCATTAGGTGATTTCTAACTAGATCTTCCGAAAACCTTCCCACTTGCCCAGGGAATGCCAACATGCCCTGTGTCTGATCTCAACAAAGCTGCAAAGATCACCAGCTTATCTATAGAGCACTAGTCTTCATTTCTTCCTCAGAACATTTTTCCCTCTTTCTTTCTTTATCAACAGGGTTTATTACACATTGATCGATTAGTTAGGCAGTCCCTCAGCTGTGTCTGGCTCTTTGTGATCCCATGGACTGTAACCCACCAGGCTTCATAAACAATGGGATTTCCCAGGCAAGAATACTGGAGCAGGTTGCCAATTCCTACTCCAGGGGATCTTCCCAACTCAGGGATCAAACCCATATCTCCTGCATCTCCTGTATTGGCAGGAGGATATATTTGAGTATGTATGAAAGCATGTTTACAGATGAATACAGAGTTGTGATGTTCTTGTGCTAGGAGTGTGAGAGAGAGTTGGAGTATGGAGTGAGGATGCTCCTATTGAATATGTGCCCATAGAATATTCTAGACAGGCTATATATTTTATGGAATAGGAGCATAAGTTTAAAAAGGCTAGTGGATATACCTAAAATTAAAGGCAACAGAAAGTAACAAAACTAAGGTTTGAACCTAGGACCCCGTACTCCAAAGCCCATGCTCTTTCTCCTGTTCAACATGGATTGAATCAAGTTGAATGTTACTTTTTTATGTATTCAGAGTATGACTGTGATGATTTGAGGTCAGCAGGTGGTAGCTATGTGTCCTTTTCTTGCCATTCAACAGTGGTGGTGGTCAGGTTGTTATTCATGGGTTGAACTGTCAAAAAAGCATCAAGAGTAGCGCTGGGAAACTGAGCCTGGTAGTGAACCAGTGGCCTGTGTCTCTCTTGATGAGAGTCTTCTCAAAATCTCTTTGGTAGATTCTAGCTTGACTGAGTCCTTATGCAAAACACTAATTTCTGGAGAGTCCTTGCTTCTAGACATGGACAATATGAAGATAAGAGATAATACAATTAACCATGGCTCATAATGCAGGGAAGATGCAGAACTCAAAGTCAAGAACGCAGTCTGGAGCTTTGACCCTGACCTATGGCACCTAGCTTCCACTCTTACCATTCTAACGGTGTAAAGTGTTATTGAAGACTAAGTTCTCTGGTCCTATGACCTTGAGATTTTAGAGTCTGTTGATTTTCTTAGGGGAAGGATATAGGTGAGAGAAGATGCATGCAAGGGTTAGAGACGATGGGGCACAGATAAACATTTAACAAATCAAGACTAGGAATGATCTTTGAAGAAAAGTTCTGTTTAATTCAAAGAATTTGAGTTCGAGGCTATGACATTTGCCTCTAACTTGATTGAAAATAATGAACTGAAAACAAAGATTCATTTGGAATTTGAGGTTAAAGGATAAAGGAACAAAATGTATGATGTGAAATTATCACCTTTAAAACATCAGACTTGTCCAGTGATTTGTCTGTTGCTTTTCTATTAAGACCAGATGTGTCTGGGGCTTTGACTTTCAAAGTTTATGATAAAATATTCATTGGGCAATCATATTCGCTGAGAAGGAAACTGATCATGCCTTTCTACATTTTCATTTTAAAAGAAACTTCTCTGTCAGACGTGGGTCACTTTTAACTGTGCTTATAGCTCCCAGAGGAGCAATTCACTCAGGAGAGAAAAAGCATAGATGTAGTCTGAATGTGGCCACTAGTCTGATTAATTTCCTATTGTGTACGCATTACCCCCGAGGGGGCTGGTGTGATCACACTATCTGGATATGGGCTTTACTCTTGGTTGGAGGGCAGATTGATTATAAAGGCAGGCAGAAAATGGCACAGAATATCCTGGGATAAATATATAATTTCAAGAAGAAAGTGAAGCATTTAAAAAACATCTGTATATTTCATTCCAAAGTAGATACACAATCCTACCATCACCTATGAGGTGAGGTCTTTGCGAAGATTCTTGTTGGAACTTTAGCTTCTTTTGCCCTTGACTGCCATAGATGGATGGAGACCTTTAGAGCTGAGAACTCTATTCTTTTCCCCCGCAGTGATTCTGACACACAAAATGTATTTAAAGTCCTAGTCTAAAGCTGTTATGTATTAAATTATGCCACAAAAGCAAACCATGGATGGGAAAAGATTTTATAAGGAAAGAAATGACACCTTTGGAGAGTTGCTTTAACATGTCTGTGCTTGCTTCATTCATTCATTTGATAGTCAGTTTTCCATAACTACCATATAGCTTAGATTCTGATAAGTGTTAGAGATAAAAAGATGAATTAGAGACTGATCCTAACATTGCAAGTTTAGGATAGACAAACTTACCACATATTATTTGTTGCTGTTGTTGTTCAGTCTCTCAGTTGTGTCTGACTCTTTGAGACCCCATGGACTGGAGCATAACAGACTTCCCTGTTCTTCACCATCTCCCAGAGTTTGCTCAAACTCATATCCATTGAGTCAGTGATGCCATCCAATCATCTCTTCCTCTGTCATCCCCTTCTCCTCCTGCCTACAATCTTTCCAAGCATCAGGGTCTTTCTTAATGAGTTGGCTCTTCACATCGGGTGGCCAAAGTATTGGAGTCTCAGCTCAGCATCAGTCCTTCCAATGAATATTCAGGGTTGATTTCCTTTAGGACCGACTGATCTCCTTGCGGTCCAAGGGGCTCTCAAGATTCTTCCCCAACACCACAGTTCGAAAGCATCAATTTTGCAGCGTTCAGCCTTTTTTATGGTCCAACTCTCAATCCATACATGACTACCAAAAAAACCATAGCTTTGACTAGATGGACCTTTGTCAAGAAAGAAATATCTCTGCTTTTTAATATACTGTCTAGGTTTGTCATACCTTTTCTTCCAAGGAGCAAGCATTTTTTAATTTCATGGCTGAAGTCACCATCTGCAATGACTTTGGAGCCCAAGAAAATAAAGTCTCTCACTGTTTCCATTGTTTTACCATCTATTTTCCATGAAGTGTCAAATACTAAATACCACATATTATAGTATGATTCATTTATTCATATAATTATTTGATTTTTAAAATTTGTACAGTGTAAATAAAAGATGGGGCCAGTAGAGATGGTGACTGAGTTGAACTTTTGTTATATATATATATATTTTTTTAATAAAAATGCAGTAGAGCCTGTAAGATACAATTACAGGCCATTTCTAGCCTTCTCATTGTCAATCTTCTCCCTATGTGGAGGAAAGTTTTTGGAAGAACAAGTTAGAGTTAACCAGATACACCAATGGGAGCAAGTATTCTAAGCTGAGGAAGTTATTGTATCAGGCATAGAATTATGAGGGAGAGTGACTCATCTTAGAAATGACACTAAGGTTGATATGGCTACCCAGTACGGGAGTTTGAGGAGAAAGTGACAAATGTAGAGTTGGAGGGACAGATAATGAAGACCATCCATGTTTGGGATTGCAGTGATGGAGAGCCATAGGGACATATTAAAAGTATTAGAATGTCACAAACAGTTTATATTTAAGAAAGGTTATTCTAGCAGTAGGATAAAGGAAGAAGTGGAGGGACACCCCTGTCACGTTCTAGATAGAGGTATCAAGGCTCTCAAACAGTGGTTCTCCATCCTGGCTGATATTTGCACCACCTAGGGAGCTGCAGTTCATGGGGTCGCAAAGAGTCGGACACGACTGAGTGACTGATCTGATCTGATCTGAGGGAGCTTTTAAAATTCTGATACTAGCCAGGATCAGAAAGTTTTACTGATGAATTCCACCAAATATTTAAGGAATGATTAATGTCAGTCCTTATCACCCTCTTCAAAAAAAAATTGGAGAGTAATACATATTCCCAAACTGCTTTTTCTAGACCAGTTTTATCCTTATATAAAAGTCAAGTAAGGAATGCTTGTTGGCACAGTGGTATAGAATCCACCTGCAATGCAGGAAATGGAGGAGATGTGGGTTCAGTCTCTGGGTTGAGAAGGTAACCTGGAGCAGGAAATGGCAACTCACTCTAGTATCCTTGCCTGGGAAATCCCATGGGAAGAGGAGCCTCGTGGGCCACAGTCCTTGGGGATGAAAAAGAGTTGGACATGACTTAGTGACTAAACAACAAGGACACCATAAGAGAAGAAAACTATAGGCTGATAACCCTGATGAATATAAATTATCAGCAAAATACTAGCAAAATGAATTAAATAGTGTATTAAAAGGATCATACATCATGGGCAAGTGGGAGTCATTCTTGGCATCCAAGTATGGTTCAGCATATGTGAAACAGTATGTATGATACATCACATTAATAGAATGAAAGAAAAAAAATCATATGATCATATCAGTAGATACAGAAAAAGTATGTGACAAAAGTCAGCATCCTTTCATGATCAAAACTCTCAGCAAACCAACATAGAAGGAATATACCTCAACATAATGAAGGTCATATATGACAAACCACAGCTAACACTATATGCACTTGTGAAAGATCAAAGCTTTCCCTCTAAGATCAGGAGCAAGACAAGGGTTCCCACTCTTACCACTCCTGTTCAGTGTATTATTGGAAGCCCTAGCTAGACTAGTCAGGGAATAAAAAATAAAAGGCATTCAATTCAGAGAGGAAAAAACAAAATTGTCTCCATTAGCAGATGACATGATCTTATACACAAAACATCCTGAAGATTCCACTAAAAACAGAATCAATAAACAAATTTAGTAAAATTGCAGGATACAGAAAAGACATATACCATATTGTCTCACTTGTATGTGGAATCTAAAAAAAAACAAAACAAAAACCCAGGACTCAGAAATAGAGAATAGATTGGTGGTTGCTAGGGTTGAGGGTTGAGGTTGAAGGGAATGGATAAAGGCAGTCAAAAGGTACAAATATATAAGACAAGTTCTGGGGATCTAATGTGCAGTGTAGTGACTATATTTAACAATACTGTGTTATATACTTGAAAGTTGCTGAGAGAGTAGATCTTAAAACTTCTCACCTCTCTCTTTTTTCTCTCTCATTCAACATGGTACTAGAAGTCCTACCTAGAGCAATTGGGCAAAATAAAGAAATGAAGGCAGTCAAATTGGAAAGGAAAAAGTAAAATTATCTTTATTTTCAGATGATGTGATCTTATATATAAGAATATATATATATATACACACATATATCTCACAGTGAGATATTAAATCATACTTGTTAGAATAGCTATCATCAGAAAGACAACAGATAGCAAATATTGATGAGGATGTGAAAGAAAAAAAAAAAACTTCTGTTCACTATTGGTAGGAATGTAAGTTGGTGCAGCCACTATGGAAAACAGTATGGAGTTTCCTCAAAAAAATTTAAAACAGAACTCCCATATGATCTAGTAATCCCACCTGTGATATATATCCAAAGGAAATGAAAAAGAATATCTAAAAATAAAGATATCTGTACTCTCATGTTTACTGCAGCATTTTTCACAATAACCTTAACTGACTTCATTCAGTGGCTGAATGGATCAAGAAGATGTGGTATGTATGTAGAGAATGGCATATTATTCAGCCACGAGAAAGAAGGAAATCCAGTCATTTGCAAACATGGATAAAACATGAGGACAGTATGCTAAGTGAGATAAATCAAACAGAAAAAGACAAATATGGCACTATATCACTTAGATATAGAATCTAAAATGTCTGAACTCAGAAACAGAGTAGATTGATGGTTAACGGGGCTTGGGGTTCAGGGGGTTTTGAGGACATGCTGGTCAAAAGATACAAACTACAGTTAGAAGATGAATAAATTCTGGAGATCTCATGCACAGCATTGAGATTATCAATAATACTTCATATTATAAAAGTTGTTAAGAGACTTAAATTTATATCTTAAATGTTCTCACTACAAAAACAGAAATGATAATTATTTGACATGATAGAGGTGTTAATGCTCCAGTAATAATCATATTGCAATATATACATGTATCAAATCAATACCTAAATTTACATAATTTTATATGTCAGTTCTATTTTAAAGAGGTATACGATGTAATGATTTGATACATGTGTATGTTGCAAAATGATTACAGCAAGTTAGTTAACACATCCATCAACTCATATAGTTACAGATTTTTGTGTATGACAAGAACTTTTAAAATTTATTCTATTTCACATATGCTGCTGCTGCTGAGTCACTTCAGTTGTGTCTGACTCTTTGTGATCCTATGGACTATAGCCCACTGGGCTCCTCTGTCCATGGGATTCTCCAGGCAAGAATACTGGAATGGGTTGCCATGCTCTCCTCCTGGAAATCTTCCCCAGCCAGAGAATGAACCCACATCTCTTAAGTGCCCTGCATTGGCAAACAGGTTCTTTACCACTGGCACCACCTGGGAAGACCTTATTTCAAATATACGAGACAATATTAACTATAGTCACCATGCTGCACATTAGATCCACAGGACTTATTCATCTTATAACTGGAACTATTCAACTATTTCCCCTACTTTCAACTATTTCCCCTACTAACCTCTACATCTTGCCCTTGACAATCACTAACTATTCTGTTTCTAAGAATTTTGTTTTGTTTTGTTTTTAAGATTCCGAATATAAATGAGATCTACAGTATTTATCTTTCTCTGTATGACTTACTTCACTTTGCAAAATGCCCTCAAGTTTCATTTTTTGTCACAAATGACTGGGTTTTCTTCTCGTGGCTGAATGTCTTCTTCATCCACTCATCCACTGATATGGACACTTAGGTTGTTTCCATGTCTTGGCGAAGAAGTACCACTTTTGTGCTGTTTCACTCAGTTTGGAATGCCCCAGGTGAACGAATGCATCTCAAGACGTAAGTCTCCCTGAGAGCTGCAGGGAACTAACCAGTGAGAGCTACAGGACACAAGCTGTTCTTCGAGGGCAGTCAGCCAAGCCCCAGGCTGCACGGCAACAGGATTTATTTCCCAGTGAGGCAGATAAGGTTTATCTGAGATATAGGTCATAGACTCCTCTGAGGAGCTTCTAATCTGTTTTTTGAATCCTGAATCCCATACTTTAAACCATCACCAAAAACAATATAAATGATACAAGTATTTGTCCTGGCACTAACACATATAGGCCTTTATTGAAAAACTATTATGTGCCAGACTCTGGCATATATGCATAATCTCATTTAATCATCAAAGTCACTCTCTGAAGGGAATTCCCTGGTGGTCTGGTGGTTAAGACTCTGTGCTTTCAATGCTGAGGGCCTGGGTTCATTCCCTGGTCAGGGAACTAAGATCCCACAAGCCATGTAGCATGGCCACAAAAAGAAAAAAATCACTCTTTGAAGGAGGATATTGTTATCATCATTTTATAGCACAGCAAACTGAGGCATTGAAAGGTTAGATAGTTTCTCAAGGTCAGAAAGTCAGGGAGCTAGGACTGAATCTATGAATATGATCTCAGAGTGGATACTCTTCAGTTACTGCCTTTGCAAACATTGTGAGGTTTCTTTCTTAGAAATCAAAATACCTGAATTTACTTCCTTTTGCTGCAGGTCACTGACACCACTTGGGACTGAACTAATCCAGCTAGCTCCTCAGTGTAGACATGAGGGCACCCGACCAGCACTGAGGGATGTCCTGACTTCCCTGGGAGCTTCATACGCTTGGGTCCAAGACGCCTTCAGAGCACACAGAGAATTCCAGATGGTTAGGCTGGAGTTGTCCTTAGGACCAACTAGGCCTTGAAATTAACCTAACCTAGAATAATGTACCTTAAAGAGGCTCGTTTTAGCCCAGAATCAATGTTGCAAGGATATCCTAGTTTACACAACTTTCAGTTCAGTTCAGTTCAGTTCAGTCACTCAGTCGTGTCTGACTCTTTGCGACCCCGTGAATCGCAGCACACCAGGCCTCCCTGTCCATCACCAACTCCAGGAGTTCACTCAGACTCACGTCCATCAAGTCAGTGATGCCATCCAGCCATCTCATCCTCTGTCGTCCCCTTCTCCTCCTGCCCCCAATCCCTCCCAGCATCAGAGTCTTTTCCAATGAGTCAACTCTTCGCATGAGGTGGCCAAAGTACTGGAGTTTCAGCTTTAGCATCATTCCTTCCAAAGAACACCCCGGGCTGATCTCTTTTAGAATGGACTGGTTGGATTTCCTTGCAGTCCAAGGGACTCTCAACAGTCTTCTCCAACAACACAGTTCAAAAGCATCAATTCTTCGGCGCTCAGCTTTCTTCACAATCTAACTCTCCCATCTATACATGACCATTGGAAAAACAATAGCCTTGACTAGATGGACCTTTGTTGGCAAAGTAATGTCTCTGCTTTTGAATATGCTATCTAGGTTGGTCATAACTTTTCTTCCAAGGAGTAAGCATTTTTTAATTTCATGGCTGCAGTCACCATCTGCAGTGATTTTGGGACCCAAAAAAATAAAGTCTGCCACTGTTTCCACTGTTTCCCCATCTATTTCCCATGAAGTGATGCCCAGTTTAATTCTTCAACAGTTCTTAAACAGTATTTTAAATAGGTGGTTTAATTCTTCTAAGCAGTTTTTAAATGGTACTTTAAAGAGTCTTATAAAACCTAGTGAAAGCTCAGTGAAGAGAAGCATGGGTCAGTTCAAAAATTAGTTTGTGCTGGAATTGACCCCTCAAGTTAATCCCCGACTTGAAGACCTGTTAAGAAGCTGTAAAGTATAGACTCCAGCTCATAATGGAGACCTTCATTTTCAACCTTTCCCTTCTAACATCATGTGGGCATTTCATTACCTCTCTCTTTCATTCTTATCCAGAGTCATGAATTATCTCAGGGAAGCCGAGAATGCACACACACTTAAAATAAAAGGCTCATCTACTTGGCTTATATCTGAAATTCCTCCAGCTTGAAGGGAGAAGATGAAGTAGAAGGGGAAGAAATCCTTTAGGTGATAAAAACTCAAACTGAGGACACTAGACAGGCTGGGAGAACAGGAATGTAACATATTAACAATCTTGCTCATTCATGATTCTATGCAATTGACAATTTATTCTCAGAATGAACGTTATATTGATTATTAAGTGAAGCTCTGTTTTAATAGTCATAGAAGGAAAGTCTCTGAAGAAAATAAATATCACCATGACTGTTGCAGATGTAAGAAAAGCACATATGAGTGAGCTGTTCAGAGTTGAAGGGGGAAAGCACTTTTATGTTTATCAGAATATGAGGAACCCTTGGTAGTCACTCACCTTGCATTGATCTTGGCATATAGCAATGATCTCAGTGACTTGATTTCTCCCTGCATTCCATTTTCTGTCATCTCTCCTAATAATGGTGTGACATGAGAAGTAACAAAGAGTACTATAGCCAAGAGCACCAGAGACAATGCTCAACCTTCAAAATTTTAAATATATCATATCATTGAGTCCGTGACACTCAGTTAATCATTTTTAATGTGTATCTGAGCACATTGTAATAGCTTATCACTGCCAATGATGTAACTCATGAGAGTAAGTTAAAAATAGCACATCGGCAATTATGCAGCCTTCACTGGACTGTGCATATTATCTTCAGATTGCCCTGACAGCATGCTATCCTGGAACAATTCCAGAGAAGTCATTTCTTTGTACTCTCTGCCATCAGAACATCCCAGAAAAGCATGATTTCAGGTTCTTGTAACATTATGCTGCTACTATTATACAAAGCTCAGGGTTCATGGGACTCAGAGATAAGGTAATCGACACAAACTCACAAATCTATATTTGGTTCATAAAAAGGTGAATATCTCTAGAATATGCCAGGGATTTATCTTTTACATTATACCACTCTAATGGAAACTATACTGAAAACACTATATCCATGCTATGGATGAATAATTCTACAAAGTGATGCAAATATCTGTTTCCAATTTCATAAATTCAGAGTTCTTAAGCCTCGAGTAGAATGCACTGATACTCAATCCAGTTTTTCAGACCAGGGAGCTGGAGACTACAAATAGCTCGAGATTCTCTCTGCCCCAGTGGACTGCTTGCATTTAATAAATGTTCAGTATTAAAAGCATCCAAATGTGTGCTGATCTGAAACAAATCTAGAATGCCTCCCTCTAATCTTTGCCTTTGCTTCCCACAATGACTTGAGTGATTCTCTTTTTGGCTTCTTCAGTCAGATAATGCTGGCAGTGACAAAAATCTCATTAGAACTCCTTGGTGCACAAGGAATTCACTGAAAATCTTCCTCAGTTTCTCAATCTGTAAAATGAAACATGCATTTAAATATATGATTTCAACTATCAAAGTCTGAAACACCCAAACATCCCTCTCTTTTCTCCACCCTTAAAAATCATCAGTTGTTTTATGTGTTGTCTTTTTAATCTAAAAGGAATATCTTTATGTTTGAAGTCAAATCAGTGGATTGTTCAACATTTTTATCAAGTAACAATCTGCATACCAAGATATTCACTTAATGGCACCCCACTCCAGTATTCTTGCCTGGAAAATCCCATGGGCGGAGGAGCCTGGAAGGCTGCAGTCCATGGGGTCGCTAAGAGTCGGACACGACTGAGCGACTTCACTTTCACTTTTCACTTTCATGCATTGGAGAAGGAAATGGCAACCCACTCCAGTGTTCTTGCCTGGAGAATCCCAGGGACGGGGGAGCCTGGTGGGCTGTCATCAATGGGGTCGCACAGAGTTGGACACGACTGAAGTGACTTAGCAGCATAAGTGTACAATTAAGTGATTCTTAGTAATGTTATGGAGTTATTCAATCATCCCCACAATTTTATTATATTTTCAATAACTTTAAAAAGGATCTTCATGGGACTTCTGCCTGGTGGTCCAGTGGTTAAGAATCTACCTGCCAATGCAGGCAACAAAGGTTCAATCCCTTGTCGGGAAACTAGGAGCCCACATACCGTGGGGCAAGTAGCCCATATGCCGCAAATACTGAGCCCACACTTTGGACTGCACAGGCCATAATGAAAGATCCCACATGCCTCAGCTGAGAGCCAAGTGAGAGTGAAAGTGAGTCACTCAATCATGTCCCATTCTTTCTGAGCCCATGGACTACACGGACCATGGAATTCTCCAGGCCAGAACACAGGAGTGTGTAGTAGTTCCCTTCTTCAGGGGATCTTCCCAACCCAGGGATCAAACCCAGGTTTCCCACATTGCAGGCAGATTCTTTACCAGCTGAGCCACTAGAGAAGCCTGAGACCCAACACAGCCAAATTAATTAATTAATTTTAAAAAAATTTAAATGACTCCTTATGCCTGTTTGAATTGTCTTTGTATCCTTGTAGAAAATTAATTGAACATAAACATAAATGTTTATTTCTGAACTCCCAATTGTATTTCGTTGATATATGTGTCTATCCTCAGGAGATGGAGAAGCTGTATATGGTCAGCAAAAACAAGACTGGGAGCTGACTGTGGCTCAGATCATGAGCTCCTTATTGCCAAATTCAGACTCAAATTGATGAAAGTAGGGAAAACCACTAGACCATTCAGGTATAACCTAAATCAAGTCCCTTACAATTATACAGTGGGAGGGAGAAATAGATTCAAGGGATTAGATCTGGTAGACAGAGTGCCTGAAGAACTATGGATGGAGGTTCATGACATTGTACAGAGGACAGGGATCAAGACCATCCCCAAGAAAAAGAAATGCAGAAAAGCAAAATGGCTATCTGAGGAGGTCATTACAGATAGCTGTGAAAAGAAGAGAAGTGAAAAGCAAAGGAGAAAAGGAAAGATATACCAAATTGAATGCAGAATCCCAAAGAATAGCAAGGAGAGATAAGAAAGTCTCCTTCCGTGATCAGTGAAAAGAAATAGAGGAAAATAATAGAATGGGAAAAACTAGAGATCTCTTCAAGAAAATTAGAGATTCCAAGGGAATATTTCATGCCAATATAGGCACATTAAAGGAACGAAATGGTATGGACCTAACAGAAGCCAAAGATATTAAAAAGAGGTGGCAAGACTACATGGAACTATACAAAAAATATTTTCACTATCCAGATAATCACAATGGTGTGATCAGTCACCTAGAGCCAGACATACTGGAATGCGAAGTCAAGTGGGCCTTAGAAAGCATGACTACGAACAAAGCTAGTGGAGGTGATGGAATTCCAGTTGAGCTATTTCAAATCCTAAGAGATGATTCTGTGAAAGTGCTGCACTCAATATGCCAGCAAATTTGGAAAACTCAGCAGTGGCCACAGGACTGGAAAAGGTCAGTTTTCATTCCTATTCCAAAGAAAGGCAATGCCAAAGAATGTTCAAACTACCACACAATTGCACTCATCTCACACACTAGTAAAAGAATGCTCAAAATTCTCCAAGCCAGACTTCAACAGTATGTGAACCGTGAACTTCCAGATGTTCAAGTTGGATTTAGAAAAGGCAGAGGAATCAGAGATCAAATTGCCAACATCCATTGGATTATCAAAAAAGCAAGAGAGTTCCAGAAAAACATCTATTTCTGCTTTATTGACTATGCCAAAGGCTTTGACCGTGTAGATCACAATAAACTGTGGAAAATTCTGAAAGAGATGGGAATACCAGACCGCCTGACCTGCCTCTTGAGAATTCTGTATGCAGGTGAGGAAGCAACGGTTAGAACTGAACATGGAACAACAGACTGGTTACAAATAGGGAAAGGAGTAAGTCAAGGCTGTATATTATCACCCTGATTATTTAACTTATATGCAGAGTACATCATGAGAAAGGCTGGGCTGGATGAAGCACAAGTTGAAATTAAGATTATCAGGAAAAATAGCAATAACCTCAGATATGCAGATGACACCACCCTTATGGTAAAAAGTGAAGAAGAACTAAAGAGTCTCTTGATGACAGTGAAAGAGGAGAGTGAAAAAGCTGGGTTAAAACGCAGCATTCAGAAAACTAAGATTATGGCATCTGGTCCCATCACTTCATGGCTAATCGATGAGGAAACAGTGTCAGACTTTATTTTTTGGGGCTCCAAAATCACTGCACATGGTGACTGCAGCCATGAAATTAAAAGATGCTTACTCCTTGGAAGGAAAGTTATGACCAACCTAGACAGCATATTAAAAAACAGGGACAGGTTAAGGCTATGGTTTTTCCAGTGGTCGTGTATGGATGTGAGAGTTGGACTATAAAGAAAGAAAGCTGAGCACTGAAGAATTGATGCTTTTGAACTGTGGTATTGGAGAAGACTCTTGAGAGTCCCTCGGACTGCAAGGAGATCCAACCGGTCCAGCCTAAAGGAAATCAATTCTGAATATTCATTGGAAGGACTGATGCTGAAGCTGAAACTCCAATAGCTTTGGCCACCTGATGCAAAATACTGACTCATTTGAAAAGACCCTGATGCTGGGAAAATTTGAAGGCGGGAGGAGAAGGGGATGACAGAGGATGAGATGGTTGGATGGCATCACCAACTCAATGGACATGAGTTTGACTAAACTCTGGGAGTTGGTGATGGGCAGAGAGGCCTGGCATGCTGCAGTCCTTGGGGTCTCAAAGAGTCGGACACAACTGAGCGACTGATTTGACCAAGTTTTGAAATCAGGAGGTATGAATTCTCCAAATTTGATTTTCATTTTTAAGGTTGTTTAGACTACTCTGATTCTCTTGCAATTTCATACAAACAGTAGGATCTGTCTGCAAGTTTTTGCAAAATCAAAACAAAATAAAACAGATTTAGACAAATTGTATAGAATCTACAAAGCAGTTTGGGATGTGGGGAGGATTTTCATCTCAACACTTCCAATCCTTGAATTCTGAGTGTCTTTCCATTTGTTTAGATCTTCTTTAATTTCTTTCTATGATACTTTGTATTTTTAGTATGTTTTATATTTATTTTGTTAAATTTATCCCTAAATATTTTATTCTTTTGATGGTATTGTTAATGAAATTGATTTTGTAATATTATTATCAGATTGCTTATTGTGTTTATACATTGATTTTGTATTCTGAAATTTGCTGATCTAATGTATTATAAAATTTTTCTGCATTTGTCACAATTTTTAATATGTAAGATCACCTGCAACTAAAGATAATTTTACTTCTTATTTTCAATATGGATTACTTTTACTTATTTGCCTTGCCTAATTGCCTTTTGTAGAACCTTCAGTACTGTTGAATATAAGTGGCAAGTGCATGGGTGGTCAGTCGCTCTGTCATGTTGGATTCTTTTACGACCTCATTGAATGTAGCCCACCAGACTCTTCTTTCCATAGAATTTTCCAGATAAAAATACTGGAGTAGGTTTCCATTTCCTTCTCCAGGGAATCTTCCCAAGCAAGGGATCAACCCACGTCACTTGTATCTCGTGAGTCTGCTGCATTGGCAGGCAGATTCTTTATCACTGTGCCACCTGGGAGCAGACATCTTATCTGATTTTAAGGGAAATCGGATATTAAGGGGATTTTAGAGGGGAATTAAAGGGGAAAGTTCTCAGTCCTTCTCCATAAAAGATGATGTTAACTGTGGTTATTTTGTATTAACAGATATCTCTTACTAGGTTGAGAAAGTTCCTATTTCTAGTTTTCTTAGTGTTTTTTTTTTTTTTTTCAATAAAGGGGTGTTGAATTTTTGTCAATTTTTTTCCTATATCTATCAAGATGATTGTGGTTTTTATCTTTTATGCCATTAATATATTGAATTATACTAACTGATTTTTGTATGCTGCATCAGCCTTGCATTCCTTGGATAAAACTCATTTGATTATGGTGCATCATCCTTTTTATATGTTTCTGGGTTGTTTGCTAGTGATTTTGTTGAAGATTTTTTCATCTGTTTTCCTGAGTTATCAGTCTGTTGTTTTTTATTCTGTGTGTTTGGTTTTGGTAACTTCTGTCCTCTGGTAAGGCATTGGAAAGTATTCCTTCCTCTTGTGTTTTTTTGAAGAGCTTGCAAAGTAGTAGCCTTAATCCCTCTTTACATAGTTGCTAGAATTCACCAAGAAGGCTTTCAGATCTGTATTTTCCTTTTAGATTTTCTCTTTCATCTTGTTAGTTTTGGTGATTGGTGACTTTCAAAGAAATTTTCCATTTCATTTAAGGTATCAAATTTGTTGGCATATTGTTCATTGCAGGATTATTTTCTAAAGAAGATCAGCAAATTATTCCTTTCTAAATATCAAAGATTATTTCTGCAGTCCACTAGTGAGGCATCTGCAATAGCTCATGGGCAGGCTTCTTGATGGAGTCAAGAAGTTACACAGTTAGTCTACTACCACAGTTAGTAGAATACTTGGTCCTTTGTTGATTTCCAGGCCCTCCTTGTTATAAGTCCTTGCTGCTCTTCTCTGATCCTAGCCTCTCTCAGCCACTCGCTCATGCTGATGCTCCTCAGTATTCTGGGTGGAGTGAGAAAGAGGTGGATCTCTTAGCCACTGTTCCAGACAACTTAGGAAGCTAGGCACTGAGTCACTGTGTCCTCACATTCCTGCATCGGAGGTATTAAAGGCTGAAAAGTTCTCTGTTGACATTAAACTGTACCAGCTTGGGGTAGGGGTAATGCAGGTAACATAAAACTGTTTTATTTATTTTCATTGATTTTATTGGAGCATATTTGATTTGCAATGTTATGTTAGTTTCTTTTGTACAGCAAAGTGAATCAATCATATATATAAATACACCTACTGTCTTCTAGACTCCATTCCATATGAATAATTACAGAGCACCAAGTAGAGTTCCCTGTGCTATCCAATAGATTCTTATTAGTTATCTTTTATACAATATATACTAGTGTGTATATGTGAATCTCAACCTCTCAAGTTATCTCTCCTTCCCCTCTTGCTAACTATAGATTTAATATCTAATCTGTGACTCAATTTCTCTTTTGTAAATAGATTCATTCATATCATTGTTTTAGATTCCACATAAAAGCAATATCATATGATATTTGTCTTTCTCTCTCTGACTTACTTCACTCAGTATAACGATCTCCAGTTACATCAATGTTGCAGCAAATGGCATTATTTAATTCTTTTTTATGGCTGAATAATACCCCATGGTTTTTATATACCACATCTTCTTTATCCATTCCTATATCAGTGGACACAGGTTGCATCCATGTTCTGGCTATTGTAAACAGTACTGCAATGAACACTGAGGTGCATGTATCCTTTCAATTTATGGTTTTCTCTGGATGTATGCCCAGGAGTGGAATTGCTAGATCACTGTTGCTGTTATTCAGTTATCTAGTCATGTCTGACTCTTTGCAACCCCAGTCCATGGAATCTAGAAGTTCTTGGTTCTCATATGCTGAAGCCTAGCATGTAAGATCTAAGCATGACCTTACTAGCATGGGAGATGAGTGCAGTTGTCCGATGGTTAGCACATTCTTTGGCATTACCCTTCTTGGGGATTGCTTCCCTGGTGGGTCAGTTTGTAAAGAATCTGCCTGCAATGTAGGAGACACCAGTTCAGTCCCCAGGTTAGGGAGATCCCCCAGAGAAGGAAATGGCAACCCACTCCAGTACTCTTGCCTGGACAATTCTATAGACAAAGGAGCAGGGCGGGCTGCGGTCCATGGTATCTCAAAGAGTTGGACATGACTGTGTGACTAACTTTTCTTGAGTATTGGGATGAGGATTGACCTTTTCCAGTCCTGTGGCCACTACTGTGTATTCCAGATTTTCTGACTTTGATGGAATCATTGTTTAGGGATCTAAATAGCTCTGCTGGAATTTCATCACATCCACTAGCTTTATTAACGGCAGTGCTTCTTAAGGTCCACTTGACTTCGCGCTCCAGAATATCTGGCTCTGGGTGACTAACCACACCATCATAGCAATCTGGTTCATTAATATCTTTTTTATACAGTTCTTCCATGTATTCTTTCCATCTCTTCTTGATCTCTTCAGTGTCTACTAGGTTTCTACCATTTTTATCCTTTATTGTGCCCATCTTTGGGTGAAATGTTCCCTTGATATTTCCAGTTTTCCTGAAGGGATCTCTAGTTTTTCCCATTGTGTTGTTTTCTTATATTATAAAGCATTGTTCACTGAAGGCCTTCTTGTCTCTTCTAACTACTTTTTGAAACTCTGTATTTAATTGGACGTAACGTTCCCTCTCTCCCTTTCTTTTCACTTCTCTTCACTCTTCCACTATTTGTAAGGCCTTCTCAGATCATATGCTGGATCATATGGTAGCTCTATTTTTAGTTTTTAAAGGAACCTCCATACTGTTCTCTGTAGTGGCTGTACCAATTTATACTCTGGTCAACAGTATAGGAGGGTTTTCTTTTCTCCTCACCCTCTCCAGCTTTTGTTATTTGTACATTGTTTAATGGTGGCCATTCTGACCGATGTGAGGTGATACCTCATTGTATGCTTTTGATTTGTATTTCTCCTAGTAAATAGCGATGTTGAACGTCTTTCTTGGCCATCTGTATGTCTTCTTTGGAGAGGTGCCTATTCAGATCTTCCATCCACTTTTTTATTTGTTTTTTTTTTTCTTTTGATATTGAGCTATATCAGCTGTTGTATATTTTGAAGACTAATCCCTTGTTGATCTCTTAGTTTAGAAACATTTTCTCCTATTCTGTGGGCTTTATTTTCTTTCTTTCTTTCTTTTTTTTTTGATGATTTCCTTTGCGCTGAAAAAGTTTTTAAGTTTTAGTTAGGTCCCATTTTAAAAATTTTATTTTTGTTTTTATTTTCATTACTCTCCAAGGCAGATCAAATAAATTCTTGCTATGATTTATGTCAGAGAGTGTTATGCCTATGTTTTCCTCCAAGACTTTTCCATTACCCAGTCTTACATTTAGATCTTTGGGCTTCCCTGATAGATCAGTTGGTAAAGAATCCGCCTGAAATGCAGGAGACCTTGGTTCAATTCCTGGGTTGGGAAGATTCCCTGGAGAAGGGATAGGCTACCCACTCCAGTATTCTTGGGCTTCCCTTGTGACTCAGCTGGTAAAGAATCCACTTGCAATGTGGGATCCTTAGGTTGGGAAGATCCCTTGGAGAAGGGAAAGGCTACCCATTCCAGTATTCTGGCCCAGAGAATTCCATGGAGTGTATAGTCCATGCGGTCAAAAAGAGTTGGACATGACTGAGTGACTTTCACTCACATTTAGATCTTTAATACATTTTGAGTTTATTTTTTGTGTGTGGTATTACAGAATGTTCTAATTTCATTCTTTTACTTTTAGCTGTCCAGTTTTCCCAAGACCACTTATTAAAGAGACTATCTTTTATTATATTTGTTGTACACCAAATATACTACACAGAGATAAACACAGGTTTATCTCTGGACTTCCTATCCTGTTTCATTGATCTATATTTCTGTTTTTGTTCCAGTACCATAGTGTTTTGACTATAGCTTGTAGTATAGTTTGAAGTCAGGGAGCTTGATTCTTCCAGCTCTGTTTTTCTTTCTCAAGACCACCTTGGCCATTCTGGGTCTTTTGTGTTTCCATAGAAATTGTAAATTATTTTGTTCTGATTCTATGAAAAATACTCCTGGTAATTTGAGAGATTGCATTGAATCTGTAGATTTCTTCGGATAGTACAGTCATTTTGACAGTACTGATTCTTCCAATCCAAGAACATGGTATATCTCTCCATCTGTTTGCATCATCTTTGATTTCTTTCATCAGATCTCCAGTCATACTGGGGTGCCATGCTGAGACATTGTATGTTGTTCAAAAAGGTGCCACTGCCCAGCCAGCCCCAGCCACCACCAGAGTCTGCACATGCACAGCACAGCCAGTGCCCAAAGCATCCACACCCACCTCTACAGTCTGCTTACCCTTCCCTCCCATCCTCCTCCCTTCACCAAAGCTGTCATCTTACCCCCTTCAATGAGTCTCTTCCGTGCTTTTTTTTTGTTTGTTTCATTAATATGCTGGAATTTTTCTGCTGACCTACTGGACTCCCACAATACTCTCATTTGGGGATAGTTGTCAAAACCGGTGCACTGTGGGGAGATGACAGTGTAAAACTCCTATTCTGCCACCTTGCTGCCACCTGCCTGTCAATGCAGGAGACATGAGAGATGCAGGTTTGATCCCTGGGTCGAGATCTATACTAGTTTTAAAATGTTTTAATTATCAATTTTTAGGGCGGTAAAAATATAGTCTTTGGAATTGTTTATCTTTGACCTTGAGTTTGGGCTTCCCTGGTGACTCGGACAGTAAAGAATCTGCCTGCAATGCAGGGGACAGGTTTGATCCCTGGGTCAGGAAGATGCCGTGGAGAAGGGAATGTCTACCCACTCCAGTTTCTTGTGTGAAAAATCCCATGGACAGAGGTCTGGCTGGCTATAGTTCGTGCATGTGTGCTAAGTCATTTCAGTCATGTTTAACTCTTTGCTACACCATGGACTGTAGCCCACCAGTCTCCTCTGTCCATGGGATTCTCCAGGCAAGAATACCAAAATAGGTTGCCATGCCCTCCTCCAGGGGATCCTCCCGACCCAGGGATCAAACTTGCATCTCTTATGTCTCCTGCATTGGCAGGCAGGTTCTTTACCACTAATGCCACCTAGGAAGCTACAGTCCATAAGGTCACAAAGAGTCAGACACCACTGAGCTTCTAAACATGAAAAACACACAACTTTGAGTTCATCTTTCTTATTTCTTTTCAGTTGACAAATACTTTGCCCTCTTCCTGAGATTTTAGTTATCTGTGTAGTAAGTTTAGTTGTTAGATTTTACTTAATTCAAAACCATGCCTGAAATTTAATAAAGTGTCATTTGCTTTTAATCCAGGGATTCTTTCTCACCACCCAGCGAGTGCCAAAGTTAGACCTTCCTCCAGCTGCTCCTATTGTGAAGGACAGTATAACTTCACAGGAGGTGTTAACAATTCTAAACATAGTGCTAAAGAAATTCATTTTACTCCTCTGCTGTGAGGTGCTGGTGGGGGTAGGGAACCAATTAACAAGGAGAAAGGGGGTAATTATTAAGTGCATAAAAGCTTCCCAAATCAAATTAGCAGTTAAACACAGAGGCACATGGACTTTTCATCTTCATACATATCACATGTTCCCTTTTAAAAATGCTGCCATGTCCTCATACTGAGGAGATTTAATTTGTAATTTCAGAAGACTCCCATTATTACTAAAAAAGTAAAATCCTATTAGTAAATTCAGTAAAAGGGTAAGTCTGTGAAATTCAATACTGAGAATTAAGTTTTGGAAAATTCCTTCATAGAATATTTTAATATGAAGGCTCCTCTGATTATTTAGATTATTCCTTTCTCATTTGTCTGTGAGTACTATTTTATTGGTTTCCAAGGTGGCTCAGTGGTAAAGAATCTGCTTGCAATGCAAAAGTGTGGGTTCAACCCCTGGGTTGGAAAGATGCCTTTGAGGAGGAAATGGCAACCCACTCCAGTATTGTTGCCCGGGAAATCCCATGAACAAAGGAGCCTGGTGGGCTAAAGTCAATGAGGTCGCAAAGAGTTGCGCATGACTATGCACACACGAAGGCCATCGACTGTCTATTTTATTACTATTTTATCTTGGGCCATCATTATAGAGGTCCTTGATAATTTTCCATCCTTCCTTAAATTTCTGTTCTTTACTGGATGATTTTAAATCTACTTTATAGAGCAACTTCCCTCCCAATGATTGTTCCTAGTGCAACAAATTTAATTAATCTTTGCTGTAGACTTATTTTCTTCCATGATTATAGCTAATGACTTCCTGTTGGATAAATGTGTGACACGACCTTTATTTGCTTTCTAGAGTTTTGGAAAGTCAGAGTTCTTCTCTGTGAAATTCAAATGCTTTCTCAGGACTTTTGGACTGTGTCAGTGACACCAGATATAGCTATCTAGTTAAAATGCTGCAAATTCCAAAAATCAGGTCTTGAGATTCTGTTGTTCTGTCTTTAGTTATTTAAGTCATCCTAGACAAATTTTCATCTTTTTAATAATTAGTATCTGTGTAAAAATATTTGCAAAAAAATGTAAATGCAAAGGACTTTTCTTACCAGGCTTCATCCACTTTACTGCTGTAGCTATATACTTTATTCTGATGTTTGGAGAAACTCCTGTTAACCACCCCCTATAGCATACTGGGACTTCCCTGGTGGCTCAGCAGTAAAGAATTCACTTGCAATGCAGGAGCAGCAAGAGACACAGGTTTGATCCCTGGGTTGGGAAGATCCCCTGGAGGAGGGCATAGCAACCCAGTCCAATATTTTTGCCTGGAGAATCCCATGGACAGAGGAGCCTGGTGGGCTATAGTCCATGGGGTCGCAAAGAGTCAGACACGACTAAAGAAACTTGGCCAGGACGCACAGCATACTGACTCACTGCCCAGCTAGTCCTAGGCTCCCTTCTTTCCAATGCCGGTTTTTCCTGGAGTGCCCCAGCGGTCAAAAAGAGAAAAGTGAAGAAAGAATGCATGTGCCACTGTGTGTAACTTTCCCTAGTTCCCTAGTTCCTGATTGTTCCTCTGACCTACCTCCATATATCATTTGAAGGCTGGATTAACACCTATCATCCTGCTCTCTCTTCCCAAACCATCCCTGCTCTTCACCCCATCACAAGCTCCCACCCAATGCCTTAACACCTTGAGAGTCTCATGTATTAATTGGTTGGGAACCTTTCAACTGAAAATTAAATGCCTTAAAGCAAACCCATAAACAATACCAGGTATTTCATTTACTGCCACAGAACTGAAAGGTCCAGAAGTATATGACTTAGGGCCAGTTCGATCCATGTGCTCATATTCTGTCATTGAAAATCTACCTGTCTCCAAATCTATATTCTTATTACAGAAATCTTAAAATTTGGCTGTGGAACTAGGTTAAACAGGCTGTTTTCTTCTTTTTAACACACAAAGGGAAAAGAACTCACTTTCCCCTTGGTCATTATCCGACAAGCTCATCTGCCCTCACATATGCCAGAATCTCCATACTCACTGCTGAAAAGATGGAGAAGATGTGTCTTTGGGCCATGGTTAAGTTGGATTTTTCAAATGCATTTTCTCTTATTTATACTTACTTAAGTTCGGCCTTGTTCCAAATATGATTTAAGGGAAAAGAAAAATTGTTGTGTATGGCAGTGGGCCTCAAAGTGTATCTTAAACTGTATTTTGTGTATTTTATAAGTTAAATTGATTTCTATAGATGGTCTGGCCAATGTCCAATCACCATTTTTAACATTTTATCTAAGGGGCATGGGTCCCAAGTGAAAAATGATTTTTTGAGCACAATCTCATCAGACTTACAGGGAATTGCCTTTAATTCCTTTCAAGTCAATGGCTAACTGAATTTCACTGGACATTCTATGTTTGATTTTCTTATTATATTTGTACAAATGCCTTATTGAATAAGCATTTGGTCCCCTTTTTCCAACCCAGATCCTTGGTTTAGATGAATCATATTGTTCAGTTTTTTAGCTAGCTCATTACTTCAGAACTTAAACTTTATACATGTACAACAGTACTGACTAACTTCTGCTAATCCTCACTTGCTTTTCTCCCTAAATATAAAACACATGAAATCATGTATTGCCCAGGGACCCTCAGGACTCATCACTATGTGGAAACATGGAGTTTACATTAGAATTTATTCTCAATTTCTGCCTAGATGTGTCTTCCCTACTCAAGCAGGAACTCAGCATTTCAGAAAATCCCCTTACCACTGCCACTCCAGTACCCATTAAAATATTCTTGAGAATTCCCAGGGAGTATTTTCATATGGGTTCATAAAGTCTCTGTTCCCCTAGAGATCCATTTCTCCACCAGGTTTCTTGGTTTTAAGAGAGTAGGCTCTGAAGCTGAGGCTACCTGGGCCTGAAATGCTGGTGCCACTATTTAGCTGTGTGATCTTGGGCAAGTTGATTAACTTCCTTAAACTTTAGCTTGTTAACTGGGAAGTGGAGATTGTTTTAAGACCTAACGCATTTGGAGTAGTTGGAGATTGCCTGACATGTTACGTGTTCCATGAACATTCATATCTAATATTACACACAGTATCTTCTGCTGCTGCTTCTCTATTCTAAAGTTCTTGCCCTGAGTATTAAATAGGTAATTCTCAAAATCTGAAAATCCAGGGATCATCAGAAGGGTCAATGCCATTGTGAACTTATCAGAGAAATGGAGAGAAAGCTCCTGCTTACATTTGGTTCAAGTGCTTTTCTTGAAACATGTTAGGGTCAAGGTGGCTCAAGACCTCTTGTTTCTCATTTCTCCTTCAGGCTCTCTCCTGAGTCAAAAGTTACCATTTTATGGGCACTCCTCACCTCATGAAAATCAACCAGTAGGACTTGAAACCTGAATGGAGAAAAGGGTAGGTCTAGTCTAAAATCCCAGAGAAGGCAATGGCACCCCACTCCAGTACTCTTGCCTGGAAAATCCCATGGACGGAGGAGCCTGGAAGGCTGCAGTCCATGGGGTTGCTGAGGGTCGGACACGACTGAGCCACTTCACTTTCAATTTTCACTTTCACGCATTGGAGAAGGAAATGGCAACCCACTCCAGTGTTCTTGCCTGGAGAATCCCAGGGACGGGGGAGCCTGGTGGGCTGCCGTCTATGGGGTTGCACAGAGTCGGACACAACTGCAGCGACTTAACAGCAGCTGCAGCAGTCTAAAATTCAGTCTAGTAGTATAACAACTTCGGTGACCTCCCTCTACTGGTCATTATGAACCCGCACATTGGAAGGAACCATCTTGTCCCTTGCACTTGCTACACATAACATCTTAATTTTAGTTGTCTGTGTATTAAGTGAGTTAGTGGACTGAATTCATGGAGTTCAAGTCAAAACCTCTGCACTATACATTTCAGTATATTTTATTTTATCAATCATACAGTGCATTCTACATTTTTTGCCTTCAGAAAAATGATATTTAAAAACAGTTTAGTTAAGCCAAATAATCTGATTACTTCTAGAACAAAAGTAACAATTTAGTAAATACAATAAAGTAACAACTTAGTAAATACATTAAAAAAATTATTCAAATATTTTGTTGTAACTTTAGAATAGCTTTTTGACTGTTTTACAATTTTATTTATTTTTACAATATTTTATCTATATTAAACTAGCTTTACGATATGCAACATCTTATTCTAAAATTATTTTAAGACCACCAGAGCAAACTAGACACACATGAACTCTTTTTGCTGGGTAACTGGCTACAATTGAAAACAGTGTAGTGTCTTGATTATATAAGAGGCCTGGGGATAGTTTACCTAGCTTGAATCCTGGGTCTACTGTACAGTAGCTGTACATCTTGGGCAAGTTACCTAATTTGTCTCCACTCTAGTTTTCCCATCTATAACATGGAGATAATAATGGTCCAGATGTCATAGGACTGTTGTGAAGATTAAAATAGTTCATGTATATTAAGTGATTACAGTGCCTGGTACATAATCAGCACTCAAAAATCGTCGGCTATCATTAACAGTGGACAAAAAGAAAATTATTTTGAGCCACTTACATGACATTTATTAAGCATCCAACTATGTGTCAGGAACCATGCTAGATTAAAGACTAGCAGACAAGGACTAAGACAAGATTCCTGCTCCTAAGAAACTAATAGTCTTGTGTTCTAAAATCTTTAAATGATTGCCTCCATTAAATATTTCATTTCGGAGAATATCCATCAACCTAGCTTATTGAAGAGATGAATTTTGAAAAGAAAAAAAAAGTATCTCTTCAATACATGAAGAATCTTAAAAATGTATCTGCAAAATTTTTTCTTTTTTTGTTCAAAATATTTCAATTTCAGACAAATATAGCTATTTAGATGAATAGCTTTAATGGGAACAAGTGTCTAGGAAGAGTTAATGCAGCTGCACAGAGAGCTCTGTGCTTTAATCCTCCTAGAATTCATTAAGATAGTTTTAAAATTAGTCTGTTGAAGATAAACAATTTCCATTTTTAATGTATATTCACATTTATTTTGCATTTTAATCCTTCAAAGAATAGTAAGGGTTATTTAAACTTGAATGATATGGCCAAGTTTAACTAGGAACAATGTTTTCTATCTTTTCATAAAAGGCATATTGTTTTCTTAAATTCATAATTCTTAAAAATGTCACAAAATGGGAAATAATTTAGTGTTCTAATTATTGTCGAGAATTTATGAGAAAGAATGCTAGTCAATCTCTTGGGGGTAAATAGAGGGGCATAGACAGGGTGCATACGTAAGCTTTGAAAAGAAACTGACCTTGTGTCAGTCTCTCAACCTTTCCTTCTTAACAGATGAATGTCATTTGCTGTGTCAGTGGTTTGAAGTCAATAACCATTGATACTCTCCTTTGGGAACTTTTATGCTTACAAAGGCGATATTTTAGAATGAGGACACGGTCTGCTGTTGAGGAAGTAAGTATCTAAAGATGATAGGAAGAAATTTTACTTTGAAGCTTTAAAATTCAAAGGAATTATTGCTGCTCTGTTCTTTTTAGTGGTTATTGAACAATAATGGGGGCATAATTCCCAACTACACTGAAGGGAAAAAAAAAGGTTATTTCCAAAAAGAAATTTAAAATATTTGTGTTCTACAATACATCACACTTGCTCTCTTCAGAGAGCAATTTCAAAATGCTGACCCTGGTAAGAAACTTGGTAGAACAACACCTTTTCAAACGAGCATGTTCTTTTATGTCAAAATCCAAAAGATAGGCAGAAGTTTAGTTTTCAGCACAGATACATCCTCAGATATAAAATGAGTTTTACTCTTTCATTGTACCTTGCCTCTGAAGTCCTTATTCTACTATTTGGTTGCTTGCTTTGCCTGGGCAGACTGTGAACACTGGCCTTCAGTGTAAGTGAAAGTCTGCTGCGTGTACGGTACCAAGTGTTGGCCTCTTCATAATCACTGCCTTAATATTTTGTCCTCACATTTTTCCTAGTTTGTCATATATTATATAAGAAGAGTCATGGAGAATTTGGATAGCTCCTCAATCTTTGATATTGAGGTCTTAGAGTATTGCCAGCATTTGGTGCTAAAGGCAACTGGACTAGACAGTTGATGTGTAGACAACTGACCAGAAAGGGTAATGTTGATTTTCATCATGAAATGTGAATACTAGTTCTAAGTTATCAGAGATGGTGGTGATTTACAGTTGGGTAACAGGGACCTGGAAATACAACCTATTGGATTTAAGTTTGCCTGCTTTGAGTTCTACTTTTACCTTTAGGTTATTATTTATATTATTATTTTGCTAAGGTGAAAATGATTCCTGTAGCTGAATATAAAGTTTGGTGGGTAATAGTTCTTCTTGCCCCTAAAAGTGCATGGTACAGTTAGTGTTCAGATGGTTTCAACCTTGACCTCTTCCTTTAGAAAGACTTCCACTTAAATTGAAGCAAAATGGAATTAAAAAAAAAAAAACTGATTAGATGACACAGCTACAATATGCTCTGTAGCACCCTGTAAAAGCATTTGTCTCACCATATTATAAATTATCTTTTTATATGTCTGTCTTCCCCTCCAGACTGTGACCTTCTTAAAGCAGGGACTGTGCTTTACTACTGTTTCATCAGTGCCTGGCATAAGTTCTGTCATGCAACAGATAGTTATTCTTCAATGAGTGAATGAACAGAAAAACAAGGGAAAAAATGAAGGAAAAATAAATGGATGGATAAGTAAACTTGAAGCAGGTCACTTCAAGAGATATTTTGTTAATGTGTACTGCAGAGGTATCTCCTAAATCTAATGAGAAAGCATGACATTTTTCAATCTAATCAACAGTAAATGAAAAATAAAACATGCATATGGATTCTATAAGAACCAGTTTCTTGAACTCAGAAGAAACATATTGTTGAAGAACATGAATGTTTTTGGTTTGCAGCCACTGTGTTTTTGAGATAGTGCAATCCTATCCAAAGTGAATATATTTTCCCCCTTTTACCAGGGCTGCTTTCTGAGTTTGTTTATTATGAATCAACTCCACAGAATATGACTACCTGCAGAGAGGCTGATGAGATTGAGAGCCTAGATTCAGAAAACTTGGCTTAAATACATATCTGAGAAGCCAATCAGTATCACTCAGATCCCTAAGTATTGATTTTACATGAGCCTTGTACAGTATTATTCACTTCAAATCAAATGAATCCAGAGAAATTTAGCTTGAGCTCACCTACACAATTGCACTAATCACAGTTGGAAGCAAGTTACCATTATATATGTTGTTTCATTCATTATAAGATTTAGTCATCTCATTGACTTTCCCTTT
>NW_011495046.1:715571-723225 GCF_000754665.1 Bison bison bison | reverse complement strand
ATATATATTAAATATATATTATTTAAATGTATTATTCAAATATGTATTATTATTATAAATATATATTATTTAAATTATTATTTATTATATAAGGAAAGTAAAGTCACTCAGTTTTGTCCGACTCTTTGCGACCCCATGGACTGTAGCCTACCAGGCTCCTTTGTCCATGGGATTTTCCAGGCAATAGTACTAGAGTGGATTGCCATTTCCTTCTCCAGGGGAATCTTCCTGACCCAGGGATCGAACCCAGGTCTCCCTCATTGTAGACAGACGCTTTACTGCCTGAGCCACCAGGGAAGTCCTATATAATTATATATAAATATGAGGCTCTATAAAGGACTTGCTCAAGGTCAAAATAAAATTTGACTATTTAGAATTTTCTGTTTGAAAAAATAAAAAAAATTCTGTTTATCCCCTCCAGTCTGATAATGAGTATATAAACATAAAACTATCTGTTTAAGAGATGGGAGCCACTTGAGGCCAGTTCTGTTCCTTTTACTGATAGAGAGGAAACCAACATATATTGAGCTACTGCTCTTCACCAAATGATATGTGAGATGAACAGATACAGACCAGGTTGTGCACTAATAGACTCTTTATCTGAGTAGGTGAGCAGCAAACTATGTCTTCATAATAGGTATCTCTGATACTCATCATATATTTCATTAAAGAAATATATTTATAAATACACATTGGATATCTGCTATGCATAATTTAGATTCAAAGATTGTAAATCCTAAATAAGTTATGTAACTAATTGAGTCCTCATAAAATACCTATGTTTTGACACATTTAACAAAATGATATTAAGTTTAAGTAAGAAGTATAAATATTTGAGTCTGTTCTTAAATCCAATAGAGCTTCTATTATTGTTGGGAGAGACACAAAATAAGGACACATAAAAGAAAAATATATAAATTTTAGGTGTTAAAAAGTGCTCTGGAGAAAAGTTAATTATGATAGATGGATGTGAAGCATTATCTGTGGGGCTTTAGTTTTAAATAAGTTCTACACAGAATACCAATGAGGTTAGTATTATCATTTTCATTTTGCAGAATAGAAATCTTCCACTTACAAGGTTTGCCAGTGGCTATATGAAATTCAGTAATGGTTCAACAAGAGTTGGGTTTGGTTAGGGTATCTGTGATATATTTGAATTAAATCTAGTACAATCATCCCAGAATATAAAATCAAACCAACAAAATAAGACAGATGACTTTGATAACAAATTTCTGTTAAATAACTCATTGGTAAAAAAAGAAAATTCACAACTTGATTGTGCAATATCCGTAAAATAATGAAAATAAAAACAATAAGCCTCAGAACAAATGGGCTATATCTACAGTTAATTGCAGCACAATTCCCATAGCCTTGAAGTCTTAAATAAGAAAGATTAATAAGATGAATAAATCATTCAAATCAACAAATAGAAACTAAGGAACGTAGAAGAAATGATTTAACAAAATGAAAGCATCAATTTATATACAACAAGATAGAGCCTGTAAATGAACTCAGGACTTGGTTCTGTAAAAAAAGAAAAGGAGATAAAATATATTAAATTAGCTTTATTTATGAATCTATTTTCTTTAATAAGGGCTTTGATTATTTCTTTTTAAAAATTTTTATTGGAGTACAGTTGATTTACAACGTTGTATTAGTTTCTGCTATGCAGCAAAGTGAGTCAGTTATACATATACATATATCCACTTTCTTTTATATTCTTTTTCCATATAGATCATTACAGAGTATTAAATAGAGTTCCCTCTGTTATACACTAAGTCATCATTAGTTATCTATTTTATATAAAATAGTGTGTACATATCAATCCCAGTCTCCCAATTTATCCTCCCTCCCCTTTTCCCCTGGTAACCATGTTTGTCTTCAACATTTGTGACTCTGTTTCTATTCTGTCAGTTCATTTTTATCATTTCTTTTTAGGTTCTACATATAAGCGATATCATAGGGTAGCTGTCTTTCTCTGTCTGACTTACTTTACTTAGTGTTAAGATAATCTCTAGGTCCATTTACTGGCATTAAATGGCCATCCATTAAATGGCATCAATCCATTCTTTTTATGGCTGAATTATATTCTATTGTATATAAGTACCACGTTTTATTTATCCATTCATCTGTTGATGGACATTTAGGTTGCTTCCATGTCTTGGCTATTGTAAATAATGTTGTTATAAACATTGGGGAGCATGTATCTTTTGGAATTAGAGTTTTATCTGGGTAGGCTACCCACTCCAGTGTTCTTGGGCCTCCTGTGTGACTCAGCTGGTAAAAATCCGCCTGCAGTGTGAGAGACCTGGGTTCAATCACTGGGTTGAGAAGATCCCCTGGAAAAGGGAAAGACTACCCACTCCAGTATTCTGGCCTGGAGAATTCCATGGAATGTATAGTCCATGGGGTAGCAAAAAGTGGCACACAACTCAGCAACTTTCAGTTTCATATGCTCAGGAGTGGGATTTGTAGATCATTTGGTAATTCCTTCCTACTTTTAGTTTTTTAAAGAACCTCCGTACTGGTTTCCATAATGGTTGTACCAACTTATATCTGCACTAACAAAGCAGAAAGGTTTTCTTTTCTCAGCATCCTTGCCAGTATTTACTGTTTATAGAGTTTTTGATAATGGAAAATATATTAAGTTTAAAACAAAGTTTAGGAAATAAACAAATGCACATAGAGAAAAAAATAAAGTTAGGTATAAATGAGTATCCTACATATTCTAATACTATTTAAAAACTTAGACAAAAGAAAAGTTTTTCTGATTAAAAAATCCCATAAATGCTAGAATTAACTCAAAAAGATGTAGGAAAACTAGCCCCAAAATCCAAGGTAGAAATTAAGAAAAACTTCATTTCCCAGAAACATCACACTTAGAAGATTGCACAAGTTAAGTCTTCCAAATAATTTTAAGTTTTAGAAAGTAATAATTCTAATTATTTTAAATAATTTTTCTTGCATAAAAGGCTTAAACTGATATCACAATCAGATTAATGATAATAGAAAGAGAAAAACAAAAATCACTTTACTAAACCATAAACACAAAAATGCAAAACAAATTAATGGCAAGTAGAATTAGATCTATGTGAAGGATGCCTTAACATTTGGAAAAACTAGTTTTATAATTTACCATATTAAAAGATGCATTAAAAGATTAAATTTAATAATTGATAAAAAAGGATTTGCTTTAAAGCAGTATTTATCTTTAATATAAAACTTTTAAAATGAAAATAGAAATTTCCTTGGCATGGGATAAATGCATGTCTAATTCAAAAGCAAGCATCAGGCTAAATAATGGAACATTAAAATATTCCTTTTACATTTAGGAGAAATACAAAGATGCTCTTCTACATCATTATTATTTATCATTTTTCTGAAAATATAGCCATTTGATTCATTAGACAAAAATAAATTTATATTTATGAATACTGGAAAGTATGGACTAAATTTTTATTTTGCAAGTGATAGCAATTTTAAACTTGAAAACCCTAAAAGAATCAACTTAAAACTATTATAAAAATAATTTAGTGAATTAACATTAAAAATGCATAACCAAACAGTTTTCTATAGACAAAGCTATCACTCTAGAACCACATAGTTTCTCTATGTTCTATGCAACATATAGAATAAGAAAAATGGTATTACAGAAATATATTATTAAACTAAGAAGCTCTTCTTGAAGTGAAGATCTGCATCTGCATGGTGAATGAACATGCATACTAGGTACAGAATTCCTTACATGGATACATGCCCTTGTTAAGTTTATGAATTTCAAGAATGAATAAATATTCAGGCATTAGAAGAAGCTAATCATTTCCAAAAGAGAAAAAATTCAGACAGACATCAAAATTCTGCACAGCAGCACTCCATGCTCAACTATAAATGAGAATTGTCTGTACTGTCCAATATGATAACCATTAACTATCTATGGCTTTTGAGCTCTTGAAATGTAGCTAGCTCAAACTGAAACGGTCTCTGAGTGTAAAATACATGCTGGATTTTGAAGACTCGTATTAGTGGGGTTTTTTAATCTCATTAATCATGTTTTATGTTGATTACATGTTAAAATGATGCTCAGACATCTTGGGTTGAATAAAATATATTATTAAAATTTAAAACAAGGACCCTGCTGGTCCAGTGGTTAAAACTCTGGGTTTCCAATACAGGGCATACAGATTCAATCCCTTCTAGGGGAACTAAGATCCCACATGCTGCATAGCATGGCAAAAAGTAAAATAAAAACATAATGGAATAAAATGTTTAAAATACAATTCTACAAATAATAATCAATATGTAGAACTATTATGAAAACTGTGAAATCTTTTCTAAGGATAGTAAAGAAATATTAAAGAAGGAAGACGTACTTTAGATAAGAATAATCTATGTTAAAAATGTATATTTTTCTTAAATCTGTACATTTAATATATTCCTTTCAAAATAAATACCAGCAAAATTGCTTTTAAGAAAATTTGCAAAATGATAATAAATTTCACTTGGAAAAATAAATAGTGAGATTAAAATGAAAGATTGTAAATGAGATTAATGTTGGAAAATAAGCCTTACCAGATGTTAACATAAAGTATAAAGCTAGAGAATGTTAAAGAATTTATTACTGATTTTAAGGAAAGACTAAAGAGTATGGAAATAAAAGTCAAAATATATGAAGATTTAATATATGATTAAGGCAGGATTCAAATAAATGGGAAAGGAACAGATCATTTAATGAATTGTGTTCAATAAATTGCCTTAACATTTGGAGAACTAATCTGAGATCTTTACCTCATTTCTTGTACTAAAATGAATTTCAGATGAATCTAATGGTATAACATAAAAAATAAAATCATAAAAGCAATGGAGTAAAACATTAGAATATTGCTGTAGTAAAGGCCTTCTAAGCATGACACAAAATTTGGAAGTCGTAAAAGAGACAAAAATTTGAGGACATAAAGATTAAATCCTTCAATTAAAACAAAAAATTGAAGTCAAAACATGAATGGCAGCCATGGGAAACAGTAATTGAAAAAGCATATGAGAAAGGGCTAATTTTATTTTTAAGAAAGGATTCATAAATTACAAAGAAAAAAATAACTCAACCATGTAACATATGGACAAAAACATAAAGAGGTAGCTTAAGAGGATGACCATTACATTTGTAACAACCACACATACACACAAATTCTGGAAACAATCAAAATATGTATCAATTACAATTCACACAAATCCTAAAGTATACTGACAATTTTTGTTTAAAATGAAGCTGATTTTTTAATTGATTGGAAAAATATCCAAACTACATTATCATGTGAATAAGGGACCTAAAATATACACAAATGTACTGTCTCTGTGAAAAAAGCAGGGAATTTCTAACAGAATATCTCTGTTAACACTGCAGTTCAGTTCAGTGCATTTGCTCAGTCCAACTCTGCAACCTCATGGACTGCAGCACACCAAGATTCCCTGTTCATCGCCAACACCCGGAGCTTGCTCAAACTCATGTCCACTGAGTCCATGATTCCATCCTACCATTTCATCCTCTGTCGTCCCCTTCTCCTCCTGCCTTCAATCTTTCCCAGCATCAGGGTCTTTTCCAAAGAGTCAGTTCTTTTCATCAGGTGGACAAAGGATTGGCGTTTCAGCTTCAGAATCAGTCCTTCCAATGATTATTCAGGACTGATTTCCTTCAGGATGGACTGGTTGGATCTCCTTGCTGTCCAAGGGACTCTTAAGAGTCTTCTCCAACACCACAGTTCAAAAGCATCAATTCTTCAGGGCTCAGCTTCTTTATAGTCCAACGCTCACATCCATACATGACTCCTGGAAAAGCCAGAGCTTTGACTAGACGGACCTTTGTTGGCAAAGTAATGTCTCTGTTTTTTAATATGCTGACTAGGTTGGTCATAACTTTTCTTCTAAGGAGCAAGTGCCTTTTAATTTCACGCCTGCTGTTACCATCTGCAGTGATTTTAGAGCCCCCAAAAAACAAAGCTTTTCACTGTTTTCATTGTTTTCCCATCTATTTGCCATGAAGTGATGGGACCAGAAGCCATGATCTTAGTTTTTTGATCATGCAGTAATGTTCACTTAGTGCAAAGTGTAATAAGTGTGTTCTAAGATAATAGTTGATGATTTCAAAAGTCATCAGATTAAATATAAAGGGAAAAGAAAAAGGAATATAAAGACTGCAATATACATAATTAAATGCATTATATTGATTTCTGATAAAACCAATTTTTGTTAGTTTTTAAGAGTATTATATGAATTTAACATTATGTTTTGGAGGTAGGTATTTTGAAATAATGCAGTTCATTGTGTAACTTTTTAATAGACCCATATAAAACATGTAAGCTAAATTATTCAGTTTGCCATTCCACTGGATTCCAATGCCATATTCTAATATAAGTATAGTCTTTAATTTAAAAACAGTGGACTTTTACAACTTATTGTATTTTTTTAGCTTCATGATTAATTTTCTATAGCTGTTCTTTCAGAATAAAATAATTATCTTAAATCTCTGCATAATTGTACCTATTTCACTGTGGTTTTCAGAATTTTAAAAAGATATAAACAATTCTCATTCAGTCCTTTTTGTAGAAATATTATTTAAAAAATATTCTACATTCAAATACAAATCAAACATAAGCCAGAAGAACATAGTTTATTCAGCCATGAATTAATAATGTTATTAAGAACTTGAAAATTAATTCATCGCCAAGTTAAATTGTATCCTGTTTCCCCTTTTTCTCAAATCAATTTTGTATATCCACCATTTAATGAGCAAAGTTTCACAAAATAAATTATTGTGCTAATTCTGTTGCAGCAAGGCCCTAGTTTCAACCATCTTAAGTGGATTCTATTTTTCTGTGGGTTTATTATAACCAAGTAGGATGACACGATTTCTCCATTTTCTAAATAAGGAAATGGGAACCCACTTCAGAAGTTCTCATCACCCTGAGGTGAATAATTTCTAGAGCAGAATGGGTGCTGAGAGCCCTTTAGTTCTCCTAGTTTCCTCATTGGTTTTAGATTAGCATAAATGCCTCCAACTTGAATCTATCATGACAGTTCTTTGCTTTCATATGAAACTCTTGGAAATTGAATAAAAACTTTTAATGAAATAAAGTGAATGTAGTTATTTGAGAAGAAAAAAAGCATTTTTTTTTCCCTGTGACTGATTCTTTATCATCAAATTTTCCAAAGAGTGTACATCTGCAAACAAGTGTCTAAAAACTTGGCGTGAGCAATTAGTATGCAAATATTGGAGTTAAAAAAATGAATACTGTACTTTTTTTTCTTTTTTTACCAGAAGTCTTCCCTAGAGCTAGTTCATATTCTAATTAGGATGGTCAATATACCAGAGGGAAATATATCACAAACTTCTTTGGCTATGGAAGTTAATTTTCCCCTATAGAATATCTGTTTCGTAGAATAAATTTGGGAAATAGTGATAAGAGCATATCTTTGGACATTAAAAAAAAAAGAATAATTAGGAGGAGCCAAGATGGCGGAGGAGTAGGACGGGGAGAACACTTTCTCCCCCACAAATTCATCAAAAGAACATTTAAACGTCGAGTAAATTCCACAAAACAACTTCTGAATGCCGGCAGAGGACATCAGGCACCCAGAAAAGCAATCCAACTCTTTGAAAGGA
>NW_011495046.1:714911-715471 GCF_000754665.1 Bison bison bison | reverse complement strand
AAATATAAAAGACAAAAAAAGAGACAAAAGAGGGAGGGACGGAGTTCCGTCCCAGGAAGGGAGTCTTAAAAAGAGAGAAGTTTCCAAACACCAGGAAACCTTCTCACTGCCGAATCTGTGCCGAGCTTTGGAAGCACAGAGGGCAACATAACAGGAAGAAAAAATAAATAAACAATTAAAACTCGAAGATTGCGAGTCCTACAGTAACTCCCCCAGTGGAGAAGCAGCGCAGACGCCTGCACGTGCCATTAGCAAGTGGGGGCTGGGCAGGGAGGCGCAGCGCGGGCTGCATCGCTTAGAGTAAGAATCTGGCCTGAATACCCTGACCACTATCTGAGCGAAATAATTTGGGCTAGCAAACCAGACTGTGGGATATCTACCACGCGAAAAGCCAGCCCTAACCTAAGACCGCCAGGCCCGCGCACGGAACAAAGAATTGAACTGAGATAGCCGGCCGCAGACCTTCCCCCTCCGGTGACAGGCAGCCAGAGCCGGAAGGGGGCAATCGCAGCCCCAGAGAGACATTATCTATAAAACTGTAAGCAGGCTTCTTTGCTAAC
>NW_011495046.1:714010-714811 GCF_000754665.1 Bison bison bison | reverse complement strand
CTGGTTTTACACCCAGATAACCGAGTGGCGGGGAGGCAATAAGTCGCAGCATTGGCGCTCGCCAAACACCTCATCACTTGAGCTGCTCGGACCTGGGAAGAGCTCAAAACTCAGGCCCAACTGAGTCGCGCCTCTGAGGACTACCCGAGTGCCTGAACCTGAGCGGCTTGGACCTGGGAGGTACATGCAACCCAGGCCCAGCCTCAGATTGTTCCCGGCGGAACAGCCTAGAGCCTGAGCAGTGTGGGCAGGGAGGCTACACGCACCGTGAGCGGGGGCAGACCCAGTGTGGCTAAGGCACTGCGAGCGCACGCCAGTGTTATTTGTTTGCAGCATCCCTCCCTCCCTCCCCACAGCGCGACTGAACAAAGAGAAGAAATACAGCTCCACCCATCAGAACACCGACACAAGCTTCCCTAACCAGGAAACCTTGACAAGCCACCTGCACAAACCCACACACAGCGAGGAAAAGCCACAATAAAGAGAACTCCACAAACTGCCAGAATACAGAAAGGACACCCCAAACTCAGCAATTTAAACAAGATGAAGAGACAGAGGAATAGCCAGCAGATAAAGGAACAGGATAAATGCCCACCAAACCAAACAAAAGAGGAAGAGATAGGGAATCTACCTGATAAAGAATTCCGAATAATGATAGTGAAATTGATCCAAAATCTTGAAATTAAAATGGAATCACAGATAAATAGCTTGGAGACAAGGATTGAGAAGATGCAAGAAAGGTTTAACAAGGACCTAGAAGAAATAAAAAAGAGTCAATATATAATGAATAATGCAATAAAT
>NW_011495046.1:713804-713910 GCF_000754665.1 Bison bison bison | reverse complement strand
TAATGCAATAAATGAAATTAAAAACACTCTGGAGGCAACAAATAGTAGAATAACAGAGGCAGAAGATAGGATTAGTGAATTAGAAGATAGAATGGTAGAAATAAAT
>NW_011495046.1:712212-713437 GCF_000754665.1 Bison bison bison | reverse complement strand
AGGAGGGAATGGCAAGACATACTTAAAATGATGAAAGAAAATAACCTACAGCCCAGATTATTGTACCCAGCAAGGATTTCATTCAAGTATGAAGGAGAAATCAAAAGCTTCTCAGACAAGCAAAAGCTGAGAGAATTCTGCACCACCAAACCAGCTCTCCAACAAATACTAAAGGCTATTCTCTAGACAGGAAACACAAAAATGGTGTATAAATTCGAACCCCAAACAATAAAGTAAATGGCAACGGGATCATACTTATCAGTAATTACCTTAAATGTAAATGGGTTGAATGCCCCAACCAAAAGACAAAGACTGGCTGAATGGATACAAAAACAAGACCCCTACATATGTTGTATACAGGAGACCCACCTCAAAACAGGGGACACATACAGACTGAAAGTGAAGGGCTGGAAAAAGATTTTCCATGCAAATAGGGACCAAAAGAAAGCAGGAGTAGCAATACTCATATCAGATAAAATAGACTTTAAAACAAAGGCTGTGAAAAGAGACAAAGAAGGTCACTACATAATGATCAAAGGATCAATCCAAGAAGAAGATATAACAATTATAAATATATACGCACCCAACATGGGAGCACCGCAGTATGTAAGACAAATGCTAACAAGTATGAAAGGAGAAATTAACAATAACACAATAATAGTGGGAGACTTTAATACCCCACTCACACCTATGGATAGATCAACTAAACAGAAAATTAACAAGGAAACACAAACTTTAAACGATACAATAGACCAGTTAGACCTAATTGATATCTATAGAACATTCCATCCCAAAACAATGAATTTCACCTTTTTCTCAAGCACACATGGAACCTTCTCAAGGATAGATCACATCCTGGGCCATAAAGCTAGCCTTGGTAAATTCAAAAAAATAGAAATCATTCCAAGCATCTTTTCTGACCACAATGCAGTAAGATTAGATCTCAATTACAGGAGAAAAACTATTAAAAATTCCAAAATATGGAAGATGAACAACACCCTGCTGAATAACCAACAAATCACAGAAGAAATCAAAAAAGAAATCAAAATTGCATAGAAACGAATGAAAATGAAAACACAACAACCCAAAACCTGTGGGACACAGTAAAAGCAGTCCTAAGAGGAAAGTTCATAGCAATACAGGCACACCTCAAGAAACAAGAAAAAAGTCAAATAAATAACCTAACTCTACACCTAAAGCAACTAGAAAAGGAAGAAATGAAGAA
>NW_011495046.1:709233-709491 GCF_000754665.1 Bison bison bison | reverse complement strand
GTGGAGATTCCTTAAAAAACTGGAAATAGAACTGCCTTATGATCCAGCAATCCCACTGCTGGGCATACACACTGAGGAAACCAGAAGGGAATGAGACATGTGTACGCCAATGTTCATTGCAGCACTGTTTATAATAGCCAGGACATGGAAGCAACCTAGATGTCCATCTGCAGATGAATGGATAAGAAAGCTGTGGTACATATACACAATGGAGTATTACTCAGCCATTAAAAAGAATACATTTGAATCAGTTCTAAT
>NW_011495046.1:706583-709133 GCF_000754665.1 Bison bison bison | reverse complement strand
ATGAGAAAAAAAAAAAAAAAAAAAAAGAATAATTTATTAATGACTTATAGCCAAATCTCTCGTTATATCAAAATAAATTTATACTTTAGAAAGTTAATCTATATTATCACCTTTTATTAGTATAAGAATAACACATTTTATGATTTTAGTTAGAGGCTTCATAACTAACTGATAAAATTACTATAACTTGCAAGTGATGCTATCATGGACACTGTTAACCAAGTTGCTGCTCTGAATTTGCTTGACTAGAGCTTTGCTAATTATCAGAGGTACAGTGCACAATGGTTAAGCTTTATTATGGTCTGTAGACTCTGTCCAAAATTTCAACCACAGAGCTAATCTGGATATGATGCCTGGCTCTAGAAGCCATGCAATTTGCCCACCCTCAGGCAATGATTATTTTGGCTCTGCAATTAGCAGATGGGGAAAAAAAAAAAAAAAGAGGCATTTTTGCCTGTGAGCACTAAGCGCGGCTCACGCTCCGAAGGCTCAATACAAGCATGGTGATGCCTATAATAAATTTGAAGCTCTAAGCCCTTTTGTCATTGCTCCTGATATTGTTAGGGAATTTAAACTGTCACTGTTCTTCTGGTCTGAGATTTTCCTTAAATAGCCCATTTCTTAATGCTTATTTGAAGGAAATTTTAAAGTTATTTTTCTATTTTTTCCTCCCACATATTCAAAATCAGCTTAACAATGTGAGGACTCTCAGGCAGTTGGGTTATTCTGTCATTTGGCAGTTTAGTCTTCTGCTTTGTCTACATACCTGTTAAGTTTTGTGTCTAAATTACAGATTGCCTACCAGTATTTTATTATTTTATACAAAAGATAATTTCAATGTGCTCTCTTCTCAATTTCTATGACCTAACACTTTCAATACATGTCTGCAGAAAATTTCACTCTTCACTGTGTCTTATATGTGGCAAAAGAGAGATTGATTCATATTGGTAAAATTTCTTAGATTCTAAAAACATCTTTGATATGAAGAGGGACAGAATTCCCATTATGATTCAAATAAGCAGAAAGAGATACAAATGATCTAAAGCAGGTTTGTAAGTTTAGTTGGTGACTGTGTGATGTGATTTCAGGGCTCTCATAATACCAAAGAATGACTGAACATTTTGTTCTGTGTGATGGGGATTCATCTGTTTCTTTTGAGCCCTTTGATCAGTGTTAAAAGGTGCATAGGTCTTCAGTTTGATATGTAAACATATCGTATATTAAGGATTTCAAGCAAGTTGATCTAAGAGGAAGACTGAGTAGGGGAAAAGACTGCAGTAGGATTTGTGATAGCTAATGTCGGGAGCAGAGAAGAAGGTCATGGAAGAGAGAGGCTGGGACACCAGACACAAACAATTCTACTTTAAGTGCCGGGTCTGAAAATCTCATTAACTCTGTACACTGTTGATGTGGGTGCAGTGAAGAACAGATGGCTCACAGGGTTCTTACTTTTTAGTCAGAAAGAGAGGAAAGCATCATTGCTAACCATCGCTAGAAGTCTTTGATGGACTTTTTTTTTTTAATTGGAATATAATTGTGTTACAAAGTTGTGTTAGTTTCTGCTGTACAATGAAGTGAATCATCTATATATATACATGTATCACCTCCCTCTTGGATCTCTCCCCCGCCACCTCACACCCCATCTCACCCCTCTAGGTCATCACAGAGCACTGAGCTGAGTTCCCTCTGCTATACAGCAGGTTCCCACTAGCTATTTGTTTTACACATGGTAGTATATATATATATATGTGTGTGTGTGTGTGTGTGTATACACACACATATACACACACATATATATGTCAGTTCTAATCTTCCAGTTCATCCTACTCTCCCTTATCTACATCTCTGTCTCTATTCCTGCCCTGCAAATAGTTTCATCTGTACTTTTTTTTTTTTTAGATTCCACATATATGTGTTAATATATGCTATTTGTTTCTCTATGGGCTTATTTTTACCTGAAGCTGGGCTGAACCACTGTGGAGTCTTCTTGAGTTGTCTGAGGGGCTTGAGTTTTGGATTCTTTGAAGCCAAACTCTCTTCTCTCATCCAGAGGTTCTTCCCCTGCCTCCTTCCTTAATGTCTGTAACTCTCATCTCTAAATTTCAGGGTCCTGTGCTCCAGTGGGGAGTAGGCTGAGAATAGGAGGCAGAAAGTGTTGGAAAGGGAAAATTATGAATATGAAGCTGATATTTTGGAGAGGGCCAAAAGGGAGGGATTCTTGTTGCTAGTGGCTACACTGGTTTGGCCTGTATCAAAACCACTGGTATGCTACACATACCAGGGACTTTCTGAGAGGAGGTCACTAGAAACCCATGCTGTTCTTTAACAGACTTGTGTCTTTGAACTTGTAGATATCTATTAATTATATCAAGTTATTATCTTCCTCATGTTCAGTTTAAATGCTCTACATCCCATGTGAAAGTGAAAGTCGCTCAGTCGTGTCTGACTCATTGCAACCCCATGGACTTGCAGGCCAGAATACTGGAGAGGGTAGCCTTTCCCTTTTTCAGTGGATCTTCCCAACCTAGGGACTGAACCCAGGTCTCCCAC
>NW_011495046.1:701105-705428 GCF_000754665.1 Bison bison bison | reverse complement strand
CCATCCAACCACCTCATTCTCTCGTCACCCTCTTCTCCTCTTGCCCTCTGTCTTTCCCAGCATCAGGATCTTTTCCAATAAGTCAGTTCTTCGCATCAGGTGGCCAAGTATTGTAACTTCAGCTTCAGCATCAATCCTTCCAATGAATATTCGAAGTTGATTTCCTTTTAGGATTGACTGATTTGACCTCCTTGCTGTCCAGGGGACTCTAAAGGAACAAATGAAATTAAAATGTGCAAAACAATCACATTTCCAAAAAAAAAAAAATCACATTTCACTAATAAAAATCAGCCTTAGCTTCCACATTCATTATACATGAGACACTATGATGATTTATTTAACATCTGAAAAAATATTGAAAATTTACTAAAGACCTGAAAAACTGAAAATCCACAAAATGAGAGTCATCTTGAAGAAATATATGGTATAAATCCAAAAGGAAGATATCTGCACATGTGTATCCCTGCTTACTCAGCTCTCTGCTACCCATCTGTTCCCTATTGAGCTTTTTTCCACCATGTCCCCTCCCTGCTCGTTATTAGTTTGACAGAGGCTTATGAAGTCAAGAGGTTATCATCCAATAGACTTCTGCTCAACATGAACAATGTAATTCTCTAATTAAATGCACCATTGTGCATATTTCACAGATTATCTTCATTTTTCCCCTTATGACTGTGATCTTCACTACTTTCAAATCTTAAGGTGATTCACTTGACTTTTTTCTTTTTTCATCTGATTCAGAAGACATCCATTCCTCTGAACCAGTTTACCTTGCTCAAGCCCTCATCTCTATATCCTACTCTGAGCAGCCTTGGGACTTGAAGTATCCTACATGAAGATGTTTTGCATAAAGAAGACAATAGATATAGCAACATACTTTAACTTTATTAATGTGTATGTTTCTAAAGTAATACTCTATGTTGCATATTGTATTCCCTGGGGAAAGTATTCAGACTGAGGTTTTGCAGGGAGTTTATTAAGAATGCTCTTGGGAACCACACCTGTGACAGAATGGAGGAATTAGGATGGCCTGAGGGAGAAATCAGAGGCAAGAGAACTATGTCTTCATAGTCTCACACTGACCAATATGTGTTGCCTCTGGAAACTTAAGGGTGGGAGGTATACCCTGGGCTTCCCCAGTGACCCAGCAGTAAAGAGTCTTCCTGCAATGCAGGAGACATGGGTTCAATCCCTGGGTTGGGAAGATACCCTGGAGAAGGAAATGGCAATCCACTCCAGTTTCTTGCCTGGAGTATTCCATGGACAGAGGAGCCTGGCGGGCTACACAAAGGTGACTCCATGGACCACGGACCTTAGCCAAGGTGAAGCCCAGACATAAGCTCAGGTGAAAGCTATCAGCAGCCAACACTTACAAGAGGTAGGGTAATGAGTGGTAGGTTGAGTCCTAAAGTTGATCTGGACAGGACACCCCAGCATCACATCAGCCCCCATTTATACTGGTTATGTCTGTAAGTTTCACATAATATGCTCAGGGAACAGCACTTCCTGTATCCTCTCGGGGTTTTCCTAGAAAATTTACAAGAGAAGATTAGTGGGATGAGCTGTAACTCTGGCTGCTTCAGCTGGTCACAGGGCTACAACTTAACATTTCTGTTTTCTACTAACCTTTCTAGATTCCACTTAGGTCTGGCTAGCACCTCAGCCTGGATGGTTTACTTGTTAAGATAACTCAGACCCTAGTCTCCATGGGGTCTGAGCCCTGGATAACATGGTATATAGCTGCGAATTTACTCCTTTACAATCAAAATGGTGCCAGGGAGAAGCTTGTCAAGTTTACCTGGGCACCAGCAGGTTCTTCCATGCCTTCATTGTGCAATAGCTAACCTACTTATTGCACGTGATTAGGCCAGTCATGCCTCCCAGGATGTAACTCTCTTTGCCAACTAGTCTCAGCACAGGAAGCATAAAGTGAATGGGCAGCCCCCATAGCTTAAAGCTCAGTGGCATCCTTGCTGTGTCCTGTGATGGAAGCATTCCTGCCTGGGAACCAGAAGTTTTAAACCTGCAGAGCCCTGTGTTGAGTGGAAGAGAAACACACATTCCTCAGGTGCATCACTGAGAGTGAGGGTAAGCTGGGCACTCCTGTTTTCACTCCTTGTTTCCTGGACATTTGTTTCTACCTTTTAAGAAGACAGCACCATTAGCAGATCATTGATTTAGAGTGTTCTATAACATTTTCGAGGAAGAGACCCATTTTCTCAGGATGTTACTTGACCTCTGGGGCTTTAGCTGAGCCTTCATCAGGTCATGGCATCATTATTCTGTTTTGGCATCTTCTAGATGGCATAGTAAATGATAGCACCAGTGGATTGCATGGTCCTGTGACCATTTGAAAGTCTACAGGATCCTATGTCAGGTGATCAAACGCTGGAAGCTCTTGGAACCTTAAAGTAGATAGGCAGTGCAGGCAGGAAAAACCAACCCAAACTGGAAAGTATGCTGATTCCATTCAGGTTGAGTTGCTGCCCATTCCAGTGTGAAAAAATCTAATTCGATCAATGAGATTCACAGCCACATACTGTGAAGAATACCCAGGGATCAGACCCCATAAAGACTAGGGTCTGACTTATCCTAGCAAGTGAACCATCCAGGCTATGAGGTGCTAGCCAAACATAAGTGAAATCTAAATCTTTATTTGAAAGACCTTTCCCATGTTCCTTTTCTGAAAACCTGGGGTTTATTTTTGGGAAAAGAAACTGCAGCTGGACCTTTCCTGTTGTGTGTGTGTGTGTGTGTGTGTGTGTGTGTTTATTTTAATTCTTCCACTTATAGTGCTGTAATTTTAAGGTAATCACTTAGCTTCTTTGACCTTAAGATTTTATATCAGTAAGTGCATAGTCCTTTTCCTCCTTATCTTCACATATTATTGTGAAAAACCCAGACACTCTGCTAATGTGAAAGGGATAGCTTTATAGTTGTATCATGTCTAGAGATAAGAGAACAGTACCAAGGGGAGAACTAGAGAAAAACAACACAAAAACCTTTTTTTTTTCTTTCAAACCATGTCCCAATTCACCTTGTGTCACGATCACGCACATTTTAAAGAGAATAAGGAAAATGCAACTGCCTAGTTTTGTTTTAAAACAGACAGGGGCTGTGCCTGCATAGCAACCAGCAAAAGATGGAAAAGGGCATGTTTCAGCTGACGGTCCATATGCTTGCTGATATTCACAGTGTAAACAAAGCAGCTGGGTGGTTGACTGCATCTCCCATTCATCACTGAGACACTTGGCCTTGTGTGGACAAAATTGCAAGTTGATGATGGGGAGAAAAAAATCCATATATAGAGAAAAACAGGATTATACATAATTCCAGTCTGGTATGTTGGAGTATAAATGTCTCTCTTTGCACCCTCATAATGAGTGGGAGTCTTAGGCAGCCTGTTATAACAGCAGGGCAGCCATAAAGCCAGTAGGGATATAAATGATGGCAGGATAGTCTTCCATTCTACTGCGGATCACCAGAGGGGAAACTTGTAAAATAAAATAGACTTCCCTGGTGGTCCAGTGTTTAAGACTCTGAGCTTCCATTGTAGGGGGCATGGGTTCAATCCCTGGTGGGGGAACTAGGATCCCGCATGCTGTATGGCACAGCCAAAAAAGAAAAATTAGACTTTTCTATCTACATTGGTATGCCTCTACTTATTTTCATCTTATATTTTTTTTCATATTGTGGTCTCTCCAGAAGGCATATAAAAATGCAATTACTAGAGAAGGAACCCATAGACACTTGCTTCTTTTCATAGCAGCTGAAAATGACGAGACTGGAAACCCCTTGAGGTATGATGCTCCTGAGTGAAAAGCCTCTGGCACTTTAACTAAGACTTAAATCAATGTATCCAGATTTCAGATCAGGATGGGATGCTTAGGGGATTTGGTCTCATTTATCACCTACCTTCAACCATGCAGAGGGAGAAGGAAAACCAAATATTTGTCTAAAGGGAGGAGGAGAAGGAAGTAAACCTTCTCTTTCTTCTTTTCTATTTCTATAGCCTTGTAGGAACTTTGGAAATATGATTGCTTATTTAAAAATTAATTTACCCAGGGTTATGATTAACCAGACATTTATCAGGCAATCTATATTTTCTTTCGGGGGTTTTCATATTTGTTAATATCAATTATTAAACACACATGAATTAGCTTGATTTGAAATACAGTGTAACTTTACTATGCTGCTGCTAAGTCGCTTCAGTCGTGTCTGATTCTGTGTGACCCCATAGACAGAGTCCCTGGGATTCTCCAGGCAAGAACACTGGAGTAGGTTGCCATTTCCTTCTCCAATGCATGAAAGTGAAAAGTAAAA
>NW_011495046.1:695627-700442 GCF_000754665.1 Bison bison bison | reverse complement strand
CATGTCTGGACACCACTCCATATATCAAATTGCCCCATGGATGGCTCTCTCTGCTGTTTCCCAGATACTATAATCATGGAAAAACTAGTCTTCTCCCACATATTTGACTCATCTGTCAATTTTTTCACTGAATGGCACTAAAATCCAACCCATAGAATAAGCCAGGCATGGGTGGAGTGGTTAAATCTTTCTTCTCTGCACACTCGACTAATTACCAAGTTCTATGAGTTTTAACTAAGAAACATTTTAAAGTATGTTCACATGCTTCTTTTTCCCTGTTTCCTTCCTTACCCCAAATTGAGTACGAATATTTCTCCCCAGATTAATTCTTTATTTAAACATGCAACATTTGGAAGAGAGGACCAATACTGTCATTTTTATCAAGAAAATCTTGACATTAGCCAAACTAGAATAAAACAAGGCTCCATGGGATGGGCCACAGCATTTCTTCAATTTTCTGTTATGATCACCTTTCAGTTCACATAGAGTTGGCTTCACATGAAAATTTGAGAAACTCTTCCATTTCATTTTTTCCCTCTCCTCTTTACTCTTCCAACCATCCCTTTGGTTCTTCTCCAGTCCCTTCAATTCAAGTGCCTTAAATTCCTGGAGATTCTGATAATGGCTCCTGATTCTATTCTGTCTGAGTGGCTACGGATGCAGAAACTTTCAGGAATTTCAGATACTTCAGACTATAAGCTAGACAGACACTTTTCTTTTGTCATCATTGAGTGCCTCTCTTGGCATAACTTTTCTCTACTCCTACACTATCCAAGTTTTGCTAAGATTCAGAGGATGTGGGAAGGCAGTATGACTTCAGTATTCTGTTCAAAGTTCTGCTCAACTCCTGATTTGCTCCTGTTCAGTATTATCTTCCATTTGCACTTAGGATAAGCTTTGCGAAAGGCAGGTCCAGTCATGTCACTTCCCTGCTCCCATGCATCCATTACCATTAAGGTAACTACCAAGCTCTTCAAATAGACCTGTCTACTTTCTTTCACTTTGTTGCTTGCCATGTCATTCTTCCTTCTCTCAGCCCCAGCTACACTAGATTCTTTCAAGCTCCATGCCATCTAGTTCTCCACTAGCTCCAGTCCTCTGTGTGTGCTGTTCCCTCTGTCTTAACACAGAGCTTGGAATCATTGCATCTCATTTTTTGGCTTGTCTCTAGTTCTCCTCCTTTCTACAAGCAGATAGGAGGAAAATGTGAGCTGGAGGTTCATATGGGCATTTGTTCATATCCTGTTTTATGTTTTGTTTTGTCTATTGGATCCTCCAGATAGTAGCAAGCCTGAAATTGAATTTCTGGTTTCCTGTGAATAAGAAAAGCACCTTCTGTCTAGGGAGCACTCTTCTTTCCCGTGTTCTGTTGACTGATGATTATCTTCAGGTGGGTGGCAGGATATAATTTCCGGCTAGAGTCTTGCCAGGAGATCTCCTGGCTGTAAAGCCAGGGACCCCCCTGTGCAGGTGCTATTAGGACACCTACAAGGAACTGGGAACTGGTATTTCAGTCTTAGTGTTTTTGTCAAAGAGATGTGGATGAGGGATTGTTTTAGCCAAAGGAATTAAATACCTGTCAAGATACTATGCAACATTAATGTAGGGGAAAAAAAAATTTCATTCCTAGGAATTTTCTGAGCTTAGATTCAGTAAGTAGTTATTGGCATCATTATTTAGTAGGAGAGTTTCTATCAACAGAATTGATATATCTCAGGTTCCTAATTTAAATGATTTTTTTCCCTGTTAGCAAGAAGGATATTATTATCTGTTAGACTTGATGGTGGAAGCAAAACAGAAAGAAGCAGAGACTACAACATTGTGAGTTCAAGCAGTAAGTAGGAAAGAAAACAATCCCAGTGGAAAAAATTGGGTAAACTTGGTAAGTTTTCTGATTTACCTCTTCACAAAGGATTCCAACATTCCGTAAGCAATTTCGTTTTTTCCTCTACATTCGCTATGGAATGCCTTTAATCCTTAAAGAAGCAGAGTTAGAACACAGGTTACTATTTTGGCCAGCTTTATTAATGATTCTTATAATTTTTCCTAGAGTTATGATGGGACTAAAGAAAATTAGCAACAAAATAAAAATGGGAGACACCATTTTACTTCTAGGAAGTAACTTATTTAAATCCTTTGTTGTTGTTGTTTAGTCACTAAGTCATGTCTGACTCTGTTGTAACCTCGTGGACTGTAGCCTGCCAGGCTCCTCTGTCTATGGGATTTCCCAGGCAAGACTATGGAGTGGATTGCAATTTCCTTCTCCAGAGGAATCTTCCCAACCCAGGGACCGAACTTGCATCCCTGTATTGACAGGCAGATTCTTTACCACTGAGCCACCTGGAAAGTCCAATTAATTCCTTACTTTTTAAAAAATATATGTTTGTCTCTTTCTTTGGAGTTGTTGGAACATGAAAAAAATATGAAGCAGTTTTACATGTTTTTTTTTGTTTGTTTGTTTGTTTAACCTTCATTTCAGAAGGGTGTAGTGACCTCCTACCCCTCAGTAACGGGTATTTTTGAGCCCTGATATGTAGCCTGGTACCAACATGGACTCTTAAACATATCAGAGTGTCTGTTTAGCATGGATATTCATGATTCTTGAAGATTCATGATTCATCTAGCTCCTGAGAGTTCTGCAGTGTTGAAGTTTTATGTCAAACTTATGATTATTTTACTCAGATTCCGAGCTCACACAAGCAATGAAGTCCAGAGGCATTAAGCATATTCATTTAGGCAGTCATTTCTGTCTTATCTATTGGTAACCTTTATTAGAGGGGTTAGCAAGTCGCTAAAATGAGACCGATTCTGACTTAATTATATTTCATTTCCCTTGAATCCACTTAAATGAAGGATTTTAAGCATTGAAGCATTAGCTAGCAATGAATTGCCCAGGCCTCTCAGACAGAGATGGAAGGAGAAAGAAGAAACTCCAATGTCCAATTTCTCCCTGAGACTGAACCGACCTCCCCTAGGTGATATGCACTGGTTCTGTCTTTCTGTGAGAAGCTGCAGTTTTTTCTGGAGAGAACAGAAAAATACATAATAAGGGGGAAGCACCATATACTGTTTTCATTGCAGTTGACACAGTGTTGATTGCTGGTCCTGTGCTCCTTAGGCTCGGGACTGGAGCACTGGAAGTGCATGCAGCTTGGGAGTAGGATGGGGCATCTGGGTTGTATGTACACAGCATTATGCACAAGTCTCGTATGCCCACACTTCAGACAGTTCTGACAGCCGCTGGGACAAACTATTTTTCCAGTATAATTATTCAAAGCCGAAAGCAGTCAGCAATTGTATTTACTATTGTGAATTATGTTCCAAGTCTTATTCTCTCTGAGATACTCATTTTAATGAGCTAAAGATGCTCATTTAAAAAAATAAGAGGTTTTGTGTGTAAGCATCTTCAAAAATGTTTTTATACTATGTGCTAGCATTACCACATTTCTTCCGGAACATATTTTGATTCTTAAGTTAGATCCTATTGTAGCCAAAACTCAGGTTTATAATATGTCTAAATGCTTTATTACCGTTCTCAAGACCCTGTTGTCTTCATCCACCAGGAGTAGACTGGATTTTGGAAATTATGGTAAATAGAGTCTTCTATGATATTTGTCTTCAGTCTTTCTGAAGATTATAGGTTGCCCAGTGAGTGAGATGACATGATGATAAAGATTTTTTTAGCTTAAGTTTTCAAAATCAAGGATGCTACAAAGCAGAGGAATCTCAGATTATTGATATTCTTACTGAATCCATCTATCCATTAATTTAATTTTATTTTTTTTTGAAGTATTTATTTATTTGGCTGTGTCAAGTCTTTGTTGCATCATGTAGGATCTTCCACTGTGGCACCCAGACTCTCTAGCTGTGGCATGGGTGCTTAGTATTATAGTTGCTAAGGCTCACAGGCTTAGCTGCTCCGAGACACATGGGATATTAGTTCCCTGACCAGGGATCAAACCCTCATCCACTGCATTGGAAGGTGGATTCTTTACCACTGGACCACCAGGGAAGTCCCTCTATCCACTAATTTTAGTTTTTTTTTTTTTTTTTTCTCCCTTTAAATGTCTTATTCTTTCTGCCACCTTGTAGGAAATGCTAACCAATGGCACAAATCACTAATGGCAGGAGCTAAATGAGATGTGTTTTCTTTTAATGCTCATTGAGAGTTTTGCACACCTTCACTGTAGCCATAACTTTCATAATTATGTGAGTCTTCCCTCCAGCCCAGGGGTTGACAAACTGTAGTCTGCAGGCCAAATTCAACCCATTCCCTGTTTTTGTTTTTTTTTTTAAATAAAGTTTTGTTGATAACATATCTCCATGCATCTGTTTAATGTATGTATTGTCTATGACTGCTTTTGTGCTGCAGTGGCAGAGTTGAATAGTTGCAGCAGAGACTGTAAGGTGGCAGAGACCAAAGGTTAGACTCCAATGGGAAGGAAGCAAGGAGAGTAAGTGTGGAATCTTCAGAGACTCAATTCTTAATACCTGAACTGTCTGAGTGATTTAAAAAGCACCAGAGAGTAGAGCAGAGGAATCAAGTCACCCACAATTACATTAGCAGAAAGGATTCCAGAAAGGGCCAACGCTAGGGGCCGGTATTGTAGAGGACTGAGCCTTTGAGAGAAGATGAAAAAAGACTGCTTGCTTGTACTTTTTGGCCCTCTCTTTCAGGTGAAAGTGAAGTCGCTTAGTCATGTCTGACTCTTTGCGACCCCATGGACTGTAGCCCACCAGGCTCCTCCGTCCATGGGATTCTCTAGGCAAGAATACTGGCGTGGGTTGCCATTTCCTTCTCCAGGGGATCTTCCC
>NW_011495046.1:690773-695471 GCF_000754665.1 Bison bison bison | reverse complement strand
GAATCCCATGGATGGAGGAGCCTGGTGGGCTACAGTCCATGGGGTTGCAAAGAGTCGGACATGACTGAGAGACTTCACTTTCACCAGGGAAGCAGTGGTGGTAATTAAAGGTCTGAGTGTGTCTTTTGCCAAGCAGGGATTAATGGAGGGTTAACCTGGGCCAAGGTGAAGCCTTGGGGGTGGGTGGAGATATGGTGAAAGGAAGCAAGAAGGGCTGCTTGACTGTCTCTGGGTCAGACTTCAGGGCTCTTTAAATTCTATACTGTTCAGCTTAGGTGGATAGGGAGCAGACAAGTATTTAGAACAGAAGCCATGGAAGTGGTAACGACTGTGCATTTGGCCAGTTTGGATCCTGTGTCATCTCTTGGGAATCACTTTGAAGCAGTGAGGATGTGGATTTGGGATGGTGCTAATTGAGCTGAGGGAACCTGAACATCTGCCAGAGCCAGCAATAGGAAACATCAACAGCTGGCTAATGACCTACAAATAATGCCTGCCTCAAATTGCAGTAACAATAGCTTTTTCACATAGTGGGTAGTAAATAGAAGACATTTATCCAGTAGCCTCTGAAAGTTCTTATGAGAAAAATAAAAAACTGACAGTGATCCAAGAAATAATCACTTATTAAAGGGGAATAATGTGCTCAGATTATATTTATAAAATGAGTTTATTATAGAGGCACTGAGTTTTCTGTCAGAAAAACTCATACCCCTAACAAAATATTGTAACTTCTGTAGCTAAATCAGTTGGCATATATATACATATATATATATATAGCAGGATGGCCCATTTATTTGGCTCAGCATAGAATTTCATTTTCTAGTATACATTTTTAAAAAATTAAAAATAAACTAGAGTTCTACATTATGAGTCTCAACCAGGAGTTTGAAGTATTATAATCAAGTGATTTCATAGTCTCAAATAACCTGAAGCTATTCCCAGACTGTTTATTGATTCCTTTTGATTTATTTCCTGGTATTGTTATTCTTCTCTTCCACCACTGCTCCTCCAACCAGAGAGTACTGTGGCCAATATATATCCACAAGCAAGCACTGAGAGGAGATGGGTAAGCTGGAAAGGTTCATTAAATTTCCGGGACAATGGAGTCAAAATCACTGTGCCGGATTAGTCATTTACTGAAAGGCAAAACAATTTTCCTTTAGATTCTCTTGTTACCACCTCAGGGGTCCACAGAAATCTTCTGAGCCCTTTGTTGTTCTCACTTGTTCTGTTTCTTTTGAAGGATGAATGCGTTAGGTTTGTTTTTGTTACAATTTTGCTCAATATACTCTGAAATTAAATATGGAAAACACATAATTATGAAAGCAAGCAAAGCAATAATCATTTTCTATAAGATGCCAAAAGCCTACAATTGTGGCAGTGTGGCACACCTAGCTGAGATCATATTTGCATAGTGTTAATGCCAAAGTGATGCTTCCATGTGGCTCAAAGAATAGAAGGAATTATCATCCAAAATGTCTTGCAAACTATAAGCTACAGAAAACCAGCAGGTCCCTTCAGTGACCTGGGAAATGTATGTGTCTTCCCTTCTGAAATGACTTCTTTATTTTTTAAATTTTTTAAATCTAATGACCAATGAAAAATGACTCATAATATTTCTACTGTGATTTTTTTAAAGCGTTATTTGTTCAGATAAATGTCATATATTGTGTTTTGTTCTCGATACATCTCTTTAAAGTGTATCTTCATATGAAGATATTTTTGCTTTCAAGTGGCTTCAGTGTTCTAGATACTTCAAATGATTTGCCTAAGACACTCTGAAAGTGTTGTTATTGCTGAATGACATGAACTCAGCTTCTGATTCACATTTTTCCCTAATGCAGAGAAAATCACTTTTTACTTGCCCCTAAAGTCTTCTATTTTCTTTTTCTTATTTTAATCCTAACTCTAAATACATACAATTTAAAAAATTCTAAATTATGCTTTAATCTTACTTTTACAATATGAGTGAAGCAGTTTATATCTGAGCCCTTGTCTGCTTTGATTTAATTACTTGTAAAGCCTTTTCTTTGGAAAATAATGTCTGCATGCAGTTGTTAATGAATCCAAACTCTGTCTGCTCATTGCACAACAGACAAATAATTGGGAGACAAGATGTTGAGGCAAGGAATAGTGACTTTATTCAGAAAGCTGGAGGTCCGAGAGGATGGCAGACTGATGTCCTAGATACCATCTTAGAGGGGGTGGTCTAGATGCCAGTTTCTTTTTATAAAACACAGATGAAGAAGAGGGAAGGAAGTAAAGTAAAAAAGCCAATGTGTGTGTATGTGCACTCAGTTGTGTCTGATTCTTTGTGACCCGATGGGCTGTAGCCCGCTAGGCTTCTCTGTCCGTGCAATTTTCCAGGCAAGAATACTGGAGTGGGTTGCCATTTCTTTCTCTAGGGGATCTTCCCAACACAGGGATCATCTCTTATGTCTTCTGCATTGGCAGGCAGATTCTTTACCACTGTGTCAACTGGGAAGTCCATTAGTCTTTTAAACTATCTCCGGCCTTGGCCAGCATTAGGGAAGTGAGTGAGTGAAGTTGCTCAGTCGTGTCAGACTCACCAGGCTCCTCCATCCATGGGATTTTCCAGGCAAGAGTACTGGAGTAGGTTGCCATTTCCTTCTCCAGAAGATCTTCCTGACCCAGGGATCGAACCGGGGTCTTCCGCATTGTAGGCAGACGCTTTACCATCTGAGCCACCAGGAAAGCCCTAGCATTCCCCACAGACTGCAGCCTACCAGACTCCTCCATCCATGGGATTTTCCAGGCAGGAGTACTGGAGTGGGTTGCCATCGCCTTCTCCAGCATTAGGGAGAGGATGTGTTAATTTCTTCTTTTCTGCAGCCAGTTCACATGTGGGCGGAGTCAGAATGTCTCCTTCTGAGCTGAACAAAGACACTTTAACATTCAGGCAAAGGGGGCAGTTTTCCCATAGCAGATCGTATAGACAGCTTCCTTTTAGTGATTATAATAACAAAAGCAAGGAAAAGCAAAGATTAAAGTGAAAGAAACAGATCCAACACGGAATCAGAGTTTGGTCTTCCCTGTTACACAGTGAGAAGCTTTCATTAATGACAGCAGCAGTTAACACTTAGGAATCTACTGCAACCAGAACACTGACTTCTGTAGGAAGCTTGTATAGAAGAGGAAACTGAAGCTTAAAGAAATTTAAATAATTTATTCAAGGCTACATAGCCTAGTAAGTGATAGAACTGGGATTCAGACCCAGGTACTCTGAGTCTAGGGCCCAAACACTGAATATTACTTTGCTAGAGCTTGGCTGCATTTGGCCACTGATTGAACCTGTGCCCCTTGTAGTGGAAGCATGGAGTCCTAACCGCTGGACAACCAGGGAATTTCCTTAGCTACATTTTTTTGCATCTAAGTGGATGGGAATTTCTGTTTAGCTAAGTAGAGTTTGGCAGGCAGGCAGGTAAGAGAGTGTATGGACAGCTGGGGAGTATATGTTTCCTCAATGCTTTTCATCCAGTGTGTGCAGAAGGAAGGGCATATCAAAGGTTCTCTGTGGGTCTGTAAAGTTCTTCTAAACCTCATGGTCATCCTGGGAAACTGAAAGAACAAAGGGAAGTTCCACGGCCTTTGGATGTCTTGTTCTCGTAGTCCTAATTACAGAATATTCTGCTTTTGAGGGATTGATGTTGGTCTTCCACATTATCCTTTCCTGTCTTCACTGAAATGTGACCAATGTTGTCTAGGCTAGTTTGTAACTTTGGTAAGAGCACAAAGTCTACCATCTGTTTTGACAAAGTCGTGTAAGTCTTATGTGGTTACATTTCTATACAGGTTTTCTTGTCTTTCCCATCATATTCTCCTTCTGTTCTTATGCTTTTCTATAACACATTGTCATGCAGATGTTGTGCTAAACAGTAGCAACCCAGCGAAAAAATTTTAGGTCCTGTGTAGCTACCAGGATAACTCAAGCAGACCCTCACACCAGGAGTGCTGGTATAGCCAGGCACCAGACATATGGACATGATAGTAGTCATGCTTATCAAAGCCTGGCCCAATAACGACAATTTAGTGATCCCAAACATGGAGGACAGTGCACCAGTGTTCCATGTTCCACAGTCATTTAGACAGACTTTAAGGTCATTGGAGAAAGCCAGCAAAAACCATTCTAGGCTATGGAAAAGGAATGCTGTTCTTTAAAAATGCTTGTTCAAGATGCCTCCTGGTTGATACTAATGAAAAGTTTTGTTTCCAGTTTTCAGGATTACACAGATCTTTGAATTGTCCTTGCCATAACATTTTTCACCATGTAGTGGACCTCATATAAAAATTAAGCTGTCTGACTTGGAATCTTCTCTGAGCCCTATAGTTCAGTCGCTCAGTCGTGTTCGACTCTTTGCGACCCCATGAATCACAGCACGCCAGGCCTCCCTGTCCATCACCATCTCCTGGAGTTCACACAGACTCACGTCCATCAAGTCAGTGATGCCATCTAGCCATCTCATCCTCTGTTGTCCCCTTCTCTTCTTGCCCCCAATCCCTCCCAGCATCAGAGTCTTTTCCAATAAGTCAACTCTTCGCATTAAGTGGCCGAAGTACTGGAGTTTCAGCTTTAGCATCATTCCTTCCAAAGAAATCCCAGAGCTGATCTCCTTCAGAATGGAGTGGTTGGATCTCCTTGCAGTTCAAGAGACTCTCAAGAGTCTTCTCTAACACCAC
>NW_011495046.1:686387-690147 GCF_000754665.1 Bison bison bison | reverse complement strand
AGAAGATTGCTGGAATCAAGATTGCCGGGAGCCCTATAGCAATTGTGTAATTACCAGATAGTGAATGGCTGCTTTGCTGTGCACTCATGTTTACCTGATCATAGGGTTGTGAAAGTCAGAAAAATATAAAATATCTTTAAAATAATCCAAATTTGATACTTACAAAGGCAAATATAATGATATGTTTATTCCAAAGAAATTCACAGTTTTAACCCTTTAAATTGCACTATTTTTTTTTTTTTTTGCCATTCCAGTTGAAACCAAGAAATGAAAATACTTATAATTTCTTGTGGCAGGGAATTCCCTGGCATTCTAGTGGTTAGGACTTGGCACTTTCACAGCCCTGGGCCCAAGGTTCAGCCCATGGTCAGAGAACTAAGATCCCACAAGCCACAAATATGTATACATTTCTTATGGCAGTAGACCTTTATCCCTGCAGAATTTCATGTAAATTATTTTTGACAATTTCAGCCAGAGATTAAACTTATTTCAAAGGATTTGTAAACCTTGTTTCAAGTTTAAAAGCTAGAAATAAGTCTTTTTTTAAATTATTATTATGGCAACTGAAGAGTTTACTTTACATTTTGTCTGTGTGTGTGCATGTTAGTTCAGTTGTGCCTGACTCTTTGTGATCCCATGGACCGTAGCCCACAAGGCTCCTCTGTCCATGGAATTCTCCAGGCTGGAACACTGGAGGGGTAGCCATTCCCTTCTCCAGGGGGTCTTCCTGACCCAAGGATCAAACCCAATCTCCTGCATTGCAGGCAGATCCTTTACTATCTGAACTGCTAGGGAAGTCCTTAGTTTACCTTATACTCAATTGAAATCAGATCTTTTATACAAAAACATTGCTCTGTGATGATTTCTTATACCTGTGTTTTTTAGTGATACTGTTTGTATTCTACTATTTTGAGGAGACATGTTTGTGTCTTACCCTTCAAACTTCTGAATATGTATTTTCAATTAGATACCTGGCAGTCTAAAGTGGGGCTCTAGTCCAGGGAACATGTATTTGTCACTGTAATTTGTGTAGATCATTCATTTTTTTCTCTGTGTAGAAGTCTATTTATTTAGAACTTTTGTGACTCTAGTTCTAGGTCATGAAAATGATTAGTATGATCAGGTCATACTCTTAACAAAATTGGGAAGGACTAGAACTTTTCATTTAAATCTTTTTTCTTTCTTTTCTTACTCAGTATTCCCATCTTACTCACTGAGATACATCAGTGAACAGAGATACCAGTATGTCAGCCTCATCATAGCTTTTTTTTTTCATTTTTATCATCACACCCTCTGTTGCTCTTTTGAGTCATCATTCACAGAACAAATATTTTTGAGTACCTATAATATACTCAGTACTACCTAGTCCTCCAGTGGTTTTATAGCTTTCTCAAACTGCTTTTAGAGATGGAATTGCAATAAGTCATAATTCTCAACTGTGAATAGAAGTCAACTTTACTTCTCTCTTCCAGGGATAATAAATCTGAAGTCTTACATAAATGTAGAGGTATTGGGTTTTACTAAGGGAATTTGGTGTTAATCTGCAAATGACTAAATTATTTGTCTTAGTATCACTGTTTATGAGTAGGTGCATAGCCTCTCTGATATTCACAGCTAACTACAAGCTTGATAAAAGCATCTCAGGGATCTTGCTCTGTTCCACTTGTACTTAATAGAGTAGGAAATCTGAGGCTATAGACATTTTGAGTTGCCAAATGCCTCACATCAGATTTGTATAAAAATACATATGAGAACCTGGCTTTTTTTTTTTTTGACAAGCTGTGTGGCATGCAGGATCTTAGTCCCCTGACCAGGGATCGAACCCATGCCCCCTACAGTGAAAGGGCAGAGTCTAGTCTCAGTCTCAGTCCCCTGGACTGAGAACTTAGCTTTTCTGACTCTCTGCCATTTCCTATTCCAGGGGATCTTCCTGAACCAGGGATCAAACCCATGTCTGATTTGTGTAACTCTAACATGTTGGGTTTCCCAGGTGTTCCAGTGGTAAAGAATCTGCCTCCCAATGCAGGAGGGACAGGTTCAATCCCTGGGTTGGGAAGATGCCCTAGAGAAGGAAATGTCAACCCATTCTAGTATTCCTGCCTGGAAAATTCCATGGACAGAGGAGCCTAGCAGAATACAGTTCATGGAATCGCAAAGAGTCAGACACGACTGAGCACGTGCATGCACAAATCACAACATGTTGGATATGAGGAGAAGCTAAAGCAGAGTGAGCCCAGAGAGAACTAAATGGTGGAAAATTAGACCCAATCTGGAATTTGTAAGTATTTGGCATGGACAAGAATAGGCTAATGGGAAAATCAAAGCTAGCTGCATTAAAACAGTTCTTACAGCAAAAATTGTAATGACCAGCACTATTGATTGAAGGCATGAAAAGAACAAATTATATTTAAGTGGTACCATGTATGCCCGAGGCCAGGGGCGGCAGCCGGGAGGAGCAACCCCACATCCGAGGAGCAGTGGCTGCACAGGCACAGGAGGGCCTAGAGGAGCTATCCCATGTTGAAGGTCAGGAAGGGCGGCAGTGAGGAGATACCACTCATCCAAGGTAAGGAGCAGTGGCTGTGCTTTGCTGGAGCAGCCATGAAGAGATACCCCAGGTCCAAGGTAAGAGAAACCCAAGTAAGACGGTAGATGTGGCAAGAGGGCATCAGAGGGCAAATACACTGAAACCATACTCACAGAAAACTAGTCAGTCTAATCACACTAGGACCACAGCCTAGTCTAAGTCAATAAAACTAAGCCATGTCCATGGAGCAACCCAAGATGGATGGGTCATGGTGGAGAGATCTGACAGAATGTGGTCCACTGGAAAAGGGAATGGCAAACCACTTCAGTATTCTTGCCTTGAGAACCCCATGAACAGTATGAAAAGGCAAAATGATAGGATACTGAAAGAGGAACTCCCCAGGTCAGTAGGTGCCCAATATGCTACTGGAGATCAGTGGAGAAATAACTCCAGAAAGAATGAAGGGATGGAGCCAAAGCAAAAACAATACCCAGCTGTGGATGTGACTGGTGATAGAAGCACGGTCCAATGCTGTCAAGAGCAATATTGCATAGGAACCTGGAATGTTAGGTCCATGAATCAAGGCAAATTGGAAGTGGCTAAACAAGAGATGGCAAGAGTGATTGTCAACATTCTAGGAATCAGTGAACTGAAATGGCCTGGAATGGGTGAATTTAACTCAGATGACCATTATATCTATGACTGCAGGCAGGAATCCCTCAGAAGAAACGGAGTAGCCATCATGGTCAACAAAAGGGTCTGAAATGCAGTACTTGGATGCAATCTCAAAAATGACAGAATGATCTCTGTTCATTTCCAAGGCAAACCATTCAATATCACAGTAATCCAAGTCTATGCCCCAACCAGTTACACTGAAGAAGCTGAAGTTGAATGGTTCTATGAAGACCTACAAGACCTTTTAGAACTACACCCAAAAAAGATGTCCTTTTCATTATAGGGGACTGGAATGCAAAAGTAGGAAGTCAAGAAACACCTGGAGTAACAGGCAAATTTGGCCTTGGAATACGGAATGAAACAGGGCAAAGACGAATAGAGTTTTTCCAAGAAAATGCACTGGTCATAGCAAACACCCTCTTCCAGCAACACAAGAGAAGACTCTACACATGGACATCACCAGATGGTCAACACCAAAATCAGATTGATTATATTCTTTGCAGTCAAAGATGGAGAAGCTCTATACAGTCAATAAAAACAAGACAGGGAGCTGACTGT
>NW_011495046.1:684687-685882 GCF_000754665.1 Bison bison bison | reverse complement strand
CAATCAATGCAAAGAAATAGAGGAAAATAAGAGAATGGGAAAGACTAGAGATCTCTTCAAGAAAATTAGAGATAGCAAGGGAACATTTCATGCAAAGATGGGTTCGATAAAGGACAGAAATGGTATGGACCTAAAAGAAGCAGAAGATATTAAGAAGAGGTGGCAAGAATACACAGAAGAACTGTACAAAAAAGATCTTCACGACCCAGATAATCATGAGGATGTGATCACTCACCTAAAGCCAGACATCCTGGAATGTGAAGTCAAGTGGGCCTTAGAAAGCATCACTATGAACAAAGCTAGTGGAGGTGATGGGATTCCAAAGGAGTTATTTCAAATCCTGAAAGATGATGCTGTGAAAGTGCTGCACTCAATATGCCATCAAATTTGGAAAACTCAGCAGTGGCCACAGGTCTGGAAAAGGTCAATTTTCATTCCAATCCCAAAGAAAGGCAATGCCAAAGAATGCTCAAAATACCACACAATTGCACTCATCTCACAAGCTAGTAAAGTAATGCTCGAAATTCTCCAAGCCAGGCTTCAGCAAGACGTGAAACATGAACTTCCTGATGTTCAATCTGGTTTTAGAAATGGCAGAGGAACCACAGATCAAATTGCCAACATCTGCTGGATCATTGAAAAAGCAAGAGAGTTCCAGGAAAACATCTATTTCTGCTTTATTGACTATGCCAAAGCCTTTGACTGTGTGGATCACAATAAACTGTGGAAAATTCTGAAAGAGGTGGGAATACCAGACCACCTGACCTGCCTCTTGAGAAATTTGTATGCAGGTCAGAAAGCAACAGTTAGAACTGGACATGGAACAACAGACTGGTTCCAAATAGGAAAATGAGTACGTCAAGGCTGTATATTGTCACCCTGTTTATTTAACTTATATGCAGAGTACATCATGAGAAACACTGGACTGGAAGAAACACAATCTCAGATATGCAGATGATACCACCCTTATGGCAGAAAGTGAAGAGGAACTCAAATGCCTCTTGATGAAAGTGAAAGAGGAGAGTGAAAAAGCTGGCTTAAAGCTCAACATTCAGAAAATGAAGATCATGGTGTCCAGTCTCATCACTTCATGGGAAATAGATGGGGAAACAGTGTCAGACTTTACTTTTTGGGGCTCCAAAATCACTGCAGATGGTGATTGCAGCCATGAAATTAAAAGACACTTACTCCTTGG
>NW_011495046.1:659815-684587 GCF_000754665.1 Bison bison bison | reverse complement strand
TCCTCTGGAGACACAACACCAGGTCACTTCCAGATAGAGGAGACAGGCTTTGGTGGTTCCTATGGTATCTAGTCCCATCACTTCATGGGAAATAGATGGGGAAACAGTGGAAACAATGTCATACTTTATTTTGGGGGGCTCCAAAATCACTGCAGATGGTGATTGCAGCCATGAAATTAAAAGACACTTACTCCTTGGAAGGAAAGAATGACCACCCTAGATAGCATATTCAAAAGCAGAGACATTACTTTGCCAACAAAAGTTCATCTAGTCAAGGCTATGGTTTTTCCTGTGGTCATGTATGGATGTGAAGACTGAAGAAAGCTGAGCTCTGAAGAATTGATGCTTTTGAAGTGTGGTGCTGGAGAAGACTCTTGAGAGTCCCTTGGACTGTGAGGAGATCCAACCAGTCCATTCTGAAGGAGATCAGCCCTGGGATTTCTTTCGAAGGAATGACGCTAAAGCTGAAACTCCAGTACTTTGGCCACCTCATGCGAAGAGTTGACTCATTGGCAAGGACTCTGATGCTGGGAGGGATTGGGGGCAGGAGGAGAAGGGGACGACAGAGGATGAGATGGCTGGATGGCATCACTGACTCGATGGACGTGAGTCTGAGTGAACTCCGGGAGTTGGTGATGGACAGGGGGGCCTGGCGTGCTGCGATTCATGGGGTTGCAAGATTCGGACACGACTGAGCAACTGAACTGAACTGAACTGTACCATGGTGATTTGGGGTGAGTTATACAAAATTCCCTGGAATTAAATGTAGAAATATGTTTCTGGGGAAAAAAAGATAGACCTATATTTTTTAAAACACTGAGATATTTTTGAAAAATAATCTAGAAATCTAGGTGTGTATGTGTGTGTGTTTAGTTGTAAACCACCTGTTCAAAAGGACGGATGCCCATTTTTAAATCAGTTGGAAGAGGAGGTGGACTTGAATCCCCTGTACCTGTGGGTTCCTGAATCCCAAAAGCATAGTCTGAGTGAAAAACAATGAGCCAGATTATCATTTGGCCGGAATGGATTTACCTTAGGGCAGAGAGTAGCGTTTATGACATTACTTCAGCTCTGCTATTCCAGGAAGGGCTCTCTGCCTGCATATCAAGAAGTAGTTTGGCAGTGTACATGATATTCAGCGATCATTGACTCATGCCCTTTCATTTCAGCTAAATTAAATAATCAATGCTCAACATAAGGCCTTGCACACAGTGGGTTCTTGACAAATATTTGTGGAACAAATTCTGTTTTTGATACAGTAGAGAGCTTTAATTCTCTAAATAGCTTGATGAGAAGCAATGACAAGTCAGTAGGCAGAGTGAATTTTGGCTTCCTAGCCTTTCTGTTGGATTTCACCCCAAGGGATGGCTACCAAAGAGAACAATTTTCCCAGCTTTGTGTTCTGGTAGCCTGGGCAGAAGCTAGGATGGCTGTGGCAGAAGTAACATGGGGCACAGCCCCGGGGCCAACCTAACTCAGTCAGTATCTTCCCACTCAGCACCTTAGAAATTGTTTCCTGTGGTAATCTCTTTGGGCAGTAATGAAGGAAGGAAGGACATTTTTTAAAATAGTAACTTACCAATATGAAACAAATGCCCAAGTTTGCTCTGGATTGGATGCAGTTTACACCAGAACTTTCAAAATTGATTTTTTTTTTCTTTTCCTGTCCTTGTATAATTGTGGGGATGTGACTCCAAGACATTATGGATTCTTAGATATTGACAAATCAATCTACCACTTAATGTGTGGCTTTGGAGAACAATAATTTTCCTGGGTTCACTTACTTTTAGGGATCTGATGAATATTTTCAAAACTACCATATAAAGCTTATATCTTTATGACAAAAGGACATTTTGAAATTCTCCTACTCCCTACTCCATACCCACAAAATATATTTTTTGTTGTGCTTTTATCAGCATTTTTTCTTCTCTTTGTTTATTATGCAATTAGCATAAAATAACAACCAAGACATAAAGAACAAAGAAAGAAGTTGTCTGAAATATCACCACTCAATTATAGAAAATGTCTTAAATTTTCATTATAGACATTGTGTTCATACAAATACTACATAGTGTTAATCAAGGTGCAGATAGAATTATGTCTGATTTTATGCTAAAATTGATGTCATATATATTTTCCTTGTTGAATCATTTTCATAAATTATCATATTTGTGGTTATATCCTTTTGGTAGATATGTTATGTCTTAAAATTTTCTCTAATAGCTGATGCTTATTTAGAGAGTTTCCAAGGTTTTCTATGATTAAAAGCATTGAGACAAGCAGTTATATAATAGAGCAACATATATATTTTTTTTTCCTTCTTTTAAAAGCAGCACAGTGTGGAGATGATCCATTGCCTAAAATTTACATTTTAGTGATGATAGACATGAAATAACTGGGCAACAGTTGCTATAGCAGTGGGTACAGTGAGAGAATGACAATGGTAAATTCCTAAAGGGTCATATATATTTTAATATGTAAAGGACCTGATGCTATTACCAAGTCTTGAAAAATATGTTGTTTTTAACTAGTTTTGTGAACACAGAAAGGATTACAGACATAAGAAAGAACTTGTGCAAGGACCTGAAAGTCTGGTAAACTGGATTTTTCTGAATTGTTCCACTCATTAGCAACAGGGAAGTATGAAGGAGGCTGAGCTCTGCTAAATGGGACACAGATGATGAAAAGCCTTATATACCCAGTTTAGGAACTGGACATGTAGGCAGTGATGGTTTTAATGAAGGGTTTTAGGTAGATTAAATATCCAACATAGTTTTCTACTATAAAAGAATCCTTTGGTAAGTTTTAAGGAGTAGAGATTTAAGAGTGACAAGTTGCTGAAGTTAGAGAAAACTACACTTATGTTGATAGTTCTGATAGGAGGTAAAAGAAGCTTTGGGCACATTGAGTTTTATGTGCTTGCAGACTCAGAAGAGAACCAAAGATTTTAAAGTCATTTGTTCACATAGCATTTGAAAATATTTGTGTGTATGGCATCACTGAGGGAGCATGTGTAGAACGAATCAGGGCCAAAAACAGAGGGTTGGGAAATAAGTCAAACAGAGGAGGAAGAGGCAGAAGGAGAAGAAAGCAGAGGCAAAGAGCAAACATCAAGGCAAAAAGATGAATCAGGGTTGAAGAGTCAAAAATATTTGTTGGATAAGTGCATTTAGATAAAATATTATCTTCACAGAAGCTTAATCTGGCCTCTGTTCTGCAACACTAAATTAATTTTTCAAAGACACAGTCTTAAGTAAACTAGAAAAGAACAGCTTTATTACTTTGCCTAGCAAAGGGGACCAGGGTGGATTAATGCTCTCAGAATTGTATGTTCCAACCTGAACAGGATAGTGAGAACTTTTATGAGTGAAGTTGCACAGTCGTGTCTGACTCTTTTCAACCCCATGGACTGTAGTCCTACGAGGCTCCTCCAACCATGGGATTCTCCAGGCAAGAGTACTGAAGTGGGTTGCCATTTCTTTCTCCAAGGGATCTTTCCAACCCAGGGATTGAACCCGGGTCTCCCGCATTGGAGGCAGACATTTTAACCTCTGAGCCATAAGGGAAGCCCAAGAGAACTTTTATAGTAATGGTTCAAAGAGAAGAAGTGAAAAGTGAAGGAGAAAAGGAAAGATATTACCCATCTGAATGAAGAGTTCCAAAGAATAGCAAGGAGAAATAAGAAAGTTTTCCTAAGTGAACAATGCAAAGAAATAGAGGAAAAATATACAATGGGAATGACTAGAGATTTCTTCAAGAAAATTAGAGATACCAAGGGAAAATTTCATGCAAAGATGGGCACAATAAAGGACAGAAATGGTATGGACCTAACAAAAGCAGATGAGATTAAGAAGAGGTGGCAAGAATACACAGAACTATACAAAAAAGGATTCATGACACAGATAATCATGATGGTGTGATCACTCATCTAGATCCAGATATCCTGGAATGCAAAGTCAAGTGGGCCCTAGGAATCATCACTACAAACAAAGCTAGTAGAGGTGATGGAATTCAGTTGAGCTATTCCAAATTCTAAAAGATGATTCTGTTCAAATGCTGCATTCAATATGCCAGCAAATCTGGAAAGCTGAGCAGTGGCCATAGGAATGGGAAAGGTCAGTTTTCATTCCCATCCCAAAGAAGGTCAAAGCCAAAGAATGTTGAAACTACTGCACAATTGCACTCATTTCACATACTACCAAGGTAATGTTCAAAATCCTCCAAGCTAGGCTTCAATAGTACGTGAATTGAGAACTTCTAGATGTTCAAGCTGGATTTAGGAAAGGCAGAGGAACCAAAGTTCAAATTGACAACATCCATTGGATCATAGAAAAATCATGAGAATTCCAGAAAAACATTTATTTCTGCTTAATTGATGATACTAAAGTCTTTCTGTGAATTACAACAAACTGTGGGAAATTCTCAAAGAGATCGAAATACCAGACCACCTTCCCAGACTCCTGAGAAACCTGGATTCAGGTCAAGAAACAATAATTAGCACTGGACATGGAACAACGGACTGGTTATAAATTGGGAAAAGAGTACGTCAAGCCCGTATATTGTTATCCTGCTTATTTAACTGATATGCGAGGTATATCATACAAAATGCATGACTGGGTGAAGCACAACCTGGAATCAAGATTTCTTGGAGAAATGTCAAAAACCTCAGATATGCAGGTGACACAACCCTTATGGCAGAAAGTGAAAAGGAGCTAAAGAGCCTCTTAATGAAGTGTGAAAGAAGAGAAAGAAAATGCTGGCTTAAAACTCAAAAAAGTAAGATCATGGCACCTGGCCCCATCTGTTCATGGCAAATAGATGGGAAAACATGGAAATAGTGATAGAATTTATTTTCTTGGGCTCCAAAATCACTGTGGATGGTGACTGCAGCCATGAAATTAAAAGATGCTTACTCCTTGGAATAAAAGCTATGACAAACCTAGTCAGCATATTAAAAAACAGAGATATCACTTTGCTGACAAAGGTCCATCTAGTGAAAGCTATGGTTTTTCTAGTGGTCATTCATGGATGTGAGAGTTGGACCATTGAGAAGACTGAGCACTGAAGAACTGATGCTTTTGAACTGTGGTGTTGGAGAAGACTCTTGAGAGTCCCTTGAACTGCAAAGAGATCAGACCAGTCGATCCTGAAAGAAATCAACCCTGAATATTCATTGGAAGGACTGATGCTGATGCTGAAACTGAATCTCCAGTACTTTAGCCACCTGATATAAAGAGCTGACCCATTGGAAAAGACTGCAATGCTGGGAAAGATGGAAGGCAGGAGGAGAAGGGAACGACAGAGGATGAGATGGTTGGATGGAATTACTGACTCAATGGACATGAGTTTCAGCAAGCTCCAGGAGATGGTGAAGGACAAAGAGGCATGGTGTGCTACAGTCCATGGGGCTGCAAAAATGGGACATGACTGAGCATATGAACAACAAAAACTCAAAGGAGTGATCAATTAGTGGATAGTCTTCTGATTGGTTGGTGGAGAGATAAGTGGGAGTCAGCATTGTCATCCTTCAGATTCCCACATAGCAAACACCCTTTTCCAACAACAAAAGAGGAGACTCTAAATATGGACATCACCAGATTGTCAATACAGAAATCAAACTGATTTTATACTTTGCAGGCAAAGATGGAGAAGTTCTACACAGTCAGCAAAAACAAGACCAGGAGATGACTGTGGCACAGACCATAAACTCCTAATTGCCAAATTCAGACTTAAATTGAAGAAAGTGGGGAAAACCACTAGACCATTCAGGTATGACCTAAATCAAATTGCTTAAGATTATACAGTGGAAGTGACAAATAGATTCAAGGGATTAGATCTGATAGAGTGCCTGAAGAACAATGGATGGAGGTTCATGACACTATACAGGAGGCAGGGGTCAAGACCATCCCCAAGGAAAAGAAATTCAAAAAGGCAAAATGGTTGTCTGAGGAGGCCTTACAAATAGCTGTGAAAAGAAGAGAAGCAAAAAGCAAAGGAGAAAAGGAAAGATATATCCATTCGAATGCAGAGTTCTAAAGAATAGCAAGGAGACGTAAGAAAGTCTTCCTCAAGGATCAATGCAAAGAAATAGAGGAAAACAATAGAATGGGAAAGACTAGAGATCTCTTCAAGAAAATTAAACATACCAAGGGAACATTTCATGCAACAAAGATGGGCACAATAAAGGACAGAAATGGTATGGACCTCACAGAAGCAGAAGATATTAAGAAGAGGTGGCAAGAATACAAACTTTATAAATTTTCAAGATACACAGTTTGTGTGGCCTTCTGATTGAAGAGTAATATGCTAACACCAAAAATACACATTTTTCTGTACACAGAAGATCCTTACAAAAAAGATCTTCATGACCCAGATAATCACAATGGTGTGATCACTCACCTAGAGCCAGACATCCTGGAATGTGAAGTCAAGTGGGCCAGAGAAAGGATCACTATGAACAAAGCTAGTGGAGGTGATGGAATTCCAGTTAAGCTATTTTGAATCCTAAAAGATGACACTGTGAAAGTGCTGCACTCAATATGCCAGCAAATTTGGAAAACTCAGCAGTGGCCACAGGACTAGATAAGGTCAGTTTTCATTCCAATCCCAAAGAAAGGCAATGCCAAAGAATGCTCAAACTACCACACAATTGCAATAATCTCACACACTAGTAAAGTAATGGTCAAAATTCTCCAAGCCAGGCTTCAACAATACGTGAATTGTGAACTTCCAGACGTTCGAACTGGTTTTAAAAAAGGCAGAGGAACCAGAGATCAAATTGCCAACATCCACTGGATTATCGAAAAAGCAAGAGAGTTCCAGAAAAACATCTATTTGCTTTATTGACTATGCCAAACCTTTGACTGTGTGGATCACAATAAACTGAGGAAAATTCTGAAAGAGATGGGAATACCAGACCACCTGACCTGTCTCTTGAGAAATCTGTATGCAGGTCAGGAAGCAAGAGTTAGAACTGGACATGTAACAACAGACTGGTTCCAAATAGGAAAAGGAGTACGTCAAGGCTGTATATTGTCACCCTGTTTATTTAACTTATATGCAGAGTACATCATGTGAAATGCTGGGCTGGATGAAGCACAAGGTGGAATCAAGATTGCTGAGAGAAATATCAATAACCTCAGATATGCAGATGATACCACCCTTATTGCAAAAAGTGAAGAAGGACTAAAAAGCCTCTTGATAAAAGTGAAAGAGGGAAGTGAAAAAGTTGGGTTATAACTCAGCATTCAGAAAACTAAGGTCATGGCATCTGGTCCCATCACTTCATGGCAAATAGATGGGGAAACAATGAAAACAGTGACAGACTCTATTTTGGGGGGCTCCAAAATCACTGCAGATGGTGACTGTAGCCATGAAATTAAAAGACATTTACTCCTTGGAGAAAAGTTATGACCAACTTAGATAGCATAGTAAAAAGCAGAGACATTTCTATGCCAACAATAGTCCGTGTAGTCAAAGCTATGGTTTTTCCAGTAGTCATGTATGGATGTGAGTTGGACTATAAAGAAACCTTAAGACCGAAGAATTGATGCTTTTGAACTATGGTGTTGAAGAAGACCCTTGAGAGTCCTTTGGACTGCAAAGTGATCCAACCAGTCCATCCTAAAGGAATCAGTTCTGAATATTCATTGGAAGGACTGATGATGAAGCTGAAACTCCAATATTTTGGCCACCTGATCCGAAGAACTGACCTATTTGAAAAAACCCTGATGCTGGAAAAGATTGAAGGCAGGAGGAGAGGGGACAACAGAGGATGAGATGTTTGGATGGCATTACCTACTCATTGGACATGAATTTGAGTAAACACTGGGAGTTGGTGATGGATGGGGAGGCCTGGCATGCTGCAGTCGCAAATAGTCGGACATGACTGAGCGACTCTCAATGAAACTGATTGCCACAGGTCTGAAGTCTAGGAGCTTATGGGCAGCATACAGTTAATTTCTCCCACCTGGTGGTGGTGTTCGTTTGTTCTTCAGTTGTTTGGATTATGTCTGACTCTTTGAGACCCCATGGACTGCAGCAAGCCAGGCTTCTCTGTCCTTCACTACAATCAGGTTGGGGTTTCAGTAATCTGCAAAACAGTTCAAAGATGGTGCTTTGTATATCCCTTAATGGGGAACCTGGACTTTGCCCCAAGGCCACTCTATTGTTTCTTTTCACTGGGTCACCTCCCTCACTGCAACTGTTTGAATCTGCTCACTGCAACTCAGAAGGTGTCTTGGAGGCTAAAAGAAACCTACTTCCTGTAATTAAGAAATGCAGGATACAGGAAGGCTTTTGTGCCCAAAAACCCCACAGGGTCCTGCTTGGTGTCACCACAGATTTTGTCCATTGAATCCTTTTTTAATTACAGTCCTTATTATCAATCCATATTGATTTTCCATATCATGAAGATATTAGCTCTTCATAGAATTATACTTGACTTTCATTCTTCTGACTGCATTATTGTACTTTAAATTTTTCAGTTATATTTATTACATAATGAATTCTCCAATTTAAAAATAGTTTAGCTGTGATGCTTTTCCTTTGTGTTTTATTTTTATTTTTTTCACATAAGTCTAGACAGATTATTTAAGAGGAATTGAAGGACTGGAGATAGGGAGTCCCTTAGGAAGCTATTTTAACAAAGGAATGTTGTCCTAAGGGCCTAGAATAATGAAATTAGCAGCAAGAATAGAAAAGAGGATATGCGTGTACGAGTTATTACAGAGGTAACATTTAAGGGGACGACAGAGGATGAGATGGCTGGATGGCATCACCAACTCGATGGATGTGAGTTTGAGTGAACTCCGGGAGTTGGTGACGGACAGGGAGGCCTGGCATGCTGTGATTCATGGGGTCGCAAAGAGTCAGACACGACTGAGCGACTGAACTGAACTGAACATTTATATATTTTTGTAATCAACTGTAAATACTATGCAGGGATATTTGGAGGCTGAGACTTTAAACAATGGAAAAGGGGAAGAAAACCAATATTTTAAGCTTTTACCATATTTCAGGAAATTTTTAGATACTTTCATATGTTCAATTCTTCAACAAAATTTACTGAGTACTTGCTATGAGCCCGACATTGTTCCACATGCTTGGGAAGTATTAGTGGACAAAGCAATGATTCCTGCTCTTGTAGTTTACTTTTTAGGGCTAAATACAGGTGAAAAGTGAAAGTCGCTCAGTGTGTCCAACTCTTTGTGAGTCCATGGATTATACAGTCCATGGAATTCTCCATGCCAGAATACTGGAGTGGGTAGCCTTTCTTTTCTCCAGCAGATCTTCCCAACCCAGGGATTGAACCCAGGTCTCCTGTGTTGCAGGCAGATTCTTTACCAGTTGAGCCACAAGGGAAGTCCAAGTACACTAGAGAGGTAGCCTATCCCTTCTCCAGGGGATCTTCCAGACCCAGGAATTGAACTGGGGTCTCTGGAATTGCAGGCTTCTTTACCAACTGAACTATCAGAGAAGTCTGAATACAGATGATAAGCAAATTACAGTGGCCCATAAGTATGTAATATATTAGATGTCAATATGGCTGGTATTCATTCTCTACTTGCTTCCCTAGATTTATTTTATCTTTTCCTCTTCCTGCCCAGAGCTCTGAAAGTCTGACTTTTACAGATTAATCAGTGGGCTTTTTTGCTTTCAGGCCTCCAATTAAGTTTAACCAATGAGAGGCAACAAAAGGAAATCAGAATCTCAGAGGAGAAAGAGTTGTTCTCTCCTCCTATAATCTAAGTGTTGATGATGAGTGGGCTTATCTAGCAGTAGGCTCAACTTCTGTAAGATGCTCTCTCCTACAGGTTTCTCAAGGTTCCAGCAAACTGCTTCTCCCTTCCTCACCCTTTTAGCTGAGATTGGTCCTAGAATTGTGCTGTTTCTAGCCTTGATGTGTTTCAACATTCTTAGTTAATCTCCCTCGTATTTGCCCAATGGCACCTTCAATCCTTTCACTCCCTATTTGAGCATACCGTCTGTTTTCTACCAACCTTGACTAGTGATAAGTACCAGGTAAAAAGAGGGAAAAAACTGACCATGATAAGGGGATTCAAGATTGTCAGAAGTGAGAGGGTAATTTGGAGTGTTGAATAGGATAGTTAGTTGAGTTTCATTAAAAATGAGACGTTTAAGTAAAGCCTGTAAGGAGATAAAGGCATTATTCAAGTGGATATCTGGGGTAGGATCATTTCAGGCTGAAGGGGCAACTATAGATAAGGTACTAAGAATGATGTGTCCTACTCAATCAAGAAAAATGGAAGACAGAGGGCTGTGGAGCATAGTGAGTGCACTGGCTTATAACAGTAGAAGATCAGAGACCACGGAGCTATTGAAAGTCATTGCAAATAAACTGGGTTTTACTCTGAAACTGGGAGTCACTGCACAATATTAAACAAAACAGTGATATGATCTGACATATTTTAACACGATAGCTAGTTAAAATTAGCTGCAGGCAGGGAGAGGGATTGAAGGGAAGATAATTAGTTGGAGATGACCATAGTAATTTTCTTGGAAAATGACAGTGATTCTATCCTTGGTGATATCAAAGGTGATGCAAATTGGTCAGAGCCCAGGTAGAATCTGGGCCAAAAGAGAACAGGAAGAATAAGGGATGACTCCAAGGTTTGCATCTTTGACTATTGGTAAGGTGGACTTGTATCACCTCAGATGGAGTGTGGGGAGATCAACCTGGCTTAGGACATGCCAAATATATTTGGCATGTATATTTGATATCTCCAATTAGAAATCATAAGTAGGAAATCAGATATATGATCTGGAGTAATAAATTGGGAGTCATTATATATGGTAAAGAATCTGCTTGCAATGCAGGAGACCTGGGTTCGATTCATGAATTGTGAATATCCCCTGGAGGAGGGCATGGGCAACCCACTCCCGTATTCTTGTCTGGAGAATTCCATGGCCACAGGAGCCTGGCGGGCTACATTCCAGAGGGTTGCAAAGAGTCCGACACAACTGAACGACTAAGCACAGCACATAAAGCTAAAGCTCTCCACTGTCCAATACGATAGTCACATGCACTAGTGTAAAGTGCTCAGCAGCCCTCGTGCAGTTGGTGGTGGTTGTATTAGGTTGTCCACATATGGAGTATTTCCACCATCAAAGAAAGTTCTGATACACAGTGCTAGTAGAGATGGTATTTCAAGTAATTAGGTTGAATGAAATCACCAAGGAAGTGATAAGAGAAAAAAAGACCAAAACCCGAAGCAACACAACATTAAGGAATTAGGAGATGGAAGCAGTAAAGGCTTAAAAAATAGTGAAAGTATAAAGTAAATCGAAAGTATCTGGTTAAAATACATCATTTCATCCTCATAACAAAATTAAGAGGCTTCAATTATTTTCAGTATTATTTAGGTGAAGAACAGGCTCAGAGAGTGAAAGCACATATTTTCTGTCACACAACTAGATTTTGAAAGAGTTGGGATTTCGGACCAGAAAATAATGGAAAAATCTCCTCTGGGAGGAATCTAGCTGTCTGTATGTGATGATGGTGATTTCCCTTAGATCATGACAGCTGATGTTTTCTCACCAAAGATGTTTGTTCTGGTGGATTCAAGACATTGACTCAGGTCTCAAGGATCAACCCAAACTTGTAAAATGTAATATAATTACAATGGCTGCCTCCAGTTATGGCCACATAAGAGAGAGTGTTTGCTTCCTCACCCCCAGTTTTATTGAGATATAATTTCTACATAACATTGTAATAGTCTGAGGTGTACAACATAACTATTTATTATATGCATATATTGCAAAATTATTACTATAATAAGTTCTAAGCTAACATTCATAACCAATATGGTTACACATATTTTTTTCATGAGACTAGAACTTTTAAGCTCTATTCTCTTAGCAACTTTCAAATATACAATACTGCTACTGCTGCTGATTCTAAGTTGCTTCAGTAGTCTCCAACTCTGCGCAATCCCATAGACAGCTGCCCACCAGGCTCCGCCGTCCCTGGGATTCTCCAGGCAAGAACACTGGAGTGGGTTGCCATTTCCTTCTCCAATGCGTGAAAGTGAAAAGTGAAAATGGAGTCGCTAAGTCATGTCCAACTCTTCGCGACCCCATGGACTGCAGCCTACCAGCCTCCTCTGCCCATGGATTTTCCAGGCAAGAGTACTGGATTGGGGTGCCATTGCCTTCTCTGATGCAATACAGTATTGTTAATTATAGTCATCATGCTGTACATTGCTGTTGTTTAGCCACTATGTCATGTCTGACTCTTTGCAACCCCATGGACTATAGCCCACTAGGCTCCTCTGTCCATGGGATTTTCCAGGCAAGAATATTGGAGTGAGTTGGCATTTCCTTCCAATGCTGTATGTTACATGCCCAGAACTTATTCATCTTATAGCTAGATGGTACCTTTTGATGGTCTTCATCCATTTTGTCCATCTCCCACCCCCACCTCTGTCAACCACAAGTCTGTGCTCTGTGTCCATGAGTTTGTTTTTTTAGACTTTACTCCACATATAAAAGAGACTACATAGTATTTGTCTTTTTCTGTTTATTTCATTTAGCATAATACCCTCCAATAAATGTTCTCACAAATGGCAGAATTTTCTTCTTTTTTTAATGGTTGAAAAATATTCCATTGTATAAATGCATATATTACATTTTCCTTATCTACTCATCCACTGACAGACACAGTTGTTTCCTGGAAACATGTCTTGGCTGTTGTGAACAATGTTGAAATGAAAATGGGGGTGCTAATATCTTTTCAGGGCTTCCCCAGTGGCTCAGTGGTAAAGAATCCACCTGCAGGGCAGGAGACACAGGAGATGTGGGTTTGATCATTGGGTCAGGAAAATCCCCTGGAGGAGGGGATGGCAACCCACTCCAGTATTCTTGCCTGGATAATCCCATGGACAGAGGAGCTTGGCAGGCTACAGGCCATGGAGTCTCAGAGTTGGACACAACTTAAGCTACTGAGCACACACACGTATCTTTTCAAGATAGTGATTTCATTTTCTTTGGCTATGTATCCAGAAGTGGAATTACTGGATCATATGTTACTTATATTTTTAATTTTTTGGAAAATCACTATATTGTTTTCCACAGTGGCTGTATCAATTTACATTCCCACCAACAGTGCTCAAATGTTCCTTTTTCTCTACATCTTTACTAACATTTGTTATCTCTTGTATTTTTGAATTAGGTACTTAATAATTGTTAGCTTTCCCTTCTTTGGAAAAATTGCATTTAATTTATTTTTATTCCTGAGCTCCTTTCTTCCTTTTTGAATGCAAAGTAGAGACATATGCTGATTAGTATTGATGGTGAAAAAATTGAACAAAAGTCATGTAAAATTCTATTAGATTAAATGAAGAACATTGGACTTCCTTGAGTAATTTTAGTATTTAAGTTATGAAAAAAATGAAAAATTACATGAACAAAGAAAAATATCATCTTCTCTAAATTTTGTACTAAAAAGTTCATATAACACAGCCTAATTTTTCTTGTTATGTGATGTGAAAAATCCTAGAGTATAAATCCAAACTATTTCTACTTCCATTTACTGCAATGGGAGTATTGTTGATTATAAGCTTTGAAATTTCTATTAAATATCTTCTTTTACCTTTGCATTTTTGAACACTCATTCCTCACTGTCTTTTGTTTATGAGCTTACACCTAGAGATCAAAAGAGAAAATAAATACCAACAAATCTAACTATTAAAAGGTCAGGGTATTTACAACACACACTCCTTCATTTTTCAGAATGTATTAGCCGTTACAAGTCTGATATCTCCTTCAACTTTCAGATATCAAATTGATGTTGTGCTGTTTTCTCTTCTGGAGGAGATTTTTTGAGATCATAAAAGTGTGCAAGGGACATGAAAATGGGGCCTGAATGATTTAGAATTGAGAACATTTTCAGTTCATGGGTAGTGAGAAAGAACCAAAGTGTCAGTTTCACTAGCTGTTTGTTTAACACTTCAAATAATAAGAGCATCAACATAAATTCTGGGTTGGTTTTGTTTCCCATTGAAGTTTTGCTCTAGGGAATGATGAATCTCTTTGCACAGCTGTGTAAAGACTATGCTGCCATTTGGCACAAATGGGAGGTTGGTCTTAGAAATTTTCACTTGTGAAGAATTGAGTAACCACAGGGGACTGGAATGCTTGTGGATTAGGAAAGGAAGAGAAGTGGTGGAACTCCCCAGTCAGAGACTTTTCTGTAATAGATATTTGCTGTTCCTGTCTGCCCAATATATTTTCATTTGGCTCCCTGCTCTTTCTCTACTTCATGGTTTTGGTCAAGGTGTCAGGTATCCTGACTTCTGTCTAACAGAGTAGCTACTAAGGGTCAAACAATTATAAAATCAGAGATGATAAAAAAAAAAAATTGACAAATTTGACTATACAAAATTCTTCAAATGCATAAAAAATTCATAAGCAAAATCAAAAACACTTGATAAATTTGGAGAATATATTTTCAAGACACATCACATCTTCCATCTTCCCAACCCAGGGATCGAACCCAGGACTCCCGCATTGGAGGCAGATTCCTTAGCAGCTGAGCCACCAGAGAAGCCCATAAAGGGTTAACATCACTAATTCATAATAAACTTTTAAAATTAGAATGGAGAAAAAACTAGTAGAAATTAGGAAGAAGATATAAACAGATAATACACAATAAAAATAGCCCTTAAACATAAAAATGTTTCTAATTTCTCCACATCTTTGCCAACATTTACCTTTTATTGTTTTGATAACTGCAGTGAGAGGATACCTCCTTGTGGTTTTGATTTGCTTTTCCCTAATGATTAGTTACATTGAGCATCTTTTTGCATACATATACTAATTTATTGGAGAATTCCATGGACTGTATAGTCCATGGGGTCGCAAAGAGTCAGACACGACTGAGTGACTTTCACTTCACATGCATCCTATACTAATTTATAGTGCTTTTTTTGGAGAGATGTCTATTCAAGTTCTTTATTTAAAAATTATTATTATTATTATTATTATTATTGCTACTGAGTTGTACTGAGTGAACCTGGAGGAGATTACAACAAATGTAATATGTCAGTCACAGGAGGATAAATACTATGCAATTTAATTTTATGAGATACCTAAAATAGTCAAACCCATAGAAGCAGAGAATAAAACAGTGGTTACAAGGGATGTGGGGAGAGAGAAATGGGCAATTGTTACTCAATAGATATAAGTTTTCAGTTATACAAGCTGACTTCCCTGGTGGCTCAGACGGTAAAGCATCTGCCTACAATGCGGGAGAGCCGGGTTCAATCCCTGGGTCTGGAAGTTCTCCTGGAGAAGGGAATGGCAACCCACTCCAGTATTCTTGACCCCCACCACCCAAAAAAGGGGCTCAAATAATTAATTCTAGAGATCTGTTATTCAGCATAGTGTTTTTGTCAACAGTATGTAATATGCACTTAAAATTTATTAGAAGAGTAGATCTTTTATTAAATATTCTTAACACAAAAGAGAACAGAACCAAGAAAACCAAAGGGACACAGGGACATTTTGGAGGTGATGGATATGGAGGAGTACCTTAACTGTGATTATAGTTTTGTGCATATGCATATCAAATTGTAAACATTAAATACGTGCAGTTTTCTGTATCTCAATTATGCCTCAGTAAACTTGTTTCAAAACAATAAAACAGAGCAAAATACAAATATAAAAGGGCATCCAACTTTAGACATAATTAGAAAGTTGAAAATTACACTGTGATACCATTATAACTTTTCCCAATTAGTGAAAATTAAAAAGTATGACCAGATTCTGTTGGCAAGGCTATGAGGCAACCAGCACTCACATATTTTGCTGGAGGGCAGGATGCAAATGATCATAATTCTACCAGATGGGAATTTGGCAACACTGAACAAAAATATATACCCATTTTGCCTTTGGACTCAATAATCCCACTTACAGGACTTTTCCTTGAAGGTATACACCCAATAATATAAAGATACATGTGTACAGAGTTATTTAGCATTGTTTGAAATTGCAGATTATGGAAACATAAGAAATTAGGTAAATGAATATTCATATATCAGCACAGTATAAAAAAAAGACATAGCTCTCTAAAGCTGCTATATAGCAATTTGCAGGGTTTATTATCAAATTATTAAAAAAATCCTTTTCGGGATATATTATTAAGTTGGCATCTATACAAATTAGTAGGCTATCATCCATATAAGAAAGAAAGGGAAATAAGAAAAAATATATATGTGCATGTGTTTATTTCATTTGAGGAAGAAGAAACACTAAAGACACAACAAAAACTACTGTTATAGACCTCCTAGAAAGTAGGTGAAAGTGGCATAGAAGGAAGGGACAATTAAAATAGTGAGGAAGGGATGGGGGGAACGCTTCTCTGAATGTATTTTTTTATTCAGTTCTGGCCTTTACAAATGTATCAGTGTTCATATATACTCAAAAATAAATTAGATTTTGATATAAGGAACCCAACAAGGAAAACAAATGGAAACAATTGATCCTAACTATAGTTACAATAAATGCCATAACCATAGTGAGAGAGAGAAAGAGGAGGAAAAGAATCAACCTAAGTAACTTTAAACAACAGTATTTTGACTAAATATACTCTAAAGCTAAAGATAAAAAAAAAAAAAAAAAAAAACCTGTACACAAATGTTGAATTCCAGTTAGGAGAATTGTTTTTCAGAAGTGTATAGGTAAGTAATTCTGAAATTCTTTAGTATGTATTCTGCTGCTGCTGCTGCTGCTGCTACTGCTAAGTCGCTTCAGTCGTGTCCGACTCTGTGCGACCCCATAGACGGCAGCCCACCTGGCTCCCCCGTCCCTGGGATTCTCCAGGCAAGAACACTGGAGTGGGTTGCCATTTCCTTCTCCAATGCATGAAAGTGAAAAGTGAAAGTGAAGTCGCACAGTCGTGTCCGACTCGTAGCGACCCCACGGACTGGAGCCCACCAGGCTCCTCCATCCATGGGATTTTCCAGGCAAGAGTACTGGAGTGGGGTGCCATTGCCTTCTCCCGTATGTATTCTAGAGTCAAGCAAATAAAGTGAAGTAAATGAAGTTGCTCAGTCATGTCCGAGTCTTTGCGACCCCAGGGACTGTAGCCTACCAGACTCCTCCGTCCACGGGATCTTCAAGGCAAGAATACTAGAGTGGGTTGCCATTTCCTTCTGCAGGAGATCTTCCTAACGCAGGAATTGAACCTGGATCTCCCACATTGTGTAGGCAGACGCTGTACCGTCTGAGCCACCAGATATTCTCTAAGAAGTTACCAAATGCTCTATAGTGTCTTACAATTTCAGCCTTAGCACTTGCCTCCAGGTTTATAGTTTACATTTTCCTCCTCCTTTATTTATGGTTCTCATGTATTCAGTCAGATAATCACAGTGACCTAGTCCTTCTACTGCAATATCAGTGCTGGTCCAGTCCATGGCATTTAAATAAAGATCTTATCATTATTCATCTATAAAAAGCTCCTGACAGTTCCCTGCTCCCTCAATGGATAAAGAGAAAACTCCTTATCATGGTATGCAAAGGTCTGCACAATCTGGTACTATCAACTATTTTTCCAACCTTATCCCTTGCTCTTATAATCAATGTATTCAAATTCACAACATTGCTCTTTCCAGAGTTTCCTGTGTTTTGATCTTTGCATATGCCATTGCATATATCTACAATACATTCTTTTTCTTCTCTTAGCTGGAAAATGCTTACTCATCTTTCAAAATCCATCTTAAAAAGCTCCTCTGATATTTTCTCTCTATTCCTAACTTGAGCAGGTAAAACCATTCTCTCTTTTCTCCATAACATTTCACACATTTTGTTATTAATATTACCAAACTCATCAAATTATACTGTGATTTTTATGTCACGTTTTCTCTAGTAGACACCTAGCATAATTATGGGGCTTAATAAATGTTAAGTTGAATGAATAATTGAATGAATGCTTGAGACATGGAGGAAGTATTTTGGCTGAAGAAGAAAATTGCTACCACTCACAGGTGCACTAAAACACAAAATAATCTACTCTGATTATGAGCATGACTGTTCTCAAGTAGTTTATATGACTTCTGTGTTGTGAATAAGTTTACTTTTAAGTACAAATTCATGGTATGTGTTTTACCAAGGACTTTTTCTAAATTCTAAACCACATTCTTCTCTATAGCAGTATTATGAAGGGTTCTAGGAAACTATACATTTAAATAGTGACTTAAGTCAAATGGTAAGAATAAGAAACTTTTCTGTGTCCAACTAATTCAATAAGCCTTTTAGTTTCCATAAATATAGAAATATATATAGTTTTTAATAATATATAACATTTCACCTTAAACATCAGTTATGCTTTTGAATGTAAGTTACTGGGAAACCAACTGGAAAAAAACCAACAACACCTCATTAGACTCTAAGTATTGAAAATCTTTTCCCTCTTCTTAGAAACTATATTCCTCTATCAGAAGTAGATGATACCATTTTCCAGTCTGAAATTATAAGCCAGTACACCTCTAGGCATTTCTCAATGGAGAAACTGAAAGGTAATCATATTTGCACAACTTTATGTACTATAAGCTTGACAGATTTGAGAAGCCTGTATTGTTTTCTAAGAGATGATTTATATTCTTATCTTTATGATACAGAGATCCTTACTGTGAACTGGCTTTTCTTAAGGTTTTGCTCTGAAACAGCAACTGCATTTGTAAAATGTGCTGTGAGGGAAGCCAGGTTTGTTTAATGTCTTTTAATGTCCTTCAGGTACTTAGACAAAGAATGCATTTTTTCCATGTATCATTTGTTTACTAAAGTTTCATCATTGTGACTTTATATAGGGTTGTTTATAAATATCTGTGTGTCTGTATGTGTGTTCATTCAGGACAACACAGGTGCTTGCATGTTGTTGCAGAAATGTTTCTTTAGATGATATCTTACGTTATTAGCCCTCAACCTCTAGATTGGCATTTTTTTTCACTGTTCAACTTGTGATTGAGGCTAGAGAGGCATGATGAACACGTGTGCAAAGTGAAGAAATTATAAAATTTCAGTGGTTTAAACTGATGTTCACAATACTTAATTCTTCAGGCTCTAAACTAAACTTTGTTATTAATTTCTTATACTTGAAGATTAGGCGAACGTTTGAGTGAGTGAAATTGCTCAGTCGTGTCCGACTCTTTGTGACCCCATGGACTGTAGCCTACCAGGCTTCTCCGTCCATGGGATTCTCCAGGCAAGAATACTGAAGTGGGTTATCATTTCCTTCTCCAGGGGATCTTCCCAACCCAGAGATCGAACCAGGGTCTCCCTCATTGGAGGCAGACACTTTAACCTCTGAGCCACCAGGGAAGCCCAGGCGAACATTTAATATGCCCATTTTTTTCTTCCTGGTATAGTTTGATCTTAACATCAACTAAAAAATAAACCAAAATAAATCAAGGAAAAGCATTTTTTTTGGATCAAAGTCTCCTCTTTATTCTCTAAGAGGGAGAGAATGTATTTTCTATGAAACAATGATGATCGCATTGAAAAGTGAAACAGCCAGTCAGTCTATGACACCAAATAGTGCAGTGATATGCTGCAAAGGGAATTTTATATATTTGACGTTTTCTTTGCTTTTTGAAGACTGTATTTTAAAAAAGAGACTTTAGAGTAGGCTCAGAGATGAGGTGAAAAATGCCTCCAGGCCTCCTAAAAGTTTCAGTGACCTGAGAAGGTTTAACTTTTCCTACTGGTATTCGCGTTTCAGCAAAGCACCTGATACTTTGGAGCTTCACTGACCCAGAGAAATAGAACAGATCCAAGGATTACACTTTTCATTTTTATTAAGCACTGTTCTTTCAGAATCAATCTGAATCTTTGTGTTCTGGGAGATCTCAGCAGAGTGAAGTTCTCAAGAAGGATTTCACTGAGGAAGAGGGTTGAGATGCATATTTTCATAGCAGTGTTTGAAAGGATACCTGTTTTCTTCTGAAGCTTTCACATGCATATTTACCTACTTAGTGTGAGGATAATACCAGCACAGCATCCCTGGTGCAGAAATTAATATGGGATAACTTTTAGTTCCATAATGAGGAAAGAAAATTAAATATAAATTTCTCTGGAACAGGAGACATTCTGATTCAAGTTCATACTAAGGTATAAAAAAATTTTCTTTTCCAAAGAGCCATTCTGATGGGTGGAAGAAGAGTAAATAGAGAAAGCGTACATTAGATGGAAGAAACAATACCATAAAACTGGAAGGAATAAAGCGGAGTGAACTGAGAGACTGGAGCCCTCACAAGTCAGCTATGATGACAGTTTTATATGTGTACTCTGGCCTTTCTACACTGGAGAATCCCAGGGATTCTCCAGGCAAGAACACTGGAGTCGGTTGCCATTTCCCGCTCTAATGCATGAAAGTGAAAAGTGAAAGTGAAGTCACTCTGTCGTGTCCTACTCTTCTCGACTGCATGGATTGCAGTCTACCAGGCCCCTCCATCCATGGGATTTTCTGGGCAAGAGTACTGGAATAGGGTGCCATCGCCTTCTCCATTATTTAAATATTAGCCTCGCAGAAGGCTTGGCATGTGTGCCTGTTAAGTCACTTCAGTCTTGTCCAACTCTGTGTAACCCTATGGACTGCAGCCTGCCAGCCTCCTCTGTCTATGAGGTTCTCCAGGCAATAATACCATAGTAAGTTGATATGCTATCCTACAGAGCATCTTCCCAACCCAGGGATCGAACCCAGGTCTTATACGTATACCTGCATTGGGGTAGTTGCTAAAATAGTGCTAGCCTGGGTTGACTGTGGTAAGTTGTCCCCCATACACAACTTGGGCACGTTAAAAAAAAAAAAGAAAAAATTCATGCTTGAGGTCATCCTTCTAAGTGCTTCTATGCTTGAATTTCCCATTTAGAGGACAATAGCACATAAAATGCCTAGAAAATGCGTATGTCAGCTCACTTGGCAATCAACTCATTGTATTTTAAGACTGGGATCATGATTCTTTAAGACCTCTTAGAGCCACTTGGACATAAGGAAAAAATTCAGGAATCAGTTAATACATATGAGAAACATAAGCATAAAAAACCATATTTTAAATGGTCAGATAAAATACAGTAGGCTTAGTCCTTTTGGTGGGAAAGTCATTATTCACAAAATGTCATTTACATGTGATGACTTACCTAAATGATTTGCAGTTCTGTTCTCATTAGAGATTTTTTGCAGTGGAGCAGTTTACTTGCTTTTCCTTTTAAGGGACTCCAAATCATGAAACCTGGAGCTTGTGCTAGGATTTCTTATCGCCTTTCTTTGAAGCCTTTGGTCTGTCCCCTTAGTTCTTTCCTCTCCAGTCTCCTCAGCCGAAGAAGTGCTACTGTCTCTCCTGAGCCATAATCAGTGGATTTGTGCACATTTTAAAATGGACAGGCACCACTCCTGGTTCAGCTTTTCTTATTTTTCCTGGCCTCCTTAGCCTGCCACTTAAAGTGCTGATAATGAGAGCAAATCTTCATTCCACAATTTTTTGAAGTCTTTGCTATTTCCAAGGCAGTATACTAGAAGTCCAAAAAAAAAAAAGAATATTCTTGCTTTCTGAAAGCTGAGAGTTGGGAATGAGGAGGGGGCAGTTAAAATATTAATGAGTAATTTGGATACATAAGCTGAACACAATACAACACAGTGAGATATTTACTGAGTATCTACTGCATACTGTGTACTCTGGTAGGGTTGTGGTGACTCAAAACAGTGATTGAGTCTGTAAATAAACTGGGGAGATGGTACATAAACATGTGAAACACAGGCTGGTAGGGACCAAAATAAATGAACAGCATCTTATGAAAGGACATCAGAGAGTTAGATTTATGGTAAATAGCTAAATAAATGTTTTAGTTCAGTTCAGCTCAGTCATGTCTGACTCTAACCAATCAAAAAAAAAGTCCACGGGCTGCAAAGTGAAAGTCTCTCAGTTGTGTCTGACTCTTTGCGATGTCATGGACTGTAGCCTGCCAGGCTCCTGTGTCCATGGAATTCTCCAGGCCAGAATACTGGAGTGGGTAGCCTTCCCTTCTCCAGGGAATCTTCCCAACCCAAAGATCGAACCCAGGTCTCCCACTTTGCAGGAGGATTCTTTACGGTCTGAGCCACCGGGGAAAAGCTATATTCAATATAGTGTGATAAACTATAATGGAAAAAATATGAAAAAGGATATTTGTGTATATATATGTGTAACTGAATCATTTTGCTGTACAGCAGGAATTAAAACAACTTTGTAGATCAACTATATTTGAATAAAATATTTTTGAAAATTTTGTGGCAGGCTTGAATTTGGGCACAGGGATTTGACTTTAATTTTGTAGATATCTGAGGATTTATTGAATTTATTTTCTTGTAGTTCTACTATGAATGTTACCAGCTGCTTTAATATTGGAAAAGAGGACTCAGAATGGAAGAACTCAGCTTTCTGAAATGTCTGAGGTCTTATAAATGACCTCAAGTACTGGGAAATAACTTTTTTAACTCTCAAAATTCTAATGTTCCAGTATGTGATAAGTAACATAAAATTCTCTGCTGTTATTGGATTTCTGCTGAAGACTCTTGAGACTCATAAAAGAAATGCTTTGAAGCTGAGATGTAACTTGTTTGAGGTTCTTATTATGTGGAAAACTCATTTCTAGAGTTTCAACTAAACCTAAGACATGAGTGTTTATGGATTGACTTGTGTCTCCACGAAGTTTATATGTTGAAGCCAAACTCTCATCGCTACTGTATATGGAGATAGCTGTGTTAAGAGGTAAATAAGAATGGTGATTGCAGCCATGAAATTAAAAGATGCTTACTCCTTGGAAGGAAAGTTATGATGAATCTAGATAGCATATTAAAAAGCAGAGACATTACTTGTCAACAAATTTCTGTCTAGTCAAGTCTATGGTTTTTCCAGTGGTCATGTATGGATGTGAGAGTTGGACTATAAAGAAAGCTGACCACTGAAGAATTGATGCTTTTGAACTGTGGTGTTGAAGACTCTTGAGAGTCCCTTGGACTGCAAGGAGATCCAACCAGTCCATCCTAAAAGAGATCAGTCTTGGGTGTTCGTTGAAAGGACTGATGTTGAAGCTGAAGCTCCAATACTTTGGCCACCTGATGCGAAGAGCTGACTCATTGGAAAAGACCCTGATGCTGGGAAAGATTGAGGGCAGGAGGAGAAGGGGATGACAGAGGATGAGATGGTTGGATGGCATCACTGACTTGATGGACATGGGTTTGGGTGGACTTCGGGAACTGAACTGAACTGAAGGCTAAATGAGGTTATAAGGATGGGACCCTAATCTTATAGGGTTTGGTGCCCTTAGAAGAAGAGGAAATGACACCCAAGCTCACTCTCTCTCTCTCTCTCCCTCCTCTTACACACAGGAAAATGGTCATGTGAGGACACAGTGAGAAAGTCTGCAAACCAAGAAGAGGATTCTCACTAGAAACCACCCCTGACAGTTCCTTGATCTTGGACTTGTGGCCTCCAGAACTGTGAACAAATAAATTTCTCTTGTTTAAGACACCCAGGTATTTTGTTATGGCAGCTCTAGCAAAATAAGACAGTCAGAAAAAAAGGCAAGGAGAAAAAAAGAGGAATAAAACAGAATTCTACCTCTCAAATTAATAAAGGAAATTGAGGGGAAATATAATATACCTAGAAATATATTATCATTTAAGGAAGCATTATTAGGTTCATTGGCTTCCCAAGTTGATGGTAGTGGTAAAGAATCCACCTGCCAATGCAGGAGATGTAATACACATGGGTTCAATCTCTGGGTCGAGAAGATCCCGTGATGGAGGGCATGGCAACCCAGTCCAATATTCTTTCCTGGAGAATCCCATGGACAGAGGAGCCTGGTGGGCTGTAGTCCAGTTTGTCACAAAGTCAGACACAGCTGAAGCGACTTAGCACACACATATTCAGTTCAGTTCAGTTCAGTTCAGTCGCTCAGTCATGTCCGACTCTTTGTGACCCCATGAATCTCAGCACACCAGGCCTCCCTGTCCATCACCAACTCCCGGAGTTCACCCAGACTCAAGTGCATCGAGTTGGTGATGCCATCCAGCCATCTCATCCTCTGTCATCCCCTTCTCCTCCTTCCCCCAATCCCTCCCAGCATCAGAGTCTTTTCCAGTGAGTCAACTCTTCGCATGAGGTGCCCAGAGTACTGGAGTTTCAGCTTTAGCATCAGTCCTTCCAAAGAACACCCAGGACTGATCTCCTTTAGAATGGACTGGTTGGATCTCCTTGCAGTCCAAGGGACTCTCAAGAGTCTTCTCCAACACCACAGTTCAAAAGCATCAATTCTTTGGCACTCAGCTTTCTTCACAGTCCAACTTTCACATCCATACATGATCACTGGAAAAACCATAGCCTTGACCAGATGGACCTTTGTTGGAAAAGTAATGTCTCTGCTTTTCAATATGCTATCTAGGTTGGCCATAACTTTTCTTCCAAGGAGTAAGTGTCTTTTAATTTCATGGCTACAGTCACCATCTGCTGTGATTTTGGAGCCCCCCAAAATAAAGTCAGCCACTGTTTCCACCGTTTGCCCATCTATTTGCCATGAAGTGATGGTACTGGATGCCATGATCTTCGTTTTCTGAATGTTGAGCTTTAAGCCAACTTTTTCACTCTCCTCTTTCACTTTCATCAAGAGGCTTTTTAGTTCCTCTTCACTTTCTGCCATAAGGGTGGTGTCATCTGCATATCTGAGGTGATTGATATTTCTCCTGGCAATATTGATTCCAGCTTGTGTTTCTTCCAGC
>NW_011495046.1:636676-659715 GCF_000754665.1 Bison bison bison | reverse complement strand
GCTTGTGTTTCTTCCAGCCCAGCATTTCTCATGATGTACTCTGCATATAAGTTAAATAAGCAGGGTGACAATATAGAGCCTTGATGTACTCCTTTTCCTATTTGGAACTAGTCTGTTGTTCCATGTCCAGTTCTAACTGTTGCTTTCTGACCTGCATACGTATTTCTCAAGAGGCAGGTCAGGTGGTCTGGTATTCCCATCTCTTTCAGAATTTTCCACAGTTTATTATGATCCACACAGTCAAAGGCTTTGGCATAGTCAATAAAGCAGAAGTAGATGTTTTTCTGGAACTCTCTTGCTTTTCCGATGATCCAGCATATGTTGGCAATTTGATCTGTGGTTCCTCTGCCTTTTCTAAAACCAGCTTGAACATCAGGAAGTTCATGGTTCACATATTGCTGAAGTCTGGCTTGGAGAACTTTGAGCATTACTGAGATTTTGAGTGTGTGAGATGAGTGCAATTGTGCGGTAGTTTGAGCATTCTTTGGCATTGCCTTTCTTTGGGATTGGAATGAAAACGGACCTTTTCCAGACCTGTGGCCACTGCTGAGTTTTCCAAATTTGCTGGCATATTGAGTGCAACACTTTCACAGCATCATCTTCCAGGATTTGAAATAGCTCAACTGGAATTCCATTACCTCCTCTAGCTTTGTTCGTAGTGATGCTTTCTAAGGCCCACTTGACTTCACATTCCAGGATGTCTTGCTCTAGGTGAGTGATGACACCATCGTGATTATCTTGGTCATGAAGATCTTTTTTGTACAGTTCTTCTATGTATTCTTGCCACCTCTTCTTAATATCTTCTGCTTCTGTTAGGTCCATACAACTTCTGTCCTTTATTGAGCCCATCTTTACATGAAATGTTCCCTTGGTATCTCCAATTTTCTTGAAGAGATCTCTAGTCTTTCCCATTCTATCGTTTTCCTTTATTTCTTTGCATTATTTACTGAGGAAAGCTTTCTCATCTCTTCTTGCTATTCTTTGGAACTCTGCATTCAGATGCTTATATCTTTCCTTTTCTCCTTTGCTTTTCGCTTCTCTTCTTTTCACAGACACATTAGGTCCTAACTTAGAAAGCGCATCTTCAGAGGCTGTCTAGACTGACATACTGTGAAACATCATGAAGTAAGTTAACTGGTTTTCTTGGGAAGAGAAGCCACCATGAGAATTATGGACTGTGTCAGTTGGGGTTACATATGTTTAAAAATAAATGTAATTGCTGGCAATGAGAAATATTTGAAACCTATTGCCCATTTTTTGTTTCACTCTGTTGTCGTTTATTAACACAAGTTTTAATTAACTCCTTTGGCAGTATTATTTTTCTCTTGCAGCAGCTGACTAAAAATCTAGGGCAAATTCTGGCAATAATTGTGTTGAATCTCTTCAGGGAAAAAGTGAGAGTAATAATACATATTAAAGTTTCCAGTGGTTGCATTAGCAGAATTCTTTTCAAAGACTGACTTTTTTCACTTTGGCTCATTTGAAAGCAAGTCAACCTGAGTTGTCTAAACTGGAAGAAAAGTTTCACTTTTCACAGGGGAAACTTCTTTTAAAAAAATGAATTATTTTGAAGAAGATGCAAATTATTTGTGGGTATCTTCGTGTCTAAGTTTACTTAGTGGCTCAGTGTTGGGTGATGTGACACTTTTTCTGTTCCTGTGTTCATAAATACTGAAACTGTTCCTCAGTACCACAATAAAGACATGACAACTTCTGCTATTCCATAATTTCAAAGACTCTGGAAAAAAAATCTAGGCCATGCCCATATTTAGTACATGGCTTTTAAAATTTTTTCCTGATCCATTTGGATTCTCTTATAAAAATACGTAAAATTGACTGTCTTGCTCTATAACATAGATAATGCATACATACGAAAGAAAGCATAAATACTTTTATGCTAATACAGTCCTTTACTATTGCTAATTTCTTCTTTTATCTTTCTCCCTCTTATGTTTAAGGTAAATACAATTGCTGGTTTGGTACAGGCATCTAAACTAAGCTTCCAATTGTGGGGGGGAGAAAACAACTTTTAAATTTGATTTCTGATACAGTTAGAGGTTTATTCATTATACATTTCCAGATTTTATGTTATTTAAGATTACTTCTCCACATAGTCCTGGCTATCAACCCGTGTAATAACTTTGTCATACATACATACTATAATTAGATTTTTAGGTTTACTCTTTTATTTTAAAATATATTTCAATTATTTCCATCCAGTTAAATTTATTGGGTACCCGATAGGTGCTTAGTACAATTTAATAGTGAGTTTTAATTATTTTAAGCAAAATAGAACATTGATCATGATTTCAAAGTTTCCTACAGAAAAATGAGTCTCACAGTGAGCATGTGTTGTTTTTGGCTGCTCAACATCCCCAGATTCAAACATCTCTCTTACTGTGGGATAACCTTAACAGTGGTGGTAAGCAGGACCCTGCCTCTCACTAAAGCAGTGAAAGTGATAGATGATTCTTTGACTTCTGGAAGCTAAACTGCAGGCAGATATCATAGGTTTGACTACGTGGACACTATGAATGGAACATTTAATATTAAGGGAATCACTTAAAGATAAGGGAATTAAGTTTACTCATAGAACTGTCACAGTGAGTTTTCCGGGGCAAGTGTCCACTGCGAAATGGATGTTAGAGTTGACAACATCAATTCAGAGAGCTCCTGGGTACTGTCTTGGCTCTGCCTTAGTTTCCTTTATTCCTTCTCATCCTTTATGTCTTTCCAGTGTTCTCTGAGCTATCTATTGCAGTTTCAAGCAATCTCCAAGGGAAGTGTTAACCTGATACAAATGGACTTCTAGATATTTCTCCTGCAAAGATGGGTTTATTCAAGATCAGCAGAGGATTGCAATTTGGACTCTGCAAGCAACCCTGGCCAGCCACCAACCTGCAAGTCCCTGTAGGCAAGGGATGGAGAACCCTTTTAAAAAGAGGAAAAGAAAGCTGGGCTGGCTACAGGAAACAGAGCCCATGGGTTCTTGCCACGAAAGAAAAGGCATCTCTCTTCTTCCTGTTGGGCTCTGCTATGATTGCAGAGCATAAGAGATCTCCATCTGGCATACCAACTCTATTTAACTGATGTTTCTGTTTGTTAAATTTTTACTGAAGTTTGTTAAAATGTAGTTTCCCACATCTCCTATGCAGAAGTTCTGATTTTTTTGCCTGGAGCAGAGCCTAGAATTTTGATCTTAGCAATAACAAATTCAGGTGGTGTGTAGCTGCTCCCCAGTGAGAAACACTGACTTATACCTTGTAATACATTGTCACTGTGCATGTAGCTTCTGATACATCTAAATGTATGAAAAGGGGGCAATGAAACAGTCTGCCTTCACTCTTGCCTAATATTATTGTCAAATAGTATTAACCCACTCAGGTCTGTATGGGTTCTGTCCAGGAGTTGGAAGTAAGGTAGGGGATAAAACAAAGTGTCTGCAAGCACAGAGCTGTGTACTAGTTGGAGGCAGGGTAGAGGCTATTTTGCACCTTATATCTTCATTAAGAAGAAAAGAAAACAAGAATAGGAGATATATTGATGGAGGGGTATTGTTTTCAGGGCAGTGATCAGGAAAGGACTCTCTCATGTGATACTTGAGTCAAGTCCTGAAGGACGCAAAGAGGGAGTCAAACTGAGGAAGAAATTTCCAGACTGAAGGAACAGTAAGTATGAAGACTCTGAGGAGGGGTGTATGGTGGAAGAACAAGAGTCCAGTACACTTAAAGAGGAAGAGAGAGGAAAACTGCTAAAGAAAACCAGTTTAAAGAGGTAGAGAATGCCTGATCTTTTACACCATGGTAAAGTGTTCATTGTATTCTTAGTATCATGCAGAGAGAATTCTGAGAAGGTGACTTTATGATTTTAAATGATCAGTTTTGCTGCTCTGGGGAGAAAAGACTGTTGAGAAAGTGGAGTGTTGGGAGGCGATGGTGGCCTAGACCAAGGTTGGCCTCGACTGGCATGGCTATAATGGTATATGTCTTCAAAATATGTTTACAGGGTTCAGTAGTATTTTCCAACATCAACAGCCAAGTATCTGGTTCTCCGGATGCAAACTATGTCCTACAATTCAGTTCAGTTCTGGTACTAACTCTTTAGAGCTAATGCCAAACTCCACAGATTTAAGGGCTCAGACCCTCAAGATTGTCTTCACTTTTGATGCTAGTCACAAATATTGGGTCCCAATGTTACCCACACTCTGTCCAACTTAGCTGCAAATTGGGTTTCTACCCTTCCTCAAGTTTAATAATTTGTTCCATGATTAACAGAGCTCACGAAAAGAGTTTGCTTTTTCTGTTTTATTATAAAACATACAACTCAGGAAGAACTGTTATCAAAATGAACTTGGATCCACTCTCCCATCTATGACAAAGTCAATCTACTGACTCTAGTTGTAGTGAAGGAAAGAATAACATTTATTTCAGAGTTCCAAGCAAAGAGAATGAACAGTTTATGCTCAAAAGAGCTGAACTGCCAGGTGGCTTTCAGAGAAGGATTTCTTTTTTTTTTTTTTTTAACTTTACAATATTGTATTGGTTTTGCCATATATCAAAATGAATCCGCCACAGGTATACACGTGTTCCCCATCCTGAACCCTCCTCCCTCCTCCCTCCCCATACCATCCCTCTGGGTCATATGGTGGCTCAGATGGTGAAGAATCCACCTGCAATGCAGAAGACCTGGATTCGATCCCTGGGTTGGGAGGATCCCCTGAAGAAGAGAATGGCAACCAACTGCAGTATTCTGGCCTAGAGATGCATAAGACAAGTGAAAGGGGAAGGGACATAAAGTTTCCATGCCATCTCTGGGCACAATACTGTCCCAACGTCTGGATGTGTTCACCAACCTGGTAGTTTTCTGAACGGATCATTTAAGAATTGTTATGGTGCTTTTGTTGATTAAATCATTGGCCACTGGTGATTGAACCCACTCTCAAGCCTCTCTCTCTTCCTCAGAGGTCTGAGGTTTGGGGTGAAAGTTCCAGTCCTCTGTGGACATGATTGGTTCCTCTGGCCATCCTGAAGCTATCTAGGGGCCCAGCAAGAGTCAACTAATTAACATACACTTCTGTAGAGTTCAAAGAATCTTGTTACAAATAACAAAAGATGTTACTATCTCCACTAGTGAAGTGAAAGTGAAGTCGCTCAGTCGTGTCCGACTCTTAGCGACCCCATGGACTACAGCCCACCAGGCCCTCGGTCCGTGGGATTTTCCAGGCCAGAGTACTGGAGTAGGGTGCCATTGCCTTCTCCATCACCACTTCTCCTTCTCCTATCACCACTATCACTCAGGAAATTCCAAGGATTTTAGAAAGTCTGTGATAGGAACTAAGGAAAAAGACCAAATACGTGCTTACTATAAGTACAAATAATTGTAGAATCATGCCTTGGCTGAAAGCCAGCTCACTTTAGGGGCATTGTTTGTTTAATACTATAACAATACTACAAAGTTTATACTATGTAGATGGCAATCTACAGGAAAACAAAAGGTTTTTTTTTTTAACATTTCCACTGAAGGACACTTTATAATTTCTATAAATTTTGAAATAATATCCGTTATAAAATATTATATTTACTCTAAATTCTTCTTGCTGAAATTCGATCCACTGCTTTCTCTAGAACCACATGCTTGCTTCATAGGATCTAGTAAAACGATCTCTTAATTATGTTAGGATTTCAGCTGCTTTCCAAGAGATAGTTCTATTTGTGGAATTAGTGTCAATTCCAATTATATTAAAGAATGTCTCAAAATCACCAAAGGAGATGAAGATGGCAACAACATTTATAGAGTGTAAGGGCAATTTGACTTTACCATTATAATAATAGTCACTGAATGTTAGCATTTTTCAGTGATGATACAGGAAATAAACTTATGTGTTGTTACATGCTTTCACAAATGATATATGTAGAAATATACATATTTATATATATTTGTACATATGTACAATATACATGTTTCTACACATGTAGAAATATACATATTCTACAACTCATGTATGTGTTCACTGTAGAAAGAGGTAAGCTTCTAAGACTGAGAGAAATGGATAGAAATAAAGCAACTGTGTACTCCTATGAACAGAATTGCAGTTGCTGATGATAAAGATTCCAGTCAATTTGAGAAGCTATGATATAATGTTCACAACACTGAAACATGAAACGTCCTGTTTAGCATTATCTATGGCACATATCCAGTGATATGGGCCAAAGAGGATTTAGTGTGACACCTGAAGTGTATCTATGAATTTATAAAAGAGTAAAGTAGGATGGTTTTCAAGTTAGGCAAAATTATAATAGAACATTCTCTTTCCACGATAATAAAAACCTGGAAATGAGACAGGAGGGAAGGCAGCAGGGCACACAATCAAAAGAATGACATAACCATTAAGAATATGATATAAACTGGTGAGAAAAAGCTAGGCCCAAGATGGCAGAAGATTTGACTTCCAGTAGACACTTGTGTCTCATTATAGGCTCATTGTAATACATTTGGTTCAGTTTAGTCGCTCAGTTATGTCCAACTCTTTGCAACCCCATGAACCACAGCATGCCAGGCCTCCCTGTACATCACCAACTTCCGATTACACCCAAACCCATGTCCATTGAGTCAGTGATGCCATCCAACCAACTTATCCTTTGTCGTCCCCTTCTCCTCCTGCCCTCAATCTTTCCCAGCATCAGTGTCTTTTCCAATGAGTCAGCTTACTGCATCAGGTGGCCAAAGTATTGGAGTTTCAGCTTCAACATCAGTCCTTCTACTGCACCCAGGACTGATCTCCTGTAGGATGGACTGGCTGGATCTCCTTGCAGTCCAAGGGACTCTCAACAGTCTTCTCCAACACCAGAGTTCAAAAGCATCAATTCTTCAGCATGCAGCTTTCTTTATAGTCCAACTCTCACTTTCATACATGACTACTGGAAAAACCATAGCTTTGACTAGACAGATCTTTGTTGGCAAAGTAATGTCTCTGCTTTTGAATATGCTGTCAAGGTTGATCATAACTTTCCACCAAGGAGTAAGCATCTTTTAAGTTCATGGCTGCACTCACCATCTGCAGTAATTTTGGAGCCCAGAAAATAAAGTCAGCCACTGTTTCCACTGTTTCCCCATCTATTTTCCATGAAGTGATGGGACTGGATGCCATGATCTTAGTTTTCTGAATGTTGAGTTTTAAGCCAACTTTTTTTCTGCCATAAGGGTGCTGTCATCTGCATATGTGAGGTTATTGATATTTCACCTAGCAATTTTGATTCCAGATTGTGCTTCATCTAGCCCAGCATTTCTCATGATGTACTCTGCATATAAATTAAATAAGCAGGGTGACAATATATAGCCTTGACGTACTCCTTTTCCTATTTGGAACCAGTCTGTTGTTCCATGTCCAGTTCTAACTGTTGCTTCCTGACCTGCAATCAGGTTTCTCAAGAGGCAGGTCAGGTGGTCTGGTATTCCCATATGTTGAAGAATTTTCCACAGTTTATTGTGATCCAGACAGTCAAAGGCTTTGGCATAGCCAATAAAGTACAAATAGATGATTTTCTGGAACTCTCTTGCTTTTCCGATGATCCAGCGTATGTTGGCAATTTGATCTCTGGTTCCTCTGCCTTTTCTAAAACCAACTTGAACATCTGGAAGTTCATGGTTCATGTCTTGCTGAAGCCTGGCTTGGAGAATTTTAAGCATTACTTTACTAGCGTGTGAGATGAGTACAATTGTGCGGTAGTTTGAGCATTCTTTGGCATTGCCTTTCTTTCGGACTGGAATGAAAACTGACCTTTTCCAGTCCTGTGGCCACTGCTGAGTTTTCCAAATTTGCTGACGTATTGAGTGCAGCAGTTTCACAGGATCATCTTTCAGGATTTGAAATAGCTTACCTGGAATTCCATCACCTCCACTAGCTTTGTTCATAGTGATGCTTCCTAAGGCCCACTTGCCTTTACATTCCAGGATGTCTTGCTCTAGGTGAGTGATCACACCATCGTGTTCATCTGGGTTGTGAAGATCTTTTTTGTACAGTTCTGCGTATTCTTGCCATCTCTTCTTAATATCTTCTGCTTCTATTAGGCCCTACCATTTCTGTCCTTTATTGAGCCCATCTTTGCATGAAATGTTCCCTTGGTATCTCTAATTTTCTTGAAGAGATCTCTAGTCTTTCCCATTCTTTGTTTTCCTCTATTTCTTTGCATTGATTGCTGAGGAAGGCTTTCTTATCTCTTCTTGCTATTCTTTGGAACTCTGCATTCAAGTGGGTATATCTTTCCTTTTCTCCTTTGCCTTTCACTTTCCTTGTTTTCACAGCTATTTGTAAGGCCTCCTCAGACAGCCATTTTGCTTTTTTGCATTTTTTTTTCTTGGGGATGGTCTTGATTCCTGTCTCCTGTACAGTGTCACAAACCTCCATCCATAGTTTATCAGGCACTCTGTCTATCAGATCTAGTCCCTTAAATCTTATCTCTCTTGCACTGTATAGTCATAAGGGATTTGATTTAGGTCATACCTGAATGGTCTAGTGGTTTTCTCCACTTTCTTCAATTTCAGTCTGAATTTGGCAATAAGGAGTTCATGATCTGAGCCACAGTCAGCTCCTGGTCTTGTTTTTGCTTACTGTATAGAGCTTCTCCATCTTTGCCTGCAAAGAATATAATCAGTGTGTCTTCGGTGTTGACCATCTGGTGATGTCCGTGTGTAGAGTCTTCGCTTGTGTTGTTGGAAGAGGGTGTTTGCTATGACCAGTGCGTTCTCTTGGCAAAACTCTATTAGCCTTTGCCCTGCTTCATTGCATACTCCAAGGCCAAATTTGCCTGTTACTCCAGGTGTTTCTTGACTTCCTTCTTTTGAATTCCATTCCCTATAATGAAAAGGACATCTCTTTTGGTTGTTAGTTCTAAGTCTTGTAGGTCTTCTTAGAACTGTTCAACTTCAGCTTCTTTAGAGTTACTGGTCAGGGCATAGACTTGGATTACTGTGATATTGAATGGTTTGCCTTGGAAATGAACAGAGATCATTATGTCGTTTTTGAGATTGCATCCAAGTACTGCATTTCGGACTCTTTTGTTGACTATAATGGCCACTCCATTTCTTCTGAGGGATTCCTGCCCGCAGTAGTAGATATAATGGTCATCTGAGTTAAATTCACCCATTCCAGTTCATCTTAGTTTGCTGATTCCTAGAATGTTGATGTTTACTCTTGCCATCTCCTGTTTGACTACTTCCAATTTGCCTTGATTCATGGACCTAACATTCCAGGTTCCTATGCAATATTGCTCTTTACAGCATTGGACCTTATTTCTGTCACCAGTCACATCCACATCTGGATGTTATTTTTGTTTTGGCTCCTTGCCTTTATTCTTTCTGGAGTTATTTCTCCACTGATCTCCAGTAGCATATTGGGCATCTACCAACCTGGGGAGTTCATCTTTCAGTGTCCTATCTTTTTACCTTTTCATACTGTTCATGGGGTTCTCAAGGCAAGAATACTGAAATGGTTTGCCATTCCCTTCTCCAGTGGACCACATTCTGTCAGATTTCATCACCATGACCCCTCTGTCTTGGGTGGCCCCACACAGCATGGCTTAGTTTCATTGAGTTAGACAAGGCTGTGGTCCATGTGATCAGATTGGCCTGTTGTCTGTGATTGTGGTTTCCGTCTGTCTGCCCTCTGATGCCCTCTCTCAGTGCCTACCGTCTTACTTGGGTTTCTCTTACCTTGGACGTGGGTATCTCTTCACGGGTGCTCCAGCAAAGCACAGCCGCTGCTCCTTACCTTGGATGTGGGATAGATCCTCCCAGCCTCTGCCCCTGACCTCAGACATGGGGTATGCTAAATGACACACCACAGGTGCAATGGCAGTTCCCAGGCCAATTATAAAAGACTGAAAAGTGTTCTGTGGCTCAATTCCTGGGAATTCCCACACCTTCACCATAATTCTTGGAATAATTCTCTCACTCAGCCTATGAAATCACTCAACCCATAAATAACTAACCCTGCACCCTGGTTGCCCTCATTTTCTGAGAAGGCCCATACTCTATCTGTGGAATCTGTTTTCCCTGGGCTGGACCACATTCTGCCTACACAATGTGTCTCTCTCTAAAAAAACATGCTTTGCTTTCACTTTACTATGGCTCGCACTTGAATTCTTTGCTATGTAAAGCCCATCTCCCCCAAATTCACCTGAGAATTGGGACCTGAGGTGGTCTTCTCCCCCTCCCTCCTTTGATTATAAAAATGCAGGCCACTTAGTTCTATTAGGGCAGAGTCCCATTGCTTGTCTGCTTATATCCTTTAGAAGCATCCTATATTAGTAAATCTACTTCTTATATATCACTTTCCTGCTTGCTGAATTCCTTATGCAACAAGCCATAACCTAAGCTTCACCAAGTCATGAGACAAGTTGTGCAGTTTCAGTTGGAAGGTTGTGGGTTCAAGTCTCTATCTGAGGTGCAGTTTCAGAAAGAGAAGAGTAAGTGAGATGTGGTCCCACAGGCACATTTTACTTTCTTTCCTGAAAGCCGGTCATTACAGAGAGGAGGTGAGGCTGTGGGGCTAGAGAGGCGGCACTGCCTGCTATGCAATGGGCAGAAGTGCTGGGTCGGAGGTTTCAAACCTTTCAGATTCCAGCCTCCAGTTTGTGTGCAGGCTACTATGTCCGAGTGGGGCTGAGCGTGTGTGGACCATTCCAGGTGAGCATCTCACTGTCTTTGCAGACATATGTCTGTGTAACTCTATCTGAGCTTGACTCTGAATGTGACGCCCACTGGTGGTGTGAGGGGTCTTCACACCTCACTGCAACCTTTTTACTCTTTGTAACATACAAAATATGACTGAATTTTTCTGAACTGTTCTTTTCAGTTTCTTCCTTAACCTTACAGAGCACTAAGCCGAGTAGGGCCCAGTATAGGGTCTACTTTCTTTTCTAACTCCCCTCCTATCAATAGATACTTCCTATGGGGAAAAATAGATGTGATTAGTTTTAATCTGTTTAATGTGCAGCAAAAGCTTAGTTATAAGGAGCTCAGTATAAAGTAGGCAATAATATTAAGAGCTCAGGCTCTGAATATAAATGCTGGGTTTTCAGTCATGGTTCTACAACTTATTACCTGTGTGACCTTAGGAAATGTTATGGACTCAGTGTTCTTGTTCCTGCAAAATTCTTATGTTAAAGATCTCTTAGTGTGGCTGTGTTTGAAGATAGGACCTGTAAGAAAGTAATTTAGTTTAATGAGGTCATAGGGTGAGGCCCTGGTCTAAAGGGGTTAATCTGTATAAGAAGAAACCCCTGAGAATGTCCTTTCCCTCTCCACTTGGCTCTCTGCTTCCCCCTATACAGAGAAAAAACCACATGTCCAGAAGCAAGAAGGCAGCTACCTGCATGTCAAGAAAAAAGTCTTACCTCAAATGAGACTAATACAGAGACATTATTTAATTATCTGTGCCTCCTTAGTTCCATTACTGTAAAATGAAGATAACATATGTCCACTTCCCACTTTTGCTTTGATGAGCTGAGTCTTAGAATCTCAACTAATGTTAGCTATTCATGTTATAATTATTGAGAATGCATTTTACCATTGTCTTTTTGTATCTGGAATAGAAAGAGCTAATTTTATTTGGCAAATGAGTGTTTTTTTTAAATGAAACTCATTAGGTATTATTAGTATTTATACTTATTTTATGTGTAGAAGAATGTAGATAAGCCTGAGACAGACTTAAAGCTTTATCAGAGAATGCTAAAAACAGAGGTATGTAGAATGTAAGAAGAGTAAATTAAAAGTTTTTTTCATTTGAAATTTGACTTTTTTTGAAGCTGTGATTCCAATGTGACCAAACAGACTTAGGTGAATATTGTTTTGAAACTGTCAAGGCTCTTAATACCCCAGATAACTAAATGCAAATTGCCAGTCTGAGAGCATTTCTCAGACAATGACAAGAAGAAAAAACAAAAGGAGTACAGAGTATGTGGTCTATTTAATTATTTTAGTTCAAATCCTCAGTGTAAATTTTTGACTGGAGACAGATTCAGTCAATTTAGCAAAGTAAAAGTTAAGTAATTATGTGTTATTGCAGACAAGAAAATTAAGCAATTGATTTAGAGGGCTTCCCAGGTGGCATTATTGGTAAAGAACCCTCCTGACAGTGAGGAGACTTAAGAGACATGGGTTCAATCCCTGCGTCAGGAAGATCACCTGAAGGAAATGGTAACCCACTCTAGGATTCTTGCCTGGAGAATCCCATGGACAGAGGAGCCTGGTGGGCTATGGTCCATAGGGTTGCAAAGAGTCAGAAACAACTGAAGTGATTCAGCACAGTACCTATTTCTTTAAACTGACAATCCCTGTTGAGTTTTAGACAAAAACTCAATGAAATCAGGATTTTTCTTCCTACTAATTAATACCTCACACATTGACAGATTTCACACATTGCACAGGTGAATTGCTTACTGGATTAGTTCTTTAATAAAGTGTTTGGGACCCAGAATTGAAAGCAGGTGTGCTTGTGTATGGGGGTGGGCAGAGTGGGAGGAGCCAACTATTTGACTTTGACTGACTCATCTAACAAAGTTCCTACTATTTATAAAAAAAATTGCTAGGTGACTTCTGATGCATTTGAGGGCAGGATGCAAGTCTTGTAAAAAAAAAAAAAAAAGAAACCTGAGGGATAACACTGATAAAAATTTAAAGATAAGGTAAGTAAAATAAATTTCTCTGAAGAAAGATATATTTTAATCATGTTTCTCCCTCTTAATTATCAAGTCTGTTTAGTAAGAGGTAGAATAAGAAGCAGAGAAGGCAATGGCACCCCACTCCAGTACTTTTGTCTAGAAAATCCCATGGGCGGAGGAGTCTGGTAGGCTGCAGTCCATGGGGTCGCTGAGGGTTGGACACGACTGAGTGACTTCCCTTTCACTTTTCACTTTCATGCATTGGAGAAGGAAATGGCAACCCACTCCAGTGTTCTTGCCTGGAGAATCCCAGGGACGGGGGAGCCTGGTGGGCTGCCGTCTATGGGGTCGCACAGAGTCGGACACGACTGAAGCGACTTAGCAGCAGCAGCAGCAGCAGAATAAGAAGAAAGTAGGAGAGAGAAGGTGAATACAAAATTTCATTGTCATCAGTAAATAAGTTGATGTGTTTATTTGCATGTTTTACTATAATCTTATAAAACTGGGGCTTAGTATCAGGAAATTCTATAACAGATCAAATATATAATTGTATTTTAATAGTATAAATTGTTTTCTCGTGAAACTTGATGCTTATAATAGAATAATAAAGTCTTTTAATAAGCACTAGAAAAATCCTAAATGTAAAACCAAGTAATGAAAAACTATAGGTTTGAAATAAAACACTTTGCAATAATGTAATTTGTTTGGCATCTTAATTAAGTTATCTGAACTTAGTCTTATAAGTTCAGTTTGCAATTAGATAATCTCTCTTCCTTGGAAAAAAAGATAATTCTTAAAAAGTTCTTTCTCATGTAAGTTATTATGAATAAGAAAATATTAATGTACTTTATATGCACTTTTCCAAGTAGTGCATAGGCAAGGACAGAGAGAAAATTAGAAAACTTTTTAAAAAATGCATGCTAAATAGTGACACAAAAGTTGTTTTCTATTGAATTCCTACCAAAAAAAAAAAAAACCTGAAAGATAATAGAACTAAGAAAGATAAAAGAACTAACTAATAGAAGTAACTATATCCAGTTTTTAAATATTGCATTAGGAATAGCTTCATTTGAAGGAAACTAGTGAAAAGATAAGAAGCAACATATTTCTTAGTAAACTGAGAGAGTATATTTGACTGCAAACTTTTAGTATTTGCAAGTGCTGCTTAAGAATGATATTATTTCTTAATGTAACCCAATCAAACAAGTCAATGGGAAAAATATTAAAGCTAAGAACATTTGGTAAAGTGACTATTTTCAAAATAAATATTACAAATCAATAGCTTTATCAGTAAGAAATATTAAACAGAACAAAAATTACACTGAAGTTGTAAAATATGAAATTTCTGGGAATAATCTCAAAATTTGTCATACAAGCAAATTTAAGACATATTGAAGAAGTAAATAAAAGACTGTTTTTCTCCTCTTTTGTTATCTCTAATGTTTTGAATATTGCTAGACTTAGCCATGAGTTATTTGTTGAATAGCTAATGACTCAGCCTTGTGGAATATGTAGAAAATAGTTTGGGAAATGCTTTGGGGATGTAAAAATATTGCAATGTTGATACTCTGTATATATACATATGTGATGAATATATATGTACACATGTTTGTGTAGCTGTTTTCTATTAAATGAATATTACTTTAAAATTTACATCCAGCTCTTTATATAACAGAGACATAATAGAGGCTTGTGATTCTAGTATTTAATCAAATAGTCAAAGTTTGAAGATTTAGTCCTCTTTTTTTTTTTAACTTGTTTTGCTCCTTATGGAGAAGGCAATAGCAACCCACTCCAGTACTTTTGTCTGGAAAATCCCATGGATGGAGGAGCCTGGTAGGCTGCAGTCCATGGGGTCGTGAAGAGTCGGACACCACTGAGCGACTTCACTTTCACTTTTCACTTTCATGCATTAGAGAAGGAAATGGCAACCTACTTCAGTATTCTTGCCTGGAGGATCCCAGGAATGGGGGAACCATGGTGGGCTGCTATCTATGGGGTCGCACAGAGTCGGACACGACTGAAGTGACTTAGCAGCAGCAGCTCCTTAATTTTAATTCTTGGTTGTTATGTACTCTAGTTTCTGGAAATATAAAGTTAGAATTCTGAATTACAATAAAAATAATCAAATACAAGCACTTATACAAACATGCATGCACACAGACATAAACATACCCCAAAATCAATCAGTCAACCAGAGAACAAAACCTACTGTCTCAGTTCAAAGCCGTATCATGTTTCATCCACCAGCTCATCCTTTGATTCATTGATCCATAAGTCCATTGATCTATCGGTCCATCTGTCCTTACATGCATACATAATATTAAATTTATTGACGTTTATAAATATAAAATGGTATTATCAACCTGTTTCAGTAAAGGAAACATATGAGGTAATCAGAGAGAGAGAGTAGAAAAAATAGAGTATTGCATTGAAAGTCTAGGAAAAGAAGAGTTTCAAGGAGCTGTGGGAGTCCATGGGAATGATACAGAGGAATTATATCTTGGTAGTATTCTTTTGGATTCGTTGTTTAGGATGGTACTAATGAATTTTCAAGATCACATCTTAGTAGGTTCATAAGTATAAGTCAAATTCAGTTAGGTTTAAGGTAACTGAGGTGAGATGAAATAAGGAGTCGAGGATATGCCATCCTTATCAATACCACTCTTTCAACTGGGAGAGTGGCCCCTACTCTCAGACCTGCATTATAAAAAGGACATACAGATCACAAGCACACAGGCTCACATGTTTATTAAAGAACACATAGGCAATGAACAGGAGAGGAGTTTGAGGGGGAATGGATACATGTATATGTATGGCTGAGTCCCTTCGCTCTTCACCTGAGACTATCATAACATTGTTAATAGGCTATACCCAAATACAAAATAAAAAGTTTAAAGAACACACACACACACACAAACACACACACGGCAGTGCTGTTACTAGAACAGCAATCTGAGTGATCTAGAACTCAGTGCTTTTGTAAAACATGCAGTGGACCTAAGTATCCTCTTCTGTGACATACCACTCAGTCTTCAGTGAAATACTTCTTTTCCCCTTATACCATGTCTTCAAAACAAAAAATGAGTGTCTGAACACCATGAAATTTGTGTGTCAGACCAGTGTCAAAATCAGAGATGGCTATAGCTTTGAAGTGCAAGAATGATCTGAGCATCAAAATTGCTTAGGTAAAAAAGACAGTATCGATTAACTTGTCAAATTCTTCCTCTAACATGGAGATTCTTTCATGACAAAGTAAGCATCCCAGCAGCTCTGAGCTTCCATTCTTTGCTCCTCTGTGTTCCAATTCCTGATTCTGGAGTCACTCAAAATGCTACAGTATTTGCAACATTTGTGTGGCAGCCGAGAATCAGTTTGTAATGTTAAACAAATCACACTATATAATTATTTTTAAATTATTTATTTTTATGCTTTTTGATGAAAATATATTCAAAGTTTAGATGCTTTGAGATCAGTAACATTTTATATTTAATTCTTAGATCATTCCAGTCAGTAGAAAAAAAATACCACTATAATATTACTTATAAAAACAATTTGAGATTTTAATATAAGAAAGGCAAAAGTATTTTGGAATATACTCTGTGAATTAGGTATGTGTTAAGAATCTGTCTGCAATGCAGGAGACCTGGGTTCAATACCTGGGTTGGGAAGTCCCTCTGGGGAAGGAAATGGCTACCCACTCCAGTATCCTCACCAGGAGAATTCCATGAACAGAGGAACCTCGCGGGGTACGGTCCATGGGATCACAAAGAGTCAGACACGACTGAGTGACTAATACTTGTCTATTACATGTCCGTACTTTGCAAACTCAACAAGAGAATGCCTAACATATACAATATTTATTAACTTCAGTCATCTTTGATATTTTGATAATTTTTCACATAAAAACCGTAGATTTATAACAAGAAGAAATTACTCTTATGTCACAGTGTGTTAGCTTGTTTTATAACTTTTAAATATTGAGACATATGGTTTGTGCACTTCATTTGTACTCTTGCTTTGGGTCTTGCAAATTTTAGGGTTGGGTCCAGCATGAAAAAAGTCTGGAGTATTTGTCCACTTACACAGTTTCTTAAGATAAATTTTATGAAATAGAATGACAAAGTCAAAGAGAAAGAACTTTTTTGTGAACATTTAGATTTGTAATAATTTTGTAGCAGAAGAACCTTTAATAAGTGAAAATATTATTTATTAAGTACAGTTTACTACCCTTATATCAGAACATCCCTTATAATTTTGTTATTGAATGCGTAGGTTTTTGCAGTGTTGCAAGATTCTGCAGTGTTATTGCAGAGGTCCTAAAGAAGCAGAGAGGAAATCGGAGGAGACCTGGGGAGGTAGACAGGGCAGCTGGAGGAGGCTTTCTTAGGGCTCAGATTTTATCCATGATTTCTGTACCACAGTTTAGTTATGAACCAAGAATCACTCTTTATAATTTACTGTAATATTAAGTTTATAATTTATGTCACATTCTTAAACATCTAAGATTTTTTTTAAACTTTTTATTTTGTGTTAGTCTATAGGTGATGGTTTCAGGTGGACAGCAAAGGGACTCAACCATACATACACATGTGTCCATTTTCCCCAAAACTGCCTTCCCATCCAGGCTGCCACATGACATTGAGCAGAGTTCCTGTGTGTAGGATAGGACCTGGTTGCTTATCCATTTAAATACAGCAGTTTGTACATACCGATCCCAAACTCCCTAACTATCCCTTCCCCCCATCCTTCCCCTTGGTAACCATAAATTCATTCTCTAAGTCTATGAATCTCTTTCTGTTTTGTAAGTAAGTTAATGTGTATCATTTCATTTTAGATTCTCCATATAAGGGAAATTGTATAATATTTGTCTTTTGCTTTGATAAATAATCCCAGAACAAATATATTTGTACATAAGTCTTTAGAATCTTGTCCACTTATGACTTTAAAGCATGTTCTGAAGTGGAATTACTGATTTTAAAATAAATATACATGAAAGCTTTTGATAGATACTATTAAATAACTCTCCATAAAAGGTGTATGTATTTTACCCAGCAGTATATGAAAATGATTAATTCTCAACTCACTGTCTTTATTCTCTTTTTACTCTTTACCAGTCTCAATGGCAACTCAAATAATTTTTGTTTTATTGTGTATGGTTGCAAAAACTTAGATAAGCTTTCATGTATTTCTTGATGAATACATTTATTTGTGAGTTATTTGTTCACATAATTTGCATATTATTTTTTATGTCCTTATCCAAAAAAAAAAAAATACTAAAACTTTGTCTCAGTTTAACAACATTTAGAAAAGTAGTTATTGACCAATAGTCTGTTTAGTGGAGGGCACTAAATTGAACAAAAGAGATATGACAGCTGAGCTAAGCAATTATTTAAAGATCAAGGCAAGGAAGATAAAAGAGAAGGAAAAATGGTCTTCACACCAAAAAATCTGCTTTAACCAAGACAGATATTGATTGCATTTACATCGCCACACTATAAGAAATCTGACTTCAAAATTCATATTGCTGTATTTTCCATTTTTCCTTTATAATAATTTATTACAAGTATAAATTTAATGAGCACAGTTTAAAAAATTTAGTAATATTAAGCAGCTTATAACTAAAAGAACACTGATACCCTACCCTGTCCCTCTGCATCCTCTGTACCACTGGAGAGCAGCAGCCACTTTATCATTTCAGAAGAGATATTTGCCTGTATATTTGTAAGTAATATATTTAAGCATCTGTATTTTGATCTTCAAATTTTAGATGTTGTAAATCATTATTAATTTAAGAAACATGGGCTTTAACTTTGTTCCACTAACTCTCTCTATAAATACACCCCCCCCAAACACCTGCATTTCTCCTGTTTCTCAAAATTGTAATTTTTGTTGAAGTCGCTCTTCTTCGTTTCTAATACATAACTGTTCCCTGAGATTTCTCACTCTCAACACTGTTGATGTTTCAGCTGGATAATCCTTATTGTGAGGGGCTGTTGTGTGCATTCTAGGAGTGTTTAGCAGCATCCCTGGTGTCTGTCTACTAGGTGCCTGGAACACATCCTAGTTGTGATAATCAACAATATCTCCAGGGGGAGGAGCTAAGATGGCAGAGGAATAGGGCAGGGAGACCACTTTCTCCCCCACAAATTCATCAAAAGAACATTTAAACGCTGAGTAAATTCCACAAAACAACTTCTGAATACCGGCAGAGGACATCAGGCACCCAGAAAAGCAACCCATTGTCTTCGAAAGGAGATGTTTTATCAATGGTGCTGTATAGAAGGAGACGTTTTGAGCCTACTGTAAAAATAAGACCAATAACTGGAAGCAGGAGGCTTAAGTCCAAACCCTGACTCCAGGGAACTCCTCACTCCAGGGAACATTAATTGACAGGAGCTCATCAAATGTCTCCATACCTACACTGAATCCAAGCACACACAAGGGCCAACAAGTTCCAGGGCAAGACATACCAAGCAAATTCTCCAGCAACACAGGAACACAGCCCTGAGCTCCAATATACAGGCTGCCCAAAGTTACTACAAAACCATAGACATCTCATAACTAATTACTGGACACTTCATTGCACTCCAGAGAGAAGAAATCCAGCTCCACCTACCAGAACACTGACACAAGCTTCCCCAACCAAGAAACCTTGACAAGCCACCTGTACAAACCCACACACAGAGAGGAAACTCCACAATAAAAAGAACTCCACAAACTGCCAGAATACAGAAAGGACACCCCAAACTCAGCAATATAAACAAGATGATGAAACACAGGAATACCCAGCAGGTAAAGGAACAGGATAAATGCCCACCAAACCAAACAAAAAAGGAAGAGATAAGGAATCTACCTGATAAATAATTCCGAATAATGATAGTGAAATTGGTCCAAAATCTTGAAATCAAAATGGAATCACAGATAAATATCCTGGAGACAAGGACTGAGAAGATGCAAGAAAGGTTTAACAAGGACCTATAAGAAATAAAAAAGGGTCAATATATAATGAATAATGCAATAAATGAGATCAAAAACACTCTGGAGGCAATAAATAGTAGAATAACAGAGGCAGAAGATAGGATTAGTGAATTAGAAGATAGAATGGTAGAAATAAATGAATCAGAGAGGAAAAAAGAAAAACGAATTAAAAGAAATGAGGACAATCTCAGAGACCTCCAGGACAATGTTAAACGTTACAACATTCGAACCATAGGAGTCCCAGAAGAAGAAGACAAAAAGAAAGACCATGAGAAGATACTTGAGGAGATAATAGTTGAAAACTTCCCTAAAATGGGGAAGAAAATAATCACTCAAGTCCAAGAAACCCAGAGAGTCCCAAACAGGATAAACCCAAGGTGAAACACCCCCAAGACACATATTAATCAAATTAACAAAGATCAAACACAAAGAACAAATATTAAAAGCAGCAAGGGAAAAACAACAAATAACACACAAGGGAATTCCCATAAGGATAACAGCTGATCTTTCAATAGAAACTCTTCAAGCCAGGAGGGAATGGCAAGACATACTTAAAGTGATGAAAGAAAATAACCTACAGCCCAGATTATTGTGACCAGCAAGGATCTCATTCAAATATGAAGGAGAAATCAAAGGCTTTACAGACAAGCAAAAGCTGAGAGAATTCAGTACCACCAAACCAGCTCTCCAACAAATACTAAAGGATATTCTCTAGACAGGAAACACAAAAGGGGTGTATAAATTTGAACCCAAAACAATAAAGTAAATGGCAACGGGATCATACCTATCAATAATTACCTTAAACGTAAATGGGTTGAATGCCCCAACCAAAAGACAAAGACTGGCTGAATGGATACAAAAACAAGACCCCAACATATGTTGTCTACAAGAGACCCACCTCAAAACAGGGAACACATACAGACTGAAAGCGAAGGGCTGGAAAAAGATTTTTCATGCAAATAGAGACCAAAAGAAAGCAGGAGTGGCAATACTCATATCAGATAGAATAGACTTTAAAATGAAGGCTGTGAAAAGAGACAAAGAAGGTCACTACATAATGATCAACGGATCAATCCAAGAAGAAGATATAACAATTATAAATATATATGCACCCAACACAGGAGCACCGCAGTATGTAAGACAAATGCTAACAAGTATGAAAGGAGAAATTAACAATAACACAATAATAGTGGGAGACTTTAATACCTCACACACACCTATGGATAGATCAACTAAACAGAAATTTTCAAGGAAACACAAACTTTAAACGATACAATAGACCAGTTAGACCTAATTGATATCTATAGAACATTTCATCCCCAAACAATGAATTTCACCTTTATCTCAAGCGCACATGGAACCTTCTCCAGGATAGATCACATCCTGGGCCGTAAATCTAGCCTTGGTAAATTCAAAAACATTGAAATCATTCCAAGCATCTTTTCTGACCACAATGCAGTAAGATTAGATCTCAATTACAGGAGAAAAACTATTAAAAATTCCAACATATGGAGGCTGAACAACACGCTGCTGAATAACCAACAAATCACAGAAGAAATCAAAAAAGAAATCAAAATTGCATAGAAATGAATGAAAATGAAAACACAACAACCCAAAACCTGTGGGACACTGTAAAAGCAGTCCTAAGGGGAAAGTTCATAGCAATACAGGCATACCTCAAGAAACAAGAAAAAAGTCAAATAAATAACCTAACTCTACACCTAAAGCAACTAGAAAAGGAAGAAATGAAGAACCCCAGGGTTAATAGATGGAAAGAAATCTTAAAAATTGGAGCAGAAATAAATGCAAAAGAAACAAAAGAGACCATAGCAAAAATCAACAAAGCCAAAAGCTGGTTCTTTGAAAGGATAAATAAAATTGACAAACCATTAGCCAGACTCATCAAGAAACGAGATGCCAGTCCAGGTTCGATGCACGATACTGGATGCTTGGGGCTAGTGCACTGGGACGACCCAGAGGGATGGTATGGGGAGGGAGGAGGGAGGAGGGTTCAGGATGGGAAACACATATATACCTGTGGTGGATTCATTTTGATATTTGGCAAAACTAATACAATTATGTAAAGTTTAAAAATAAAATAAAATTAAAGAAAAAGAAACAAAGCGAGAAAAATCAAATCAATAAAATTAGAAATGAAAATGGAGAGATCAAAACAGACAACACAGAAATACAAGGGATCATAAGTGACTACTATCAACAATTATATGCCAATAAAATGGACAACGTGGAAGAAATGGACAAATTCTTAGAAAAGTACAACTTTCCAAAACTGGACCAGGAAGAAATAGAAAATTTTAACAGACCCATCACAAGCATGGAAATTGAAACTGTAATCAGAAATCTTCCAGCAAACAAAAGCCCAGGTCCAGATGGCTTCACAGCTGAATTCTACCAAAAATTTAGAGAAGAGCTAACACCTATCCTACTCAAACTCTTCAAGAAAATTGCAGAGGAAGATAAACTTCCAAACTCATTCTATGAGGCCACCATCACCCTAATACCAAAACCTGACAAAGATCCCACAAAAAAAGAAAACTACAGGCCAATATCACATAGATGAACATAGATGCAAAAATCCTTAACAAAATTCTAGCAATCAGAATCCAACAACACATTAGAAAGATCATATACCACGACCAAGTGGGCTTTATCCCAGGGATGCAAGGATTCTTCAATATCCGCAAATCAATCAATGTAATACACCACATTAACAAATTGAAAAATAAAAGCCATATGATTATCTCAATAGATGCAGAGAAAGCCTTTGACAAAATTCAACATCCATTTATGATAAAAACTCTCCAGAAAGCAGGAATAGAAGGAACATACCTCAACATAATAAAAGCTATATATGACAAACCCACAGCAAACATTATCCTCAATGGTGAAAAATTGAAAGCATTTCCTCTAAAGTCAGGAACAAGACAAGGGTGCCCACTTTCACCATTACTATTCAACATAGGTTTGGAAGTTTTGGCCACAGCAATCAGAGCAGAAAAAGAAATAAAAGGAATCCAAATTGGAAAAGAAGAAGTAAAACTCTCACTATTTGCAGATGACATGATCCTCTACATAGAAAACCCTAAAGACTCCACCAGAAAATTACTAGAACTAATCAATGATTATAGTAAAGTTGCAGGATATAAAATCAACACATAGAAATCCCTTGCATTCCTATACACTAATAATGAGAAAATAGAAAGAGAAATTAAGGAAACAATTCAATTCACCATTGCAACGAAAAGAGTAAAATACTTAGGAATATATCTATCTAAAGAAACTAAAGACCTATATATAGAAAACTATAAAACACTGGTGAAAGAAATCAAAGAGAACACTAATAGATGGAGAAATATACCATGTTCATGGATTGGAAGC
>NW_011495046.1:632037-635895 GCF_000754665.1 Bison bison bison | reverse complement strand
AAAAAATGGGCCAAAGAACTAAATAGACATTTCTCCAAAGATGACATAGAGATGGCTAACAAACACATGAAAAGATGCTCAACATCACTCATTATCAGAGAAATGCAAATCAAAACCACTATGAGGTACCATTTCACACCAGTCAGAATGGCTGCGATGCAAAAGTCTACAAGCAATAAATGCTGGAGAGGATGTGGAGAAAAGGGAACCCTCTTACACTGTTGGTGGGAATGCAAACTAGTACAGCCACTATGGAGAACAGTGTGGAGATTCCTTAAAAAACTGGAAATAGAACTGCCTTATGATCCAGCAATCCCACTGCTGGGCATACACACGGAGAAAACCAGAATTGAAAGAGACACGTGTACCCCAGGGTTCATCGCAGCACTGTTTATAATAGCCAGGACATGGAAGCAACCTAGATATCCATCAGCAGATTAATGGGTAAGAAAGCTGTGGTACATATACACAATGGAGTATTACTCAGCCATTAAAAAGAATACATTTGAGTCAGTTCTAATAAGGTGGATGAAACTGGAGCCTATTATACAGAGTGAAGTAAGCCAGAAAGAAAAACACCAATACAGTATACTAATGCATATATATGGAATTTAGAAAGATGGTAACAATAACCCTGTATGGGAGAGAGCAAAAGAGACACAGATGTATAGAACAGTCTTTTGGACTCTGTGGGAGAGGGCGAGGGTGGGATGATTTGGGGGAATGGCATGGAAACATGTATAATATCATATATGAAACGAGTCACCAGTCCAGGTTCTATGCACTATACTGGATGCTTTGGGCTAGTGCATGGGACGACCCAAAGGGATGGTACGGGGAGGAGGAGGGTTCAGGATGGGGAACACATGCATGCCTGTGGTGGATTCATTTTGATATATGGAAAAAACAATACAATATTGTAAAGTTAAAAAATAAAATAAAAAAATATATCTCCAGACCTTGCCAAATATCTCTTGAAGGACAGAATTGCCTCTGGGTGAAAACCACTAATTTCATCTTCTAAAAAATGACCATGTTATTAATTGTTGTTCACCACTGAAATTACATGTCAAACAATTATTTTACTGTCTTTCATATATATTTTGTTTTTATTGGAGTTAATAACTGCATTATTTGTGTGTCTTGCTTCATTATATATGTAAATTCACTAGCAGACATATAAAACATTGTCAAAGACATCCATTAACCTGTCAGTTCCGTTTTCTCTGGTAGATAGCTATATCCTCCAGTTACCATATGGACTAGTTGCTCTCAATCAGATATATTAGTATCATCTTGCAGTTTCTCCTTGTCATACTAAAACTTTCCTTTGCCTTACTAATCTGATTAAGCCCATTTCTGGGATTCATATGTATTGGTTATAAATTGTACTTGGCTTCTCATAAAAGACAGGCTTCCCTGGTGGCTCAGAGGTAAAGAATCTGAGTTCCAGTGTAGGAGACATGGTTTGATCCCTGGTCCAGGAAGATCCCCTGAGAAGGAAATGACAGCCCACTCCAGTATTCTTGCCTGGAAAATGCCATGGACAGAAGAGCCTGGCCGGCTATATACAGCCCATGGGGCCGCAAAAGATTCGGACACAACTTAGTGACTGAACAACAGCAACAAACTCATAAAAGACACTAAAACAACAGTGACTTTCATAGCAATAAATTGACTTTTTGCTAATATAAAAGTGGTAGAGAGCCAGTTCAATTATGGTAGCTCCGAAAGTCATGAGGGATCCTGGCTGCTTCTCTCCTTCTGTTAAACCATGCTTATGCAGGGTTGAATGGCTGGCATCGCATCTGCTCTAGGAGCAGCAAACAGGAGGAAGGAGTGGGGAAAAGAGACAAGGATTCGTATGTAAAATTTGTTTTGAATTTATTTAAAGGTATATGTTGGAAATAATTTTCCCTTAGATTAAAATGTTGAAACCATTCTCTGAGTGTCTTCTGGCTTTCAGTGTTGGTACTGAGAAGTCATGTTATTCTGATTTCTGATTCTTTTGGTCACTTTCCCCCCTCTAGTTGCCCTTAACATCTTTCTTTTATATTGTTTTTTAAACTTCATGATAGTCATCTTGTTTTGGATCTTCTTCCTTCACGTGACAGACACTTGGAGATTTTCAGTCTGGAAACTCAATTACTTTCAAACCATTTTCTTATACTATTTCATTTAAACTTTCTTTTCTCATTTAAAATATTAGACAATGTTTATTGAAGTATAGTTGATTTACAATATATTTCTTTGATAATTTACCCCCATCTACTTTTTCTATGTTTTGATTCTGGATGTAAGTGCTCTAATTTGTTGAATGTTGGAATTCCTGGACTGATCCTATAATTATTTTTCTCTTTTATTTTTTAGTTTCTTTTTGGTTCTGTGTTTTTATTTTATTTTTTCCAATTTTATCTTCAAATTCTTCCCTTGAATTTCATATTTCTGCTGTCCAATGATATTATCTTTCTTGTTTTCTATTTTATAGCAATCTCTTTTTACATCCTGTTTTCAATAACTTCTCTCTTTGAGCCATAATGATAAAGTTTTAGTATTTTCTTCTGATTCTCCAAGGTTCTTTGTTCCTATTTCCTTATTTTCTTTTTTCTTTTCACTAAGTATCTTGTAATATGTTGATAATATATTTCACTTTAATTGTGGGGTGCTTAACAGGTAATTGGAAACTGCACAGAGCTTATCATTTTCCTGTAACACTGAGTTGTAGGGTCTTGATCATTTCATAGGGAGAATTCTAAAGAATTCCAAAGAATTCAATATCTGTAGATAGAATTGTTTCCAATTTTATTGAGATACAATTGGTATATAACACTGTATGAGTTTAATGTATATGACATAATGATTTAATATATGTATATTGTGTTTTCTTGTTCTGATCAGACTCTGTGTGGAAGACTGTTCTAACCCACTGCCCAGGGCAGGGCTTTAAACTTGTCTATTAGCTTTCTGGGAGTGGAGCATAAGAACTAGAGTGCAAACGTTTAAGGATGTGGAATTGAATTGATTTTTCTGTTTTCAAAATGGCACAATATCTCTGCCCTCATTTGCACAGCTTCAAATCCACTTATTCTTAAGTTCAAATTTTCCAGAAACTTTACTCCAGATGGTATGATAGAGGAGCAGATCTGAGGGCCTAAATTATCAGCATAAAGATTCTGGCAAATCCTCCCTTTTTCAGACTCATCTCCTACTTCTGTGTACACACCTGCTTCCTTCAGTTAGTGAGCCTGATGGGCTGCTGTCTATGGGGTCACACAGAGTCGGATACGACTGAAGCAACTTAGCAGCAGCAGCAGCAGAGGCTATCTGGCTGGAATTGGTTTCAGGTGTCTCCCCTAAGACAGTAACCACTCGCGAATCTTATTTTCATTATTGATATATTTTGTGTGCTCTGATCAACTATTATACTTGTGTTGCTCTTGTCTTTAATCTATTTTTATTGCTTTATTTTCATTTTGGTGGTATTATTGTTTAAGTTTGTTCTCCCTGCCATGTTTATCTGTTTGCATTAATTTATTGGCAGGGAGAACAAACTTAAATAATAATACCACCAAAATGAAAATAAAGCAAAAAAAAAATAGATAAAAGACAAGAGCAAAGCAAATATAATAGTTGATCAGAGCACACAAGATATATCAATAATGAAAATAAGATTCACGAGTGGTTACTGTCTTAGGGGAGACACCTGAAACCAATTCCAGCCAGACAGCCTCTGCTGCTGCTGCTGCTGCTAAGTCACTAAGAAAGCCTTCAGCGATCAATGCAAAGAAATAGAGGAAAACAACAGAATGGGAAAGACTAGGGATCTCCTCAAGAAAATCAGAGATACCAAAGGAACAT
>NW_011495046.1:606795-630889 GCF_000754665.1 Bison bison bison | reverse complement strand
TTGATGAAGGTGAAAGTGGAGAGTGAAAAAGTTGGCTTAAAGCTCAACATTCAGAAAACGAAGATCATGGCATCCGGTCCCACCACTTCATGGGAAATAGATGGGGAAACAGTGGAAACAGTGTCAGACTTTATTTTTCTGGGCTCCAAAATCGCTACAGATGGTGACTGCAGCCATGAAATTAAAAGACACTTACTCCTTGGAAGGAAAGTTATGACCAACCTAGATAGCATATTCAAAAGCAGAGACATTACTTTGCCAACAAAGGTCTGTCTAGTCAAGGCTATGGTTTTTCCTGTGGTCATGTATGAATGTGAGAGCTGGACTGTGAAGAATGCTGAGCGCCGAAGAATTGATGCTTTTGAACTGTGGTGTTGGAGAAAACTCTTGAGAGTCCCTTGGACTGCAAGGAGATCCAACCAGTCCATTCTGAAGGAGATCTGCCCTGGGATTTCTTTGGAAGGAATGATGCTAAAGCTGAAACTCCAGTACTCTGGGCACCTCATGCGAAGAGTTGACTCACTGGAAAAGACTCTGATGCTGAGAGGGATTGGGGGCAGGAGGAGAAGGGGACGACAGAGGATGAGATGGCTGGATGGCATCACTGACTCGATGGACATGAGTCTGAGTGAACTCCGGGAGTTGGTGATGGACAGGGAGGCCTGGCGTGCTGGGATTCATGGGGTCGCAAAGAATCGGACACAACTGAGCCACTGATCTTATCTGATCTGATTAATGTATTATAACTGCACTGGGTAATATTTAAATGGTCTCAAATGTATAAATAAAAGAACACTTTAATGTAGTGAGGTTAAGACAGCAGAAAGATCTAGTTACCCTGAGTTGACTTTAGGGGTTGGTCTACCTATTGGGATTTTGGCATTTGGTGCCATGAATTGTTTGGCCAACAGAACATAACGAGATTATATGTTTTAATGTCCACTTTATGTGTTCCTTATCAAGGTTGCTCATACAACTGCTGCTTCTGTCAGGGTAAATAAATCAAATATGCCAAGATTTGAAAGATGCTGTGTGGTTATCTGATAAAAAAGAATTTTTTAGCTAATGTGTCAATATTTTGTACCATTTTTACCCTTCACTTCCAGACCAAGGTTCCCATTAGTTATCATGAATAAAGAATATTTGAATTGTCTTATCCCATTCTTAATATTGAGTTTAAATTCAATGAGAACAGTTAGGGATCTTCCAAATAGTTCCTTTTAGTGGAGGAGTTCCGAATGAACAGGTTACACCTCACCAGCACAGCATAGCACTGCTAGGAAAAGATGTAGCAGGAGTAGAGAGGAATAGGTCTGCAGTGGTAGATTGGTTTTCTAAAGTATTTTTCTAATTTTCTAGTATATGGTTAATGTGGAGGATTTTTTTTTTATTAAGGTCATTGTTTAAGAATTACATTACCTGACTTGTGAGGTACTATACATACCTTCCATCAAAAATTTGGTGACATGGCTTTATTATTTGGATTCTACTGAATCTGTAGTGGATTTTGCACTTTTCCTCAACTTAACTTAATATCTGCCCTTTAAGTGCAAGTCACTTCTCAAATGACACAGCCTTTGAAATACTATTTGGGATTAAATGGTTTCATTTTAATTTTGATTATTTCCAAACAACATCAGTGAAAAGCTGGAAGATTGAATCCCTGGGTAAAGCAAATTACTCTCTTTCAGTTACTGTACCATGTGTCTTAAAGAAATGCTTGCTCATACCGTTAAGAGGTATGTTGACTTATGTATATTAAGAGTAGACTTTTTTTTTTTTTTTTTTTGCACTCTAATTAAGTAGATTACACATCCTGAGCGCAAATGAGGTTTGGTTTTAAATTTTCAGATGTTAAGGAAAATAAAATAGTAGTGAGTTTAACAACTTATTTTTTGACAAAAAGAAGATTGAGGACATTTTTTTTTCCTGACAAAAAGTGGAAATTTTCTCCTTGTGTCCTTATGCAGAGAATGTCTAGAAATAAAATCTTCAAACTTAAAAGTGGCTCAATGGTAAAAAAAAAAAAAAAAAATTAACCTGCCAAGCAGAAGGGGCAGTTTTAATCCCTGGGTCAGGAAGATCCCCTGGAGAAGGGAATGGCAACCCACTCCAGTATTCTTGCCTGGAGAATTCATGGACAGAGGAGCCTGGTGGGCTACAGTCCATGGGGTTGCAAAGAGTTGCATATGACTTAGCAACTAAACAGCAGCAGCAGCAAAGAAACATTGCCTAAACTAATGGTCCCTATATCAACCTTCAATAGAGGAAAAGACCATTACATTAAGCTGGGCCTTAGTGAAAGCACTTCTTTGAAAGGCTGTGATAATGTGGTAAATGTGCTTTACTGTCTGTTGGTTTAATCTCAGAATGGTCTTAAGGAATTAGACAAATGGATGTCAGCACATCCATTGGATAATTTCCAGTATCATCAGTAGAAGGAAGTGTAAGAGTCCGTAGGATTTCTATAGGAAATTTAGTTCTTCTGTAGATATTCAGGAGTATTGGAAAATTATTTTCCCTGAAGTAATCATAATTACATCCCTGTAACTGAAATTCTCAATAATATTTATAAGTTGTGATATAGTCTCAGATTCACTTCTCTATTTTCCTTGGTATGGGTAAAGATATGTCCATTTTTTTTATTACACATATAGAAAATATTATTCTTGTTGATATCAGGAAGCTGAATATTCAGAAAGTACCTGAATACTCAGAAAGTACCTGAATGGGTTGGATACATACCTATATTCTTTTCAAATTACTTCCCAATTCAGAAACATAAGCTTAAAGATTGATGGTCAGCAGTTTATAGCATAATTATTATTTCCTTCCAAATTCGGTGCTAAAAATTTTAGATAATTATCTTCATCTACTTGGGCTACCATAATAAAATGCTATAGACTGAGTGGCTTAAGCAAAATAACTTTATTTTCTCACAGTTTTGAAGTCTAGATCAGGCTGTAATATGGTCAGATTCTGGTAAGGACTCTTGTCCTGACTTGCATAAGCCTCCTTTTCTCCATATCCTCACAGAGAAGAGAGAGCAAGCTCTCCGGTGTCTCTTGTTATAAGAGCACTAATTCCATAGCAAAGTCCCCAATCTCATAACCTCACTTATATTTGATACCTCCCAGAGAACACACCTTCAGATGCTTAACTTTGTGAATTTGGGGGGATACAGTTCAGTTCATAATAACAATATTACCTGGGTTTTCACTTTGATTATTGTAGTTGATTTCTCCAGATTTCCCAGAAACCAGTGTTTGCAAATCATGATGTTGCCATCTGTCTGACTAAAAGTATACTGACTCAAACTGTCTCCTATTTTGGCTGCCCCTCTCCTTATTTTTTTCAGAAAGAACATGGTTACCGAAGACACATTTTTAAATTAATCCAGAAATTCGTGGTTAGATGACTGGTAGATCTGTTGGAAAAGTAAGAAAAAGAGAAAGTTCAGATACAATGCAGAAGTTTTAAATAGACCAAATATCAAACATTTTTACTTACCCACTTTCCATTAAACATAAAAAAAATACATAAACTCATAATTCTAATTGCTCAGTACAGCTTACTCCCTTCTCTTTCTGCCTAAATATAGCCATACATAAAGTGCAATATATAGTCCCTAATCCTTTCATTTTGCAGATTTCTTGTAAATCCATACATATGATGGTATAAAACATATCATGTGTGTTTAAAAAGAATCTCGATATGTTTTATTTCTTTGCTGCTCACTACAGCTGGAAGCCAGAACTAAATATGTTAGACGTAGGTCGTCTCAATTTGTGAATGGCCTTTTGTCCCTAGGAAAGGGACTTAAACCATGTCAACAGGATTGTGTATGTTAGTCACTCAGTCATATCCGACTCTGAGACCACATGTGTAGCCTGCCAGGCTCCTCTGTCAGTGGGATCCTCCGGGCAAGAATACTGGAGTGGGTAACCATTTCCTTCTCCAAGGGATCTTCCCAATCCAGGGATAGAACCTGGGTTTCCTGCATTGCAGGCAAATTCTTTACTGTCTGAGCCACCAGGATTGACCACATGTAACTTCATGGGAAGTAGATAGGGAAACAGTGGAAACAGTGGCTGTCTTTATTTTTTTGGGCTCCAAAATCACTGCAGATGGTGATTGCAGCCATGAAATTAAAAGATGCTTACTCCTTGGAAAGAAATTATGACCAACTTAGATAGCATATTAAAAAGCAGAGACATTACTTTGCCCAACAAAGGTCCGTCTAGTCATGGCTATGGTTTTTCTAGTGGTCACGTGTGGATGTGAGAGTTGGACTGTAAGAAAGCTGAGTGCTGAAGAATGGATGCTTTTGAACTGTGGTGTTGGAGGAGACTCTTGAGAGTCCCTTGGACTGCAAGGAGATCCAACCAGTCCATTCTAAAGGAGATCAGTCTTGGGTATTCATTGGAAAGACTGATGCTGAAACTGAAACTCCAGTACTTTGGCCACTTCATGTGAAGAGTTGACTCACTGGAGAAGACTCTGATGCTGGGAGGGATTGGGGGCAGGAGGAGAAGGGGACAGCAGAGGATGAGATGGCTGGATAGCACCACTGACTTGATGGACGTGAGTTTGAGTGAACTCCAGGAGTTGATGTTGGACAGGGAGGCCTGGTGTGCTGAGATTCATGGGGTCACAAAGAGTTGGACATGACTGAGTGACTGAACTGACTGAACTGAAATGCTTGGTTATTGACATAGAAAGGAGAGTATTAGCTATAAATAGCTTTTGTCAATTTACAGTCAAAATACATTGTTTAAGTTCTTGAGACCAAAGCAATGAAAGAAGGTAAGTGGTTTCATTTCTATGTGTGCTATCTGCAGATGAAAGGAACATTGTTTTGTGGGTGGTAATAAATGTCTTAGAATACATGGACTTTATTATTTTTATTTGTAAGATACAGCTGGTTGGGTTAGAATAGTGAAGACTGAGCTATGTTCATATGTATGTGTCTCCTTGGACTATGAGTTCTTTGAGAGTAAGCTCTATAGCATATTTGACTCTGCGTCCTCAGAATGGTATTTGCATAAAGTAGGGGTTCCGTAAATGCTTACTGACTGACTGAATAATATATCTAAAATATCTGGACTAGAACACAGTTAAGTCAATGTTTCAGTTTGATTTAATGACCAATAGGGATGGTTCATGTTCAAAGAAATAGATGTGCATCAGGTTTATAAGAAAAATGGTGAAGCAACTCATTTTGTCTTAGTAACAATTATTTTTAAGACATTCTACTCATCTAACTTAAAGATTAAGCCCCTATTTCAATCAAAATAATAGAGAACTTTACTTTCCTGTTGCTAGGCATGAAACACCCCGTTCCAACAACACAAGAGAAGACTATACACATGGACCTTAGCAGATGGTCAACACCAAAATCAAATTGATTATATTCTTTGCAGCCAAAGATGGAGAAGCTCTAGACAGTCAGCAAAAAACAAGACTTGGAGCTCACTGTGGCTCAGATAATGAACACCTTATTGCCAAATTCAGACTTAAATTGAAGAAAGTGGGGAAAAACACTAGACCATTCAGGTATGACCTAAATCAAATCACTTATGACTATACAGTGGAAATGAGAAATAGATTTAAGGGACTAGATCTGATAGACAGAGTGCCTGATGAATTATGGACAGAGGTTCGTGACATTGTACAGGAGACAAGAATCAAGACCATCCCCAAGAAAAAGGAATGCAAAAAAGCAAAATGGCTGTCTGGGGAGGCCTTACGAATAGTTGTGAGAAGAAGAGAAGTGAAAAGCAAAGGAGAAAAGGAAAGATATACCCATTTGAATGCAGAGTTCCAAAGAATAGCAAGGAGAGATAAGAAAGCCTTCCTCGGCAATCAATGCAAAGAAATAGAGGGAAAAAATAGAATGGGAAAGACTATAGATCTCTTCAAGAAAATTAGAGATACCAAGGGAACATTTCATGCAAAGATGGGCTCAATAAAGGACAGAAATGGTATGGACTTAACAGAAGCAGAAGATGTTAAGAAGAGGTGGCAAGAATGCACAGGAGAACTGTACAAAAAAGACCTTCATGACCCAGATAATCACGATGGTGTCATCACTCACCTAGAGCCAGACATCCTAGAATGTGAAGTTAAGTGGGCCTTAGTAAGCATCACTACGAACAAAGCTAGTGGAGATGATGGAATTCCACTTAAGCTATTTCAGATCCTAAAAGATGATTCTGTGAGAGTGCTGCACTCAATATGCCAGTGAATTTGGAAAACTCAGCAGTGGCCACAGGACTGGAAAAGGTCAGTTTGCATTCCAATCCCAAAGAAGGGCAATACCACAGAATGCTCAAACTACCGCACAGTTAACTCATCTCACACGCTAATGAAGTAATGCTCAAAATTCTCCAAGACAGGCTTCAGCAATATGCAAACTGTGAACTTCCAGATATTCAAGCTGATTTTATAAAAGGCAGAGGAACCAGAGACCAAATTGCCAACATCTGCTGGATCATCGAAAAAGTAAGAGAGTTCCAGAAAAACATCTATTTCTGCTTTATTGACTATGCCAAAGCCTTTGACTGTGTGGATCACAATAAACTGTGGAAAATTCTGAGAGATGGGAGTACCAGACCACCTGACCTGCCTCTTGAGAAACCTGTATGCAGGTCAGGAAGCAACAGTTAGAACTGGCCGTTAAACAAAAGACTGGTTTCAAATAGGAAAAGGAGTACATCAGGCTGTATGTTGTCACCCTGCTTATTTAACTTATATGCAGAGTATATCATGAGAAACGCTGGGCTGGAAGAAGCACAAGCTGGAATCAAGATTGCCGGGAGAAATATCAATAAGCTCAGATATGCAGATGACACCACGCTAATGGCAGATAGCAAAGAAGAACTAAAGAGCCTCTTGATGAAAGTGAGAGAGGAGAGTGAAAAAGTTGGCTTAAAACTCAACATTCAGAAAACAAAGATCATGGCATCTGGTCCCATCACTTCATGGCAAATAGATTGGGAAACAGTAGAAACAGTGAGATACTTTATTTTTTGGGGCTCCATAATCACTGCAGGTGGTGATTACAGCTGTGAAATTAAAAGATGCTTACTCCTTGGAAGGAAAGTTATGACCAACCTAGATAACATATTAAAAAGCAGAGACATTACTTTGTCAACAAAGGTCCATCTAGTCAAGGTATCATTTTTCAAGTAGTCATGCATGGATGTGAGAGTTGGACTATAAAGAAAGCCAGTGCTGAAGAATTATGCTTTTGAACTTGAAAAGACACGTGAATGTCCCTGCAAGGAGATCCAAACAGTTCATCCTAATGGAGATCAGTCCTGAGTATTCATTGGAAGTACTGATGTTGAAGCTGAAACTCCAATACTTTGGCCACCTGATGTGAAGAACTGACTCATTTGAAAAGACCCTGATGCTGGGAAAGGTTGAGGGCAGGAGGAGAAGGGGACGACAGAGGATGAGATGGTTAGATGGCATCACCGACTCAATGGACATGAGTTTGGGTAAACTCCAGGAGTTGGTGATGGACAGGGAGGCCTGGCATGCTGCGGTTCATGGGATAGCAAAGAGTCGGACACAACTGAGTACAGAACTGAACTGAACTGAGGTTATTTTTCTGTCTTTTATATATTACTTCATTTTCTAAGACTACCCTGAACTAAAAAACATTTCCAAACTCATTGAAAATTCTAGATGACAAGCCCTTGATTGAAAAATGCCAATGGCGGTTAGTTTTTGTTATTTTTTTAATGCACTTGCAGAACTTAGAAACTTTGGGTCGCATTTAAAAATGTCAATTGCATTTCCACAGAAACTCCTAAAGATAATCCAAGATGATTTTGAAGTCAAGGTTATTTTGCAAGGATAAAATTCCTTACTGAATTCTAGTTAACCTGAAGACTCTGGTCAAATGCCAAGTTCGATAATTGCTGTATGCTCTGGGAAATCTCCTTCCTGGGTTATAATCCTTTTACCTAATTTTATAGTTTCTTCTAGGGACGCAGGAGTCGGACATGGCTGAAGCGACGCAGCACAGTAGCAGCAGGGATGAATAACTGGTGAACATTGGTGAATTTTCATCATAGACATAGTTGTCATTTGGTTTTGTAGGAAATGACATGTGTATATAACTTACAGGATCTTGTGTCTTTTTATATATAGTTTCTAGATGTTAATTTATGGTTCTGTGTTTTCAATTTGGTGGAGAAGGAGGATACAGAAAGAAACACTTTATTGCTTTATCCTAAAACAAAGAAGTGAGGCACGTTCAGATGAAAGGAGCAATATCATTACAGCGGTTATTTATAAACAGATCAACAGGCTATGCAGATGTAAGTTGTGGTGATGTTGGGAGTGGGTGAGAAGAGTTTATAGATGTCTAAGTAATGTTAGGTCTAATTATGGATATAACAGAAGCAGAAGATATTAAGAAGAGGTGGCAAGAATACACAGAAGAAATGTACAAAAAAGATATTCATGACCCAGATAATCATGATGGTATGATCACTCACCTAGAGCCAGACATCCTGGAATGCAAAGTCAAGTGGGCCTAAGGAAGCATCACTATGAACAAAGCTAGTGGAGGTGATGGAATTCCAGTTGAACTGTTTCAAATTCTAAAAGATGCTGCTGTGAAAGTGCTGCACTCAATATACCAGCAACTTTAGAAAACTCATCAGTGGCCACAGGACTGGAAAAGGTAAATTTTCATTCCAATCCCAAAGAAAGGCAATGTCAAAGAATGCTCAAACTACTGCACAATTGCACTCATCTCAGTGTTCTTGCCTGGAGAATCCCAGGGATGGGGGAGCCTGGTGGGCTGCCGTCTACAGGGTCACACAGAGTCCAACATGACTGAAGTGACTTAGCAGCAGCACATGGTAGTAAAGTAATGCTCAAAACTCTCTGAGTGAGGCTTAAATAGTATGTGACCTGAGAAATTACAGATGTTCAACTTGGCTTTAGAAGAGGCAGAAGAACCAGAGATCTAATTGCCAACATCTGCTGGATCATCGAAAAAGCAAGAGAGTTCCAGAAAAACATCTACTTCTGCTTTATTGACTGTGTGGATCACAAGAAACTGTGGAAAATTATGAAAGAGATGGGAATACCAGACCACCTGACCTGCCTCTTGAGAAACCTGTATGCAGGTCAGGAAGCAACAGTTAGAACTGGACATGGAACAACAGACTGGTTCCAAATAGAAAAAGGAGTTCGTCAAGGCTGTATATTGTCACCTTGCTTATTTAGCTTATATGCAAAGTGCATCATGTGAAATGCTGGGCTAGAAGAAGCACAAGCTGGAATCAAGATTGCTGGGAGAAATATCAATAACCTCAGATATGCAGATGACACCACTTTTATGGCAGAAAGTGAAGAACTAAAGAGCCTCTTGATGAAAGTGAGAGAGGAGAGTAAAAAAGTTGGCTTAAAACTCAACATTCAAAAAACTAAGATCATGGCATCTGGTCCCATCACTTCATGGCAAATAAATGGGGAAACAGTGGAAACTGTGAGAGACTTAATTTCTTTGGGCTCCAAAATCACTGCAGATGGTGATTGCAGCCATGAAATTGAAAGACACTTGTTCCTTGGAAGGAAAGTTATGACCAACCTAGACAGCATATTAAAAAGCAGATACATTACTTTGCCAACAAAGGTCCATCTAGTCAAGGCTTTGGTTATTCCAGTAGTCACTTATGGATGTGAGATTTGGACCCTAAAGAAAACTGAGCGCCGAAAAATTGATGCTTTTGAATTGGGGTGTTGGAAAAGACTCTTGAGATTCTCTTCGACTGCAAGGAGATCCAACTAGTCCATCCTAAAGGAAATCAGTCCTGAATAATCATTGGAAGGACTGGTGTTGAAGCTGAAACTCCAATCCTTTGGCCACCTGGTGCAAAGAACTGACTCATTGGAAAAGATCCTGATGCTGGGAAAGATTGAAGGTGGGAAGAAAGGGGACGACAGAGGATGAGGTGGTTGGATGGCATCACTGACTTAATGGACATGAGTTTGAGTAATCTCCAGTAATTGATGATGTACAGGGAGGCCTGGAGTGCTGCAGTCCATGGGGCTCAAAGAGTCGGACACAACTTAGTGACTGAACTTAAGTAGTGCAGACAAGATTACATTGTGGAGAATATCAGCTTTGGAATCAATTTGTAGTTCTCCCATGTAGTAGTTGTGTTCTTTTCATCTTTTCATGTTACTTTTCAGTGTGTGGCATGTAGTAGTTTTACAGTAAGTGGTAGTTATTGTTATTAGCTAGTAAGCAATTAAGGTGTTTTTCTTTAATATTCACATTTTTAAAATCATTTTTTAAAATTTAAAAATGTTTGTCTTGAGCATTTTGATGATGTCAGATAAATATTTTGTTGGGGTGAAATCTTTATCCTGTGATTTTCCCTACTCCATTGATCAGCTATCTTTCACTTTTGGTTTAAAAAGCAGAAACCTTTTAAAGGTTAAAGACACAAGCATTTATGTACTATATCTCATTTTTGTTAGGTGTTTTAAAAGAAGGGCATGGTCATCCCTTTTAAATTTTGATTATATATTAAGGAAGATATAGTGATGGTAGTTGATAGGGAAATTGATGGTCCCTGAAGAACTGGTATTTGCATCTTGGGACATCTTCAGATTTGCCTCGTGAACTGGTTAATTTTACATCATGGAGATACAGGTGGTGTTGCTTGTGAAGAGGAGTAAGATCCCGAAGTTTCTTACTCATCTTTTCATTTGTTTTGGACTAGGAGAGTGAAAGGAAAGTGAAGTCGCTCAGTCGTGTCCAACTCTTTGCGACGCTATGGACTGCAGCCTTCCAGTCTCTTCCGTCCATGGGATTCTCCAGGCAACAATACTGGAGTGGGTTGCCATTTCCTTCTCCAGGGGATCTTCCCGACCCAGGGATGGAATCCAGGTCTCCCGCATTGCAGGCAGATGCTTTAACCTCTGAGCCACCAGGGAAGCCCTACTGGACTAGGAAGGCCATATATAAATTAACTAATCTAAAAGGTATGTTGGTCTTTTCCTGAGATTATATTGAATTTAAGCCTTTGATTTTCAGGTCAGAAATCTATAAAATCATAATAATATCTCTCACATCATTGTAAGTTTTATCTAGAACTTTATTACTTAGATAATGCAAAGAAAGTCTTTTTTAAAAAAATTCATAGTGCAAGGTATCTGTTCAGAAAAACTTTGGTCTCTGAACCAAGTTACTGAGACTTAAGAATGCAAAAAGTCAACTGATAGTTTTTAAGTAACCACATACTGCATGTAGATAGATGTTGGATGATTATCGTATACATTTATCTCATTTAATCCACATAGCAGTCCAGTTAGTTCCCTTATCTTGATGTGCCAGGTGAAGGAACCGAGTCTTGGGCTGGTTTAGTAACTTATTAAGTCACACAGCTAGAGGTTTATAATGCCATAACTTTATTCAGTTTGTATATTATCAGAAACCAGATTCTGTTATCATGAAATGTATAATGTTCCTGGATCTGTGTTCTTTATTATCACCAAAACATCTTCATCATTTCCTATTGATTAGTTTATTCCTTCCTATTATGAGCCTGTGTCCTTTACTTTAGCCTACATACCTGCTTGATTTAGGGTTTGTAAATATCTATCTAATCATTTTAACTGTCAGGAAATCCATGCTATTGATTTTCTGGTTAACAGGTATAGTAAAGAGATATGTGATTTACACAGGTTATTTTACAGCATTATTGGGCAACTTCGAAAGCAAACACATTCATTTGATATGCATTCAATAAGCAAAAGGCCAGCGGTCCCAAATTCCCTGATAGCATTGAGAAAAAATCTTCAAATATAATAGGTTTACCAATATTTTTCTCATTAAATCACATGTGGATTTATACTATACAAAGGGAAGGCCTGTGTATCTGTGGCAGAATCAGGCATGGCTGAAAGATGAAGTCATTCATAGTTGTCAGGGGATGTTATAATATGACTTCTAAGAGTGGAAGTGCTGTTCTCTCTCTGTCCACCTGCCAAAAGGATTGCAGAGAGGGCACAGAATGCCAGAAAGTCTGCAGCTGCACTGATATGACAGCTCCAAAATGATTTGAAATTGGAAGAAAGTAGAATTATTGATTTTTACATATTCTGATATGTCAGGTCCAGCTGTGACCAAATCGTCTTTTGTGAAAAATGGAGAATTCAGAAACAAAGTAAATTAAATTGACATTCTTCCTCCCGTTTATAGCTAAATTTATATTTTCTATTTGAAGATAGTAGATAGGTAATAAAAAGCAGATATTCCACAAAGTAGATAAACCTGTATGCAAAATGCAACTGAAGTTGCTATTTAAGACAGTATTTGAGCTTGAAAACCTTTAACTTAAAGACTTAAGCCACACAAAAATAAGTTGCACTTATTTTTCAGGTTATAGATAGAATGAAAACAAAATTCCCAATCATTCCAGAGTTTTACTTTAATGCTTCATGGATCGTGTTTTATAAACTTGAGCTACTCTCTCACTAAGTGGAATTTATGTAACTCCAGAGGACACAACGGTGATTTTGGCTCTTTGGTTGTGGTCCTTTTGAATCCCTACCCTTTACGACTCACATGTGTATTGCAAGTGGGTTGCCGTGCCCTCCTCCAGGGGATCTTCCCTACCCAAGGATCAAACTCGCATCTCTTATGTCTCCTGCATTGTCAGTTGGGTTCTTTACCTCTAGCACCACCTGGCAAGCGCTTACCACTCACATACCCTGCCCAAATCCCAGCAAATGCCCCTGTGTCAGAAGGAAAATGGGAGCTACGTAACATAAACTCTTTCAGCTTTCTGCCCCACCACCCATAAATTTATCTACTTCTGTAAACTTACTTCACTTACAGAGGGAGAGGGTCAAGACCTATTGTTTTCTGGTGCTCTGTAACCCATCCCCTCCTGTTATCTATCTCTAGTTTCTTATTATATGTTTTATCATTTGATCTATTCTTAGCTATTAATCTCTTGAACTTCACTGGTTTCTTTTTCTCAATTTACACATATTCATTAATTCAACAACTCTTCATCAAGAATCTGTTTGACAGCAGGCTCTTTTCTAGGCCCTGGAAATACGGTATTGATTGAGATGGACAAAAATATATATTTCTGTGAAGGTTAGAGTCTGGTGAGCAGAGAATAGATTTTAAAATTAAATAAATAGGTAATACAGAAGATGATAGGGACCAATGAGGCATTCACTATAAAATATGGTAATCTAGGAAGGCTTCACTAAGAAGGTGATCTTTGTACAAAAGTGGCTAGAGTGTAGAACATGCTGATCTGGGGAAGAACATTTTAGCAGATGAAACATGGAGTAGAAAGAACTTGAGAGGAGCATGCCTGCCATATGCAAAACAAAACTAAGACAAGTGGCTGGAGCAGTCAGTGAGAGAGGGTGATGCAGATTCTGCAGGGTATTTGGGCAATTATATAAACTGTAAAATAATAAAAATGTATGGTTGATAAAAAGGGGAGATATAGAATCTTAAGGATGCTCAATTAATATAAAAGAAGGCAAAAGGGAAATTAAAAAAGAACAAAGGGAATAAAGACAGCTAGAAAGTTGTAGACTTTACTACAACCTATTGACAATCATATAAATGCTTTAAACCCACCGTGTAAAAGACATATATTGTCATAATGGAAATAACAGAAAGATCCAATTCTGTATTTTCTACAAGAAACCTACTTAAAACATAGAAAAAATAAAAAATATTAGGGTTGAAAAATATATACCATGTAAATAATGAAGAAAGCTAGAGTAGTTGGACGAATATCAATTAAATAAGACTTCATAACAGGAAACAGCACCAGAAGTAAAGGATATTTCATAACACAAAGGAGTCAATTCTCCAAGAAGGCTTATCAATTATGAATATGTATGTACCAAAAGAAGAGCAAAAACTGACAGGATTTAGAAGAAATAAGCAAATATACAATTTTAGTTGAAGATTTCAACTCTCCTCTCATTAACCAAGACAGAAATTAAACTTGCATATAGATGACCTGAATAATACAAACCAAGTCAATCTAACTGACGTTTATAGATCACTCCTCTCCACACACGTACACACTCACACACACATGCAGTACAATATACTTTTCTTTTTTTTTTTTTTTTGCAAATACACAAGGAATAATCACTAAATTTACCATATTCTGGGCCGTAAGATAAACTTACAATAGTTTAAGTTTACAAACTTAAAATAGTAGAAAGCATACAAAATGTGTTCTTAGATCCTAGAGGAGTTACCCTAGAAATAATAAATTTCCAGAAAGTACCCAGACCTCTTAACTCTTTGTTGACTTACCTGTGGCTCCCTCTAGATACGCTTCTACCACCCTCACATCCTGTGGCTAAGAGTCAACAGAGGACTATAATTGAATCTGCTGATCCATTCCTCTTCAGTTTTAGCTTTTATTTTCACTCATGCTCTTGTATTTTTGATGTGAGATTGATCTTGATTTCCTTATCTGGACCCTTGGTATTATTTTAGGACTCTGATTAAATACCATTGCCTCCTTTTTCTCTCCACTCCTTTCAGTGGGATTCCCAATACAAGTATGATCCCCTAACCTCTGTTGCTTGACCCAAGGTCTATAAGATTCACATTTGGTAGTAACGTCTTCCCAGAAATGTCAATCTCTCTCTAGTTTACACTCATACTGTATCTTGCCCATGATTAAATGAAATATATAAAGAGCTGATGCAATCCTTAGCATGTGGCAAGTTTGCAGTAAGTATAGTTGTTAGTATAACTTTTTCGATCTTTTTCTTGTTTTGTTGATATATTTGTTCTATTTTAATTTCTGGCTTCTCGCCTAAGCTCATTTTATCTTTGTATCAACTATTGATAATATGATCACCAGGCCCCAAGTTATTCAAATTATAAACCTGAAGTTGTCTTCAATGTCTGTTTTTCTCCATTCATTAACTACTATAGAGTTTATGACACCTTTTGAGTGCCTATACACTTTTTACCTCCTCTCGGTTCTTGTTGCTCTTATCTCTTTGTACCTTGCCTGAGCTAGTGTATTATTTTCTTAACTAGATTCATTTTCTTGAAGTCATCCCCTACTGTGATTCTGGAAGTGTATTTCCAAATTGAGATATGATCTCATGTTTAAGATACATTATTCATTGTCATTGGGAGGCACATGATCCTTCATTATATCATCCTTCTGAGTCAGTTCAGTTCAGTTCAGTCGTTCAGTCATGTCTGACTCTTTGCAACCCCATGAACCACAGCACGCCAGGCCTCCCTGTCCATCACCAACTCCCGGAGTCCACCCAAACCCATGTCCATTGAGTCGGTGATGCCATCCAATGATCTCATCCTCTGTAGTCCCCATCTCCTCCCACCTTCAATCTTTCCCAGAATCAGGGTCTTTTCAAATGAGTCAGTTCTTTGCATCAGGTGGCCAAAGGACTGGAGTTTCAGGTTCAGCATCTGTCCTTCCAATGAATATTCAGGACTGACCACCTTTAGGATGGACTTGTTGGAACTCGTTGCAGTCCAGGGGACTCTAAAGAGTCTTCTCCAACACCACAGTTCAAAAGTATCGATTCTTCGGCGCTCAGCTTTCTGTATAGTCCAACTCTTACATCCATACATGACCACTGGAAAAACCATAGCCTTGACTAGACGGACCTTTGTTGGCAAAGTAATGTCTCTGCTTTTAATATGCTGTCGAGGTTGGTCATAACTTTCCTTCCAAGAAGTAAGCATCTTTTAATTTCATGGCTATGATCACCATCTGCAGTGATTTTGGAGCCCCCCAAAATAAAGACAGCCACTGTTTCCACTGTTTTCCCATCTATTTGTCATGAAATGATGGGCCCAGATTCCATGATCTTAGTTTTCTGAATGTTGAGCTTCAAGACAACTTTTTCCCTCTCCTCTTTCACTTTCATCAAGAGGCTTTTTAGTTCTTCTTCACTTTCTGCCATAAGGGTGATGTCATCTGCATATCTGAGGTTATTGATATTTCTCCCGGCAATCATGATTCCACCTTGTGCTTCTTCCAGCCCAGCGTTTCTCATAATGTACTCTGCATACAAGTTAAATAAGCAGGGTAACAATATACAGCCTTGACGTACTCCTTTTCCTATTTGAAACCAGTCTGTTGTTCCATGTCCAGTTCTAACTGTTGCTTACTGACCTACAAACAGGTTTCTTAAGACGCAGGTCAGGTGGTCTGGGATTCCCATCTCTTTCAGAATTTTCCAGTTTATTGTGAGCCACAGGGTCAAAGCCTTTGGCATAGTAAATAAAGCAGAAATAGATATTTTTCTGGAAATCTCTTGCTTTTTTGATGATCCAGCAGATGTTGGCAATTTGATCTCTGGTTCCTCTGCCTTTTCTAAAACCAGCCTGCACATCTGGAAGTTCACGCTTCACATATTGCTGAAGCCTGGTTTGGAGAATTTTGAGCATTACTTTTAACATGTGAGATGAGTGCAATTGTGTGGTAGTTTGAGTATTCTTTGGCCTTGCCTTTCTTTGGGGTTGAAATGCAAACTGACCTTTTCCAGTCCTGTGGCCACTGCTGAGACTAAACAGCCTCATCTCTGATTATTACATCAAATGAATTCATCAGTGCCACAACATTTCTTCCATATTATTCACATCTTTTTGCTTTCATGCTTCCTTGGGAGCTCAGATGGTAAAGAATCCACCTGCAATAGAGGACTTGCAGTTTGGTCCTTGGGTCAGGAAGAGACCCTGCAGAAGGGAATGGCTAACCACTCCAGTATTCTTGCCTGGAGAATTCCATGGACAGAGGAGCCTGGTGGGATATAGTCCATGGAGTTGCAAAGAGTCAGACATCACTGAGCAGCTAACATTTTAACTTTTCTGCTTTGGTACATAGTTTTTGATAGGAAAGGTCTTATACGTCTAGTTTTTTGGTGTGAACACAATTTATATTCCTCATTTCCAAAGCCTTCACTAATAGTTAACTGCTACTCTATCTTCTCTAGTGATGATACAGCATATATCCCATCAAATTGTTGGTTAACAAAGGTGTTGTTATTTTAAATTCATGTGTGTGTGTGTTTTTTCACTAGATTTTGTGTTCTTTGAATTCAGGCATAGCTAACATCTTCTTAATCTGCTTCTTGTCAATATAAGAATGATGACTGAATAGGATAAAATAGAATAGGTTGAATTAGGTTCAATTATCTCCCATGGAACTTTCTAGACTTATGGTTCCATAATACACAGAAATTAAATAAAAACATTTAGAATTTGTTGAAATTATCTAGGTGTACAAAATATACCAAATATTATGTAGTTTCTTCATTTTCAAAGCATTAAACTCATCAAAAAATTCTTTGTCTGGATTTTCTAGCATTGTACCATATGTAGTCTGTACATGTATTTGAATTTAAATGTTTCTGAATTTATATACACAATATTTATTCTTTTACTTCAAAAAATGGTAGAAATTTGAACTATCAATCTTTAGCTACAGAAAAAAAGGTGTTCTATCTATAAAATGTAATTCTGCATATTTTATTGAGTGTTGAAATGTTAGCTGTTGTAAATTTATCGGAAGATGTGCTGAAACATGGTCAGTGACGAAGTCCTTAAGCAAGAAATTTTTAACTAAATGAGATAAAATATCCCCAAATTGTCTGTTGATTACAGTGGCTATTTGACCTCTTTATTTGATTATACCAGGATCCAAAATTGGATGTAGAGCAGACCACTGCTGGTGTATACAAACTAATTGTGTAATCAGCTATCGTTGTGCCCACATATTGTAAGGGCTGGGCTTGTAATTCTTCCTTCTGAAGAGTTACAATAGCAGTGTTCCTAGATTCAGTAAATCAACATTTTTGAGTTCTTACTATGTGGAGTACATTTGAAGATTTATTTAGAAAGAGTCTCTGCTTCCTATACACTAACATTAATAGCTTGATGTCAAGGCAATAACATTGTTACTGCTCCTAATTTTGAGACCATCAACAACAATAATATTTTATGATAATGTAGGCAGAGGAACCAGAAATCAAGTTGCCAACATCTGCTGGATCATCAAAAAGGCAAGAGAGTGCCAGAAAAAAACATCTATTTCTGCTTTATTGACTATGCCAAAGGCTTTGATTGTGTGGACCACAACAAACTCTGGAAAATTCTGAAAGAGATGGGAATATCAGACCACCTGACCTGCCTCTTGAGAAATCTGTTTGCAGGTCAGGAAGTGACAGTTAGAACTGGACATGAAACAACAGACTGATTCCAAATAGGGAAAGGAGTATGGCAAGGCTGTATATTGTCACCCTGCTTATTTAGCTTATATGCAAAGTGCATCATGAGAAACGCTGGGCTGGAAGAAACACAAGCTGGAATCATGATTGCCGGGAGAAACATCAATAACCTCACATATGCAGATGACACCACCCTTATGGTAAAAAGTGAAGAAGAACTAAAGAGCCTCTTGGTGATAGTGAAAGAGGAGTGTGAAAAGGTTGGCTTAAAGCTCAACATTCAGAAAACTAAGATCATGGCATTCAGTCCCATCACTTCATGGCAAATAGATGGGGAAACAATGGCAGGCTTTATTTTTGGGGGCTCCAGAATCACTGCACATGGTGATTGCAGCCATGAAATTAAAAGATGCTTACTCCTTGGAAGGAAAATTATGACCAACCTAGACAGCATATTAAAAAGCAGGAACATTACTTTGCCAACAAAGGTCTGACTAGTCAAGGCTATGGTTATTCCAGTGGTCATGTATGGATGTGAGAGTTGGACTATAAAGAAAGCTGAGTGCCAAAGAATTGATGCTTTTGAAATGTGGTGTTGGAGAATTGAAATGTGGTGTTGGACTCTTGAGAATCCCTTGGACTGCAAGGACATCCAACCAGTCCATTCTAAAGGAGATCAGTCCTGAGTATTCATTGGAAGGACTGATGTTGAAGCTGAAACCCCAATCCTTTAGCCACCTGATGCGAAGAACTGACTCATTTGAAAAGACGCTGATGCTGGGAAAGATTGAGGGCAGGAGGAAAAGGGGACGACAAAGGATGAGATGGTTGGATAGCATCACTGACTCAATGGACATGGGTTTGGATAAACTCTGGGAGTTGGTGATGGACAGGGAGGCCTGGCGTGCTCAGTCCATGGGATCTCAAAGAGTCAAACATGACTGAGCGACTGAACTGAACTGATGCACCTAACACTGTTCCAAGGAATTTTATGTATTATTAAAATTTAAAAAGCACAAAAAAAACTCTTGTATTGATATAGTTACTATCTCTATGTAACCACAAGGTAAAGTCCTATGCATTTTAACAAACATCCAAAATCATACAGTTATTAAGCAAAGAGTCAGACACAACTTAGTGACTAAACAATAATTAAATAATAGAGCTAGAATTTCTACCCAGTCTTATGCTGGAGCTTGTTCTCCTTATCATTGTAGCCCATTTCCTCCTTTCTATCTTTTCTATTGTATCTGCTTACTTAAACAATCCCCTTGAAAATCCAATTTGATAGCAAAATCCAGAATTATGCAAGTTTACTCAATGTATTTTTCCTGTACACATTTTAAAAAATGTACTGATTAAAGTTTTGCTTTTTTGGAACTCATACACAAACTGAACCCCTGCTTACATATATAAATCAATTAGCCTACCCACATATGCATCAGGCTTAAAATGATGGCTTTTGTTGAATTTTTGCCAAGTTAATTAGACTAAAATAGTCTCAATATCTTACAAATGTGTCCAATTAAAATAGCCATACAGTAATAATAAATGTCTGGCTGTAACCCACATAAGTTTTTTAATATATGTTTTTGTAATGCACCTTCATTTTTACCTTATTTTAAAGTTTCTCTTCATGATACCTTGGACATTCACAAAATTCTGAAATAACTGCATTCAGCCTGAATGAATAGGACTGAAAATTTATGATGAAGCCATATGACTATATAAAAATGAAGTCATGTGATGACTTTCTTTGATTGTAAGAAAATGCCTTTTAGAAAATCAGTTGAGCATTTTTTTCTCTCTCCATTTCAATGTAGACCATCACTACTTTAGTTATAGCTTACATTAGGTTTTGTATAGAAAGAGGGAAAGTAAAGATTTGTTTGAAAGTGCTTTCAACAGTTGATTTATTGAAAAGACAACCTCAGTAGGAATAATTCTAACCCTAGTTTTCCCAAAGAATCAGCAATTTTAAAATACAGAATGCCTTCAGATAAAGATATACTGATGCCATGAATATTTAGGCTAATGAGAAACGCTGGGCTGGAAGAAGCAGAAGCTGGAATCAAGATTCCTGGGAGAAATATCAACCTCAGATATGCAGATGACATCATCATTATGGCAGAAAGTGAAGAGGAACTAAAAAGCCTCTTGATGAGAGTGAAACAGGAGAGTGAAAAAGTTGGCTTAAAGCTCAACATTCAGAAAATGAAGATCATGGCATCTGGTCCCATCACTTCATGGGAAATAGATGGGGAAACAGTGGAAACAGTGTCAGATTTTATTTTTTAGGGGGCTCCAAAATCACTGCAGATGGTGACTGCAGCCATGAAATTAAAAGACGCTTACTCCTTGGAAGAAAAGTTATGACCAACCTAGATAGCATATTGAAAAGCAGAGATATTACTTTGCCAACAAAGGTCCATCTAGTCAAGGCTATGGTTTTTCCAGTGGTCATGTATGGATGTGAGATTTGGACTGTGAAGAAAGCTGAAGGCCAAAGAATTGATACTTTTGAACTGTGGTGTTGGAGAAGACTCTTGAGAGTCCCTTGGACTGCAAGGAGATCCAACCAGTCCATTCTGAAGATCAGCCCTGGGATTTCTTTGGAAGGAATGATGCTAAAGCTGAAACTCCAATACTTTGGCCAACTCATGCGAAAGACTGATGCTGGGAGGGATTGGGGGCAGGAGGAGAAGGGGACGACAGAGGATGAGATGGCTGGATGGCATCACCGACTCGATGGACGTGAGTTTGAATGAACTCCAGGAGATGGTGATGGACAGGGAGGCCTGACGTGCTGCGATTCATGGGGTCGCAAAGAATCGGACACGACTGAGCGACGGAACTGAACTGAAACACATTAATTTCAAGGTGGATCTATCTAGAAGAAACTGAATTCAGATGGTTTTAGGTATAGAGTTCATAAAATCTGTAATATACTTGAGGGCATAAGGCAGTGAAGGAGCGAGTCTCATAAAATAACTTTTTTTGCTGCGATTCATGGGGTCGCAAAGAGTCAGACACAACTGAGCGACTGAACTGGGAACTGGGTACAAATCCCTAAGCAAAAACTACAGTGAAGTTTATTATTTTACGAAACTGCTTGACTCTTAGAGTTCATTTTGAACTTCAGTGATTTTATTTTCTTTGGGTGAATCTCTTTACAGAGAAACAAGAAGCTCTTGATGTGACTAATTTGTTACCTTCCAAAATATCTTAGTATGTTTTAGATATGATGATGATTTCTTGATTGATTCCAATAGGCTATAATATTAAATTTATGTCTCTAGCACCGAGATTATAATAAACATTGAAAATGCCACATTGTTTAAGAGATTTTAAATAAAAAGATCCTCATTCATAATAATTTCTAAAATGCACATCCTTGCCTGTTAGGATATAAGTATAGATGCAGAACCACTGATTTGTGAGTCACATGGCTGTGGTTCTAATCCTGAGGTCTTTGCCTCTCTGAATTTGAGTTTATTCTTTCCTAAAAATATAAAAACATATTATATCATGTGGCTGTTTTGAGTAAAGAAAAAAAATTATGTCAAGGAGCTTTGCAAATTACCCTTAGTAGGCAAGTTTTAATTATTCTAGTCATTTTTCATAATATATATATATAGTTATTAACCTAAGCTTTGTTAATGTTAATAATAATATATATTACTACAAAAAAACCAAGTGGAAGTGATGAAATTCCAGCTGATCTATTTCAAATCCTAAAAGATGATGCTGTAGGTGCTGCATGTAATATGCCAGAAAATTTGGAAAATTCATCAGTGGCCACAAGACTGGAAAAGGTCAATATTCATTTCAATCCCAAAGAAGGGCAATGCCAAAGAATGTTCAAACTACTGCACAATTGCCCTCATCTCCCATGCTAGCAAAGTAATGCTCAAAATTCTCCAAGCCAGGCATCAACAGTACATGAACTGAGAACTTACAGATATTCAAGCTGGATTTAGAAAAGGGAAAGGAACCAGAGATCAAATTGCCAACATCCACTGGATCATAGAAAAAGCAAGCGAATTCCAGAAAAAAAAAAAACCCATCTGGTTCATTGACTATGATAAAGTCTTTGTGTGGGTCACAATAAACTGTGGAAAATCCTTAAAAAGATAAGAATACCAGTCTCCTGAGAAATCTTTTGTAGGCCAAGAAGCAATAGTTAGAACTAGACATGGAACAATGGACTGTTTCCAAATTGGGAAAGGAGTACATCAAGGCTATATATTGTTACTCTGTTTATATAACTTCTATGCAGAGTACATCATGTAAAATGCCAGGCTGGATGAAGTTCAAGCTGGAATCAAGATTGCTGGGAGAAATATCAATAACCTCATATATGCACTTGACACCAACATAATGGTTGAAAGTGAAGAGAAATTAAACAGCCTCTTGATGAAGTGAAAGAGGAGAATGAAAAAGCTGGCTTAAAACTCAACATTCAAAAAACTGAGATCATGGCATTCAGTCCCATCACTTGATGGCAAATACATGGGGAAACTGGAAATAATGACAAATTTTATTTTTTGGGCTCCAAAATCACTGCAGATGATGACTGCTGCCATGAAATTAAAAGATGCTTGCTCCTTGGAAGAAAAGTTTTGACAAACTTAACCTGTTAAAAAGCAGAGACATCACTTTGCTGATATAGTCAAAGCCATGATTTTTCCAGCAGTCATGTATGGATGTGAGAATTGGACCATAAAGAAAGCTGAGCACCAAAGAATTGATGCTTTTGAAATGTGGTGCTGGAGAAGACTCTTTTGAGAGTCCCTTGGACTGAAAGGAGATCAAACCAATCAATCCTAAAGGAAAACAACCCTGAATATTCTTTGGAAGTATTAATGCTGAAGCTCCAATACCCTGCCAACTGATCCAAAGAGTCGCTCATTGAAAAAGACATTGATGCTGGGAAAGATTGAGGGCAGGAAGAGAAAGGGGCAACAGAGGCTGAGATGGTTGGCATCATCAATTCAATGAACGTGAGTTCAAACAAACTCTGTGAGATAGTGAAGGACAGCAAAGCCTGGCATCCTGCAGTCCATGGGGTTGCAGAGTCAGACACAACTGAGTGACCGAACAACAAAATTTTTACAGCCAGAAAGTCATTTCTACTTTCCTTCTAATATCCAGGTTTTCTCTTGCCAGACCCTTGAGCAAGTTTTTCAGTTTTGGTTAATTCATCTGTGTTCTATTGAAGGTCATCTCTCTCTAGGGATAGGACAGGACAGGAAAGGACAGTGAAGAGATGGTGAAAGACAGGGAAACCTGGAAGTGCTGCAGTCCATGGGGTTGTATAGAGTCAGAGACAACTGAGAGACTGAACAACATCTTTCCACAATGAGTTGCTACTTATTTACCCCTCTCTTTTGGAAACTCCCAAGCTTCATCTACCTATTTGAGTAACTTCTGGTTGAGCTGAGTGAAACCTGTGTTTGAGAAAACTGATCATTTTAAAAACACAAAATTCTTATATATTTGAAAAGGATCCTAAAGCCAGAGGGAGATAAACCTAAATATTTGTTTGAGTTTGCAATCTTTTACTAGGATATCATCATTTAATACAATATTGTATGTTTGCTTATTTGATATGGTAAAATATTCTGCTACACATCAACAGATCCTGACCATCTTTCTAATGGATTGCTGTAAATAACTTATGAAAAGAATTACCACCAAAAGACATTTTTATTGAATTCTCTTTGATCTTAACATCAGTTGATATCTATAAAGGGATCTGATATGTCAAATAATTAGAGAAGAGTTGATTAACTCTTTACAGAAGTAATCCCAGATTACCTGAAGAGCAAAATCAAATTCTGAATTT
>NW_011495046.1:605283-606695 GCF_000754665.1 Bison bison bison | reverse complement strand
CTGAATTTGATAAATTTAAGAGCAGTTGGGAAAAACCACAATTTTACAAAAATGTAATAGTCATTTTGAAGTATCCAAGTTGATACAATGTTTTTAAATGCTTTTATGTACTATATTAGACCTTACAGAACACAGTATGTATCAAATTTATTAAATTAGCAATTCAGTTCAGTTCAGTCGCTCAGTCGTGTCCAGCTCTTTGTGACCACATGAATCACATCAAGCCAGGCCTCCCTGTCCATCACCAACTCCTGGAGTACACTCAAACTCACGTCCATTGAGTCGGTAATGCCATCCAGCCATCTCATCCTCTGTCGTCCCCTTCTCCTCCTGCCCGCAATCCCTCCCAGCATCAGAGTCTTTTCCAATGAGTCAACTCTTTGCATGAGGTGGCCAAAGTACTGGAGTTTCAGCTTTAGCATCATTCCTTCCAAAGAACACCCAGGGCTGATCTCCTTTAGGATGGACTGGTTGGATCTCCTTGCAGTCCAAGGGACTCTCAAGAGTCTTCTCCAACACCACAGTTCAAAAGCATCAATTCTTCGGCACTCAGCTTTCTTCGCAGTCCAATTCTCACATCCATACATGACCACTGGAAAAACCATAGCCTTGACTAGGTGGACCTTTGTTGGCAAAGAAATGTCTCTGCTTTTCAATATGCTATCTAGGTTGGTCATAATTTTCCTTCCAAGAAGTAAGTGTCTTTTAATTTCAGTTAGATGATTCTAAACCAGTAAGGCAGAATCTACATGGTATTAGCTCTTGTGTCAGAAATGAAGAAAAGTGCTATTTTAAAATTAGCTACAAATATATTTCATTTACAAGTTTTCCAAAACTTTTCACCATTAGCATGTATTATACCATACAATTATAAAATGTTGATAATAATGTGTTAATGTGAACACTTCAGTGCAATCCACTTATATGATTTACTCATCAGAAATTCACCACCAAATAACATTGACTTACTGGGTCACATAAACAAATTCTGAGGCTTTGAACACCTTTGTATCCAAATGAGATGGCATCTGTTGAGATGGATAGAATTCTCTGGGTGGTAGGGTTTGGTTGCCTAGCAACCAGTCACCTGGTGTTTGGGGAATTAGGCAATGAGCAGTAAGTCTGACAAAAGAAAGAAGCCACAAGATCTTTTACAAAGGGCTAATTGTATGTATATTAGCATCAGTTTTAACTCCTGCTTAAGTATATTAAATAAATGAAATTAGGCCAATAGAATCTTTGGTTAAGCTTCACTACAGAGAAAAATGGATCTGGCAAGAGACATTATTGATCTGCTCATATGATTTCTTTAGAAGGTAAAGATTATATTCTTAGGATACTTCCACGATGTTCAGTGTCTATAATATGAATTGTAATGACCTTGGGAAATATAATTTGAAGAAATGTTCTTT
>NW_011495046.1:604785-605136 GCF_000754665.1 Bison bison bison | reverse complement strand
TCAGTGTCTCTTTTGCTGTCTCGTATACAGGGTTATTGTTACCATCTTTCTAAATTCCATATATATGCATTAGTATACTGTATTTGGTGTTTTTATTTCTGGCTTATTTCACTCTGTACAATAGGTTCCAGTTTCATCCACCTCATTAGAACTGATTCAAATGTATTCTTTTTAATGGCTGAGTAATACTCCATTGTGTATATGTACCACTGCTTTCTTATCCATTCATCTGCTGATGGACATCTAGGTTGCTTACATGTCCTGGCTATTATAAACAGTGCTGCGATGAACATTGGGGTACACGTGAGACCATAGCAAAAATCAACAAAGCCAAAAGCTTGTTCTTTGAAA
>NW_011495046.1:603577-604685 GCF_000754665.1 Bison bison bison | reverse complement strand
CATTTTATTGCACTCATTTCACTTTATTGCAATTCACAGATATTGTGTTTTTTTTTTTTTTATAAATTGAAGGTTTGTGGCAATCCTTGGCTGTTAGATGATGGTTATCTTTTTTTGGCAATAAAATGTTTTTTTATTAAGGTAGGTACATTTTTTAAGGCATAGTGCTGTTGCACACAATAGACTACAATAGAGTGTAAACATAACTTTTATAGGAGCTAGGAAGCCAGAAAGTTCTTGTGACTTGTTTTACTGCCATATTGCTTTATTATAATGGTCTGGAACCAAAGACAGAATATCTCTGAGGTGTGCCTGTGTTTATGTCTTTAGATTAATTCTCATCACATAGTCTTTTTCCAGAAATGTTGTGACTTCTTGATATAAAAAATTTTCATGACAAAAACCCAGAAATCATCTAATGAAATACTACTTATTGTACTCCTAATTGCATCTGAATTAGTTAATGCTGAAATTCTTAGATTAGTTTCTGTAACATTCAGCATGAGCTATGATTCAAACTCTTCTTTACCAGTGAGAGTCTAAGATCTACTCATTATGGCTTTCTTAAATCCCCTGGGAAATAAGGCAGTGTAAAATTAAATAACGATTGAATTTTTTGAATTTCCATAAGAATTATTATGAAAAGAAATATAAAGAAGTATTTAGCAAAATCTTTAATCTAGAGTGTGGTACCTGTATAACTATACTATAGAGAAGGTCTAGAACATATTTCCCTCTTGTCAATATTAGACTTAACTGTTTACATTTAACTTAACATTTACTTTTTTTTTAAATTTTATTTTATTTAACTTTACAATATTGTATTGGTTTTGCCATATATCAAAATGAATCTGCCACAGGTATACATGTGTTCCCCATCCTGAACCCTCCTCCCTCCTCCCTCCCCATACCATCCCTCTGGGTCGTCCCAGTGCACCAGCCCCAAGCATCCAGTATCGTTCATTGAACCTGGACTGGTGACTTGTTTCATATATGATATTATACATATTTCAATGCCATTCTCCCAAATAATCCCACCCTCTTCCTCTCCCACAGAGTCCAAAAGACTGTTCTATATATCAGTGTCTCTTTTGCTGTCTCGTATACA
>NW_011495046.1:587161-603477 GCF_000754665.1 Bison bison bison | reverse complement strand
GGACATCTAGGTTGCTTACATGTCCTGGCTATTATAAACAGTGCTGCGATGAACATTGGGGTACACGTGAGACCATAGCAAAAATCAACAAAGCCAAAAGCTTGTTCTTTGAAAGGATAAATAAAATTGACAAACCATTAGCCAGACTCATCAAGAAACAAAGGGAGAAAAATCAAATCAATAAAATTAGAAATGAAAATGGAGAGATCACAGCAGACAACACAGAAATACAAAGGATCATAAGAGACTACTATCAACAATTATATGGCAATAAAATGGACAATGTGGAAGAAATGGACAAATTCTTAGAAAAGCAAAACTTTCCGAAACTGGATCAGGAAGAAATAGAAAATCTTAACAGACCCATCATAAGCACAGAAATTGAAACTGTAATCAGAAATCTTCCAGCAAACAAAAGCCCAGGTCCAGACGGCTTCCCAGCTAATTCTACCAAAAATTTAGAGAAGAGCTAACGCCTATCCTACTCAAACTCTTCCAGAAAATTTCAGAGGAAGATCAACTTCCAAACTCATTCTATGAGGCCACCATCACCCTAATACCAAAACCTGACAAAGATGCCACACAAAAAGAAAACTACAGGCCAATATCACTGATGAACATAGATGCAAAAATCCTTAACAAAATTCTAGCAATCAGAATCCAACAACACATTAAAAAGATCATACACCATGACCAAGTGGGCTTTATCCCAGGGATGCAAGGATTCTTCAATATCCGCAAATCAATCAATGTAATACACCACATTAACAAATTGAAAAATAAAAACCATATGATTATCTCAATAGATGCAGAGAAAGCCTTTGACAAAATTCAACATCCATTTATGATAAAAACTCTCCAGAAAGCAGGAATAGAAGGAACATACCTCAACATAATAATATATGACAAACCCACAGCAAACATTATCCTCAATGGTGAAAAATTGAAAGCATTTCTTCTAACATTTCCTTTTTAAGTGTCATGAATATTAGGATTTTAAAAAATTGAGACATTTGCATGACTTAAAATTTATCACTTTAGCAATTTTAAAGTATGCAAGTCAATGATTTTTCGTATTTTCACAAAGTTGTATGACCTTCACCACTAATAAGACATTTTTATCATGCCAAAATGTAACTCTTCATTTATTAGCAGTTACTCACCATTCTTTCCTTCCTCCCAAAGCACTAGCAAGAACTAATGTACTTCCTGTATCAGTGAATTTTCTTATTCTGTATATTTCAAATAAATGTAATCATATATGATATTTTATGTCTGGCTTCTATCATTCAGCATAACATTTTCGAGATTCATCCATGTTGTAGCATCAGTACTTCAGTCCTTCTCAAGACTGAATAATATTTCATTGTATGAATATATCACATCTTCATTCATTCGCTGATTGATGAACATCTGGGTTGTTTTCACATTTTGGCTACTATGAATAATACTGATGTTTCATTCATGTATAGTTTTTTGCATGGATATATACTTTCTCTCAGGTGTACACCTTGCAATGGAATTGCTAAGTAATGTTAACTCCATATTTAACTTGTTGAGGAACTGCCAAATTGTTTTTCTTACCACAGCTCCACAATTTTATATTCCCACCAGCAAGGTATGAGGGTTCCAGTTGAGTCACATCATTGCAATATGTTTTATTTTCTGTTTTGTTTGTGTGTTATAGCCATCCTAGTGGGCATGAGGCGATAACTTAATGTGGTTTGATTTTCATTTCCCTAATTAGTAAAGATGTTGAGCATCTTTTTATGTTGTCCATTTGTGTGTATTCTTTGGAGAATTGTCTATTCAAAACTTTTGCTCATTTTTTAGTTGGGTTGTTTGTCTTTTTGTTGTTGAGTTATAAGTGTTTTTTATGTATGTTCTTTATGTGAATAATTTTTTCTATTTCTGAAAAATATATGTAGGGATTTTCATTGGAATTTCATTGAATATGCAGATCACTCTGGACAGTATGAACATATTAAAAATATTAAGTTTCCAAGGCATGAGTGCAGCCAGCCTTTCCATTATTTGTGTTGTCTTTAATTTGCTTCAGCAATATTCTGTAGTTTTCATTGTGCAAGTTTTTCACCATTTTGGTTAGGTTATTACCAAGCATTTTATTTCTTTGTTGCAGTTGTGAATGGGTTTTTTTTCTTAATTTTGTTTCAGATTTTTCATTGTTAGTGTATAACTTTTGGTACCCTTTTATAATTATTTCCTTTTGTTGATATTATCAATTTGGTGACTCATTCTCATAGTTTATTTTGTTCTTATGGCATGATTTCATTTAGTTTTTGAACATATTTAAATATCTGTTTGTTTATTTAGGTGCATGGTCTTTTTTTTTTTTTTTTTAAGGGCACAGAAACTCACACAATCTTTTATTAGGAGGAGCACTTATCACAGACAGAAATAAAAATTCCAGTCTTGCATTAGCTCACTTAACAAAGTCCATTTACTTAGTTAACTTCAATCTAAATTCAAGTTAATCCTGACTAGGAATAAAACTTTTTCCTCAGGTTCCACTTTTTGTATCCAGCCTTTCATTTTTCAACTAAATAAAATTAACTAGCTCATTCTTTTTCTTTAACTAAAATGTAGTTTCATTGCTCATGTCTTCTTTATTGGAAACACATTTTATTTCCTACTGTATTCTGAAAAGTTACTTTATTATTTCCAATAGCTTTAATTACATGTTTAAATTAGAATCCTCAGCTCTTAAAACCTTAATTTTAGTAAAATTAAGAAGTAAGCAATTATGCAGTCTTTACATTGGCATTTTATAAATTGATGAGCTTAAACATAGTGATAATTTAAAAACTAAAACATTTGTTTTCCTATAGAGGACATCTTAGGTGGTATCGAACATTTTCATTAATATTCTCAAATACTTTTAATTTTTTTTTAATTTAGTAATTGATGTCTTTTTTTTTTTTAAACTCCACAAACTGCCAAACATCGAGATGAATCCGCCACAGGCACACCCGCGCTCCCCATCCTGAACCCTCCTCCCTCCTCCCTCCCCATACCCTCCCTCTGGGTCGTCCCAGTGCACCAGCCCCAAGCATCCAGCATCGTGCATCGAACCTGGACTGGCGACTCATTTCATACATGATATTATACCTGTTTCACTGCTATTCTCCCAAATCTCCCCACCCTCTGCCTCTCCCACAGAGTCCATAAGACTGATCTATACATCGGTGTCTCTTTTGCGGTCTCATACACAGGGTTATTGTTACCATCTTTCTAAATTCCATACATATGCATTAGTATACTGTATTGGTGTTTTTCTTTCTGGCTTACTTCACTCTGTATAATAGGTTCCAGTTTCATCCATCTCATTAGAACTGATTCAAATGTATTCTTTTTAATGGCTGAATAATACTCCATTGTGTATATGTACCACAGCTTTCTTATCCATTCATCTGCTGATGGGCATCTAGGTTGCTTCCATGTCCTGGCTATTATAAACAGTGCTGTGATGTGTGGGATGTTTGGTTGCGGCATGGGAACTCCTAGGTGCAGCATGTGGGACCCAGTCCACTGACTAGGAATTGAACTTGGGCTCCTGCATTGGGAGTGCAAAGTCCCAGCCATTGGACCATCAGAGAAGTCCCTGGACATACTTAAAATGGCTATTTTAAATTTCTGTTTAGTATTTCCAATGTCTAAGCATCCTCAGAGAGAGATCCTATTAATTTCTTTTTTGGTGTGGTACAAGTTATGCTTTCTTGTTTTCTTATTGCCTGTAATTTTCTTTGAAAACATAACATTTTGAATATTATGATTATGCAAACTTGGAAATTATATTCTCCTCCTCTCTTTGGCTTTTTGTTGCTGCTTGTTGTTATATATTTGGTGGCTTTTCTGAACTAATTCTGTAAAACCTGTGTTCTTATGTTTGGCTGTCGTATTTTCTGTTTTGTTGCCTTAGTGATCAGCCGGTGATCCCTAAATTCTTGGAACTAAAGTACAGTCTCTCAGTTTTCAGATGAGCTCTGTGCATCATTTTAGGAGATATCTTCAGTACTCAGCTAGACAGTTTATAGCTTTGTTTTAGCCTTCACTTCCTGCTTGTGCATAGCCTGAGAATCAGTTAAGGGGAGAATTTAGGGGCTTCTCATGTCTTTTCTGAACATGTATACGTGGTCTTTTGGATTCTTAGTATTATGTTGGAGCTTTTCAAAACCTTTATTCCTCAAAGTATCTCGTTCTATAATCTTCCCAAGCTTTCTGGTTAGTCTATTATTTGGCCCAACTGTCATCCATTGCCCTTAGGCAGCCATGACTAGTATTTTTGTAAATTTGGTAAATACCCCTCCTCAGATAGCCACCTTTCAGCTCTGCAGAAGTTGTAAGTTAGGCAAAATGAAAGCAGTTTGATCCAAGGAGTCACCAGACAGGCCAATGCCAACCCACATCTTTGTGAATGAAGTCTAAGTGTCTCTAGTAGTACTCTACATTGGGACTGTGAGCTGTCAAGTCAAGGCCATTTCTGAATACAGAATTGGTTAATAGGACCAATGTAAAAGTACCATGTGCTCTCAATTTTTATCAAAATTCCACCAGTTTTTCGTGTTTAAACATTATTTTAGTTGCTTCAAGCTTCTGATTATTTTCCAGAATTCCAAAAAAAAAAGTTCATTCTGATAGATTTGCCAGTGTTTTTATGATTTTATGGCAAGATAGATTTTATTGCTGTGCCATTTTTTGTTAACATTATTCTCTTCAGGACTTTAATACATTATAACATTGAATATCTACTAATGAGAATACAAGTTAAAATATCCATATCTTAATGCAGTGTGATATATTTTATTACATTATATATAACCTACATGATACTCCATAGTTTGACCCATTTTAATCTGTATATATTTTTCTTTCTCAATAATTAGAAATAGAACTTGGTATAAAAAACAGGAGAGTTAAAGCCTCTTTAACCTTCTTCATCATTGTCCTCCCCGCTTGCCAAGACTCAGTGTTGGTGTAGTCAGTTAGCAGTTACCGTTAGATAGCGTTTTCCATTTAACAATGATTACCTTCAGTATCACACAATAATAAATACCAAATGTACTTCTGTGCCTCTCTCTTCTCTGTAGGTACTTCCCCAGCATTACTAACTCTCAAATGTTGCATCCTCACAGAAGAGTAGAATTGTGTGGGAGATATATAATGACTTAAAATTGTTTGCCAAAAAATATAATTTTCTGCAGTTATACAGGGAGATACTAGAATGGTAAACAAGGATTTTTCTACTTTGAATATTAAGTTTAGTTTGCATATTCTCTGTATTACATATGCTTAAAGAACTTATTGGCTACTGTTGAAAATAAAGTTCTAGAATACTGTTTCAACTTGTTTAATTTTAGTAAAGACACTTTGGAAAGTTGTTCCTGTTATTCAAATATATACCCTAGATATTAGTAATTGATATAGAAGTGTATGATTTATAAATATATGATAATACATTTGGACAATTTCTTCATATTACTGTCTCTTTAAATTATATAAAAAAAAGGATAATCACAAAGGGGAAAATATTCAGAAATGTTGAGGATAACCTGAGGTCAAATCTATAGTAATTGACCAAACTGAGATAAACTATAAATCATATACTTTTTTCAGTACCATACTTTTAAAAATAATGTGTACATGCTTGAGTGACAGATGCTTAGTGTGAATCATTTCTCTAACTAAGCAATTCATGAAGCTGATTGAATACAGTCTGAAGTTCTACCTTAGTATATCATCTCAAGGGGACCATCATTAAAATCATTCCTTAACATAATGGTGTAAATGGGTTCTCCAATATTTTAGGCTTGTCTCCAAGGAGGGACTTGCTTGAACTCTTTGATGTTTTATAATTAGAGAGCCTTTTTGATCTTGCTTGGTTATACCAATTTTGCATAATACTCCCCAGTCAATAATAATTCCATCATATCAGAATTACTCTGCTTTATCCTTGATGGTCATCAAAGAATATTTGTTTCAGCCAAATTAATTGCTTGTGGTATAAATGCAATCAAGGGATTAATTTCTGTGAGAAGTTTAAAAGTTGTTTCACTATCTAAGTTTAAAGTATCTACTGGGTTAAATTTACTTGAGCCTTTATTTCCAACCTTGGGAGAGAACGAAAGTCATACCACTATTCAAAATTACCTTTAATATGTATCAGAGTTTTGGAAATACCAAAATAAGTCTAGACAACCAAAGAGAATAGAAGTGTGCTTGATTTAAAAGTAAGCTATTGATGTTTGAATTCTACAAGAAATGGAATAACCTCTGTATAAACCTAAAGAACATTTATTGAGAAGTCAGTGTTCTGAATCTCAGTGAAAGTAGTAATCAGAGGCATTCTTCTGTGAAAACACATGTCTGGATGGGTGGAGGGGGAAAATGAGTTTCAAGTCAGACTCTTTTGTCTTATTTTTCTGTTTGTTTACAGGATTATCGTGTGTCTGGGGGGAATAAGAATGAAAGATGTTTGAAAACTAAGCTGAATCATGGTCATAAAGTACTTTTATTACTTAAGAGTAATAATTGTAATAATTCTTAAGAGAGTGTATTAGTGTGCTGCATCAGATATAGATGTTGGAAGGAGACTTTCTAGTGGCCCCTTCTTAAGTTTGCCATCACAGCAACATTTCTAGCCTTGTCTCACTAGTCAGGGGAGAAGAAGTCTCATTTCTTAGCTCTCCCTCTAATTCAAGTGGTATTATAGGTTATAGTGAAAGTGAAGTCATTCAGTCTTATCTGACTCTTTGCGACCCCATGGACTGTATGTAGCCTACCAGGCTTCTCCATCCATGGGATTCTCCAGGCAAGAATCTGGAGTGGGTTACCATTTCCTTCTCCAGGGGACCTTCCCAACCCAGGGATCAAACTCAGGTCTCTCGCATTGGAGGCAGACGCTTTAACCTCTGAGCCACAGGGAAGCCCTATTATAAGTTAAATTGAGACAAAGTAGACTACAGCCCAAAAAAGAAAAAAAAAAGAATAATTTCTTAGCCACATAGCCAAATCTCAAAAACAGTATTGGCAGTAACTCTGGGATAACTGGAGTCTGCATTCAGACAAACTCATGGTTTCCTTTACATTTGACTCTGATTCTCTCATTGGTTTCTTCCTGTTGGCTCTACCCTCATGATCTCATCAAATCCTAAGTACTTCCCAAGAGCTTTATCTCTTAATACCACCCCATTGGAGAGCAAGATATGAATTCTTGAGGAAACAGCATGCAATACATAACATTCCATCCCTGGCTACCAAAATTTATGTCCTTCTCACATGAAAAAAAAATCGTTTCAACAATCCCCAAAGTCTCAACTCACTGCAACATGAGCTCTAAAATCTAAAATCCAAAGGCTTATGTAAATATCATCTAAATCAGAAATGGGTGAGATTTAAGGTGTCCTTCACCCTGAGGCAAATTTCTCTTCAGCTGTGAAACTGTGAAACCAAATGTGTAATGTGCTTCCAAAATATAATAGTGGTATAGGCGTAGGGTTGATATTCCTGTTCCAAAAGGGAAAAGTAGGAAAGAAGAAAGGGGTAATGAGTCTCAAATAAGTCTAAAACATAAGGTAAGCAGCAGTAAGCCTCAAGGCTTAAGAATAAGCCTCTTTGGCTTGAGCTCTGTCATCCAATCCCACTGGGTGGCATACTACCCTCATGACAGTGTTCGGTTCAGTCGCTCAGTCATATCTCACTCTTTGCGACCCTATGTACTGCAGCATACCAGGCTTCCCTGTCCATCACCAATTCCCGGAGCTTGCTCAAACTCATGTCCATCAAGTTGGTGATGCCATCCAATTGTCTCATCCTCTGTTGTCCCCTTCCTCTCTTGCTTTCAATCTTGCCCAGCATCAGGATCTTTCCCAATGAGTCAGTTCTTCCCATTAGGCAGCCAAAGTATTGGAGCTTCAGCTTCAGCATCAATCCTTCCAATGAATATTCAGGATTGATTTCCTTTAGGATAGACTGGTTGGATCTCCTTGCATTCCAAGAGACTCTCAAGAGTTTCTCCAATACCACAGTTCAAAAGCATCAGTTCTTGGACATTCAGCTTTCTTTATGGTCCACCTCTTACATCCATACATGACTACTGGAAAAACCATAACTTTGAGTAGACAGATCTTTGTTGGCAAAGTAATGTCTCTGTTTTTTAATATGCTGTCTAGGTTGGTCATAACTTTTCTTTCAAGGAGTGTCTTTTAATTTCATGGTTGCAGTCACCATCTGCAGTGATTTTGGAGCCCAAGAAAATAAAGTCTGCCACTGTTTCCATTGTTTCCACATCTATTTGTCATGAGGTGATGGGACCGGATGCCATGATCTTAGTTTTATGAATGTTGAGCTTTAAACCAACTTTTTCACTCTCCTTTTTCACTTTCATCAAGAGGCTCTTTAGTTCCTCTTCACTTTCTGTCATAGGGAAGGTGTCATCAGCATGACAGTGTGAGACAGTCTTAAGTGACTTTCTGCAAGGGCCCTGCTCACACAACAACTTTCTGCCTGGATTTTATGGCTCTCTAGGTTTAGATAGGAGAAGGCAATGGCATCCAACTCCAATACTCTTGCCTGGAAAATCCCATGGACAGAGGAGCCTGGTAGGCTGCAGTCCGTGGGGTCACTAGGAGTCGGACACGACTGAGCGACTTCACTTTCACTTTTCATTTTCATGCAATGGAGAAGGAAATGGCAACCCACTCCAGTGTTCTTACCTGGAGAATCCCAGGGATGGGGGAGCCTGGTGGGCTGCACTCTATGGGGTCGCACAGAGTTGGACACGACTGAAGTGACTTAGCAGCAGGAGCAGCAGGTTTAGATCATGTGCCCATGGCTCATCAGAGATCCTGAGCTTGAGGCTTTGCTGAGTGGTCCCATTCTTTGAAATCTAGGTGGAAATTATGTCCCATGGCTCTGCTGAATATGGCCCATGCTTAGTTCTCTGCAGGGGATCAACCTTTGAGGCATTTGATAGGAGCATCCTGGCTTTTCTGGTGACCCCCTCCTTTGAAACCATTCTTCCCAACCCCTATCCCCCCAGTCTTCTGCACACTGATTCTGTGATGGAGGGAGCAGCCTTGAGCAGCCTTCAGTTCACCTTTGGGGTCATTCTTCAGTTGCCTTGAATACTTCCTGGCTTCTGTTGAAATGGCTGATTCATACTAATCTTAACAAAGAACTGCCTGTCCACATCCTTCGTGTTCTTATTTTTCCCATTATGGATAAGCTGAGAATTTTCCAAATCTTTAAGTTCTGCCTCAGTATTTGCTTAAAAATTCCATCTTTCTGTCATTTCTCTCTTCTCACACTTTATGTAGTCAAGAGAACCCGAGCTGTACTTTCAACTCTTTACTTAGAGAGTTTTAGTTTGATACCAATAGTTTTAGATTGATATCCAATTTCATAAGTTCTACCTTCCACAAACTATGCCAAGCCTTTGACTGTGTGAATCACAATAAATTGTATAAAATTCTAAAAGAGATGGGAATAGTAGACCACCTGACCTGCCTCTTGAGAAACCTGTATGCAGGTCAGGAAGCAACAGTTAGAACTGGATGTGGAACAACAGGCTGGTTCCAAATAGGAAAAAGAGTACATCTAGGCTGTATATTGTCACCCTGCTTATTTAAGTTATATGCAGAGTACATCATGAGAAATGCTGAACTGGAAGAAACACAAGCTGGAATCAAGATTGCTGGGAGAAATATCAATAACTCAGATATGCAAATGATACCACCCTTATGGCAGAAAGTGAAGAGGAGCTAAAGAGCCTCTTGATGAAAGTGAAAGAGGAGAGTCAAAAAGTTGGCTTAAAGCTCAACATTCAGAAAACTAAGATCACAGCATTCAGTCCCATCACTTCATGGGAAATAGATGGGGAAACAGTGGAAACAGTGGCTGACTATTTTTCTGGGCTCCAAAATCCCTGCAGATGTTGATTGCAGCCATGAAATTAAAAGATGCTTACTCCTTGGTCTTCCCTGGTGGCTTAGACGGTAAGGAATCCGCTTGCAATGCAGGAGACCCAGGTTTGATTTCTGGGTTGGGAAGATCCTCTGGAGAAGGGAATGGCTACCCACTCCAGTATTCTTGAGGGCTTCCCTGGTGGCTCAGAGGGTAAAGCGTCTGCTTGCAATGCAGGAGACCTGGGTTTGATCCTTGGGTCAGGAAGATCCCCTGGAGAAGGAAGTGGCAACCTACTCCAGTACTCTTGCCTGGAAAATCCCATGGACAGAGAAGCCTGGCAGACTACAGTCCATAGGATCTCAAAGAGTCAGATACGACTGAGTGACTTCACTTTCATTTTACTCCTTGAAAGGAAAGTTATGACCAACCTAGACAGCATATTAAAAAGCAGAGACATTACTTTGCCAACAAAGGTCCGTCTAGTCAAGGCTATGGTTTTTCCAGTAGTCATGTATGGATGTGAGAGTTGGACTATAAAGAAAGCTGCATGCTGAAGAATTGATGCTTTTGAACTGTGGTGTTGGAGAAGACTGTTGAGAGTCCCTTGGACTGCAAGGAGATCCAACCAGTCCATCCTAAAAGTGATCAGTCCTGGGTGTTCATTGGAAGGACTGATGCTAAAGCTGAAACTCCAATACTTGGCCACCTGATGCAAAGGGCTGACTCATTTGAAAAGACCCTGATGCTGGGAAAGATTGAGGGCAGGAGGAGAAGGGGATGACAGAGGATGAGATGGTTGGATGGCATCGTCTCAATGGAGATGAGTTTGGGTAAACTCCGGGAGTTGATGATGGACAGGGAGGCCTGGTGTGCGGCAGTTCAGGAAGTCGCAAAGAGTCGGACACGACTGAGCAAATGAACTGAACTGAACCTTCCACAAAACACTGGAACATAAACACAATTTAGCCAAGGTATTTTCCACTTTATAACAAGTATTACCTTTTCTCCAGTATCCAATAACATGCTTCTCATTTCTGTCCAAAATCACATCAGAATGGACTTCATCATCTGTATTACTACCAATATTTTGTTTAGGAATACTGAAGTATCCTCTAAAGAGTTTGAAATTTTCTCTACAGGTTTTCTTTCTGAGCTCTTTCCAGACTCTCCCTTAATGATCCAGTCATGGCAATGCATGCTTTTTCTAGCATGTACCTCAACACTGTCCCAGCCTCTACCATTACCTGTTTCAAAGTTCCATCTACATCTTCAGGTTATTTGTTACAGCAGCATAGCCCCTTCTCAGTATTAATTTCTGTCTTAGTCAACTTGGGCAACTATATCAAAAATGTCATTGACTGGATGGATATTAAACAACAGAGATTTATTTCTCAGAGTTATGGGGGTTGGCAGTCTGAAATCAGGGTGCAAGTATAGTCAAATTTGTCTTCTGGGTTGCTGACTTCTGAATGCTGACTTCCTAATGTATCCTCACATGGAAGAGAGCAAAGAGAAATCAAGCTGTCCTATGAATCTTATAAGGTTGTTAATCCCATTCATGAAGGCTGTACCCTCATGATCTCTAGTCCTAATTACTTCCCAAAGAATCCACTTCCCAATAGCATTTTGTTTCTTTTTTCTATTGAAATATGTTTGATTTACAAAATTACATTGATTTCAGATGTACAACATAGTGATTCAACATTTTTATAGATAATACTCCATTTAAAGTTATTACCAAATAATAGCTATATTTCTCTGTTGTATGATTATACCCTTGTGTTTATCTATTTTATTTATAGTAACTTGTATCTCTTAATCCCATACCCCTCTCCCCCACCTCCCCAGTGATAGCCACTAGTTCATTCTCTGTATCTAATCGGTTTATATTTTGTTATATATATTCATTTATTTTTTAGATTCCACATGTAAGTAACAACATATTTGTCTCTGTCTGACTTATTTCACTAAGTGTGATATGGCTAAGAGATATTCTATTTTGTGTATATATATATATATATATATATATACACATACCACATCTTTTCTATACATTCATTTGTTGGTGGACATTTAGGTTGCTTCCACAACCTGACTATTATAAGTAATGCTGCTGTGAACCTTGGGGTGCATGTATCTTTTCAAATGAGTGTTTTCATTTTCTTCGGATATATGCAGTATACAAAAGTTCCCTTTTATCCACATCCTCATCAATATTTATTTGTGGTCTTTTTGATAGCCATTCTGACAGGTGTGAGGTGATTATGTCACTGTGGTTTTGATTTGTACTTATTTGATAATTAGCAATATTGAGCATATTTATTTGATAATTAGCAATATTGAGCATCTTTCCATGTGCCTGTTGGCCATTTGTATATCTTCTTGAAAAATGCCTATTCAGGTCTTCTGCCTATTTTAAAATTGTGTTGTTTGGGTTATTTTATATGATGAAGTTTCAACATGTGAGTTTGGGGGCAATACAAGTATTTGGTCTATAGCATATGTATTTGCCACATTTTGTTTATTCTTTCATCCATTAATAAACACTTGGATTGTTTCCACCCTTTAGTTATTGTGACTAATACTACTATGAACAAGTGTGCACAATATTTTTCACGACCTTACTTTCAATTATTTTGGTTATTTACCCAGAAATTGAATAGCTGGATCATATGGTCATTCTGTTTTTAATTTTTTGAGAAGCCTCCAGTTTTTATGGTGGCTGGACTATTTTACATTCCTACCAACAGTATGCAAGAGTTCTAATTTCTCCACATCCTCATCAACACTTGCTGTTTTCTGTATATTTTTTTGATAGTAGCCATCTTGCTGGATGTGAGGTTATATCTCACTGTAGAAATTTCTGATTCTTAAGCTGTGTCTCCATCTCCTTCTCTCCCACTTAATGTGTGTTATAATGTGAGTGAATTGAAGTGATTTTATTATGTCTAATCATGAATCTGTTGTAATTCATTTTTAATCTTTAAAAATTTAATAATTTTCCTATTTTTGTGCTGTGCTTAGCCACTCAATCGTGTCCATCTCTTTGTGACCTCATGGACTGTAGTTTGCCAGGCTCTGCTGTCCATGGGGATTCTCCAGACAAGAATACTGGACTGGGTTTCCATGCCCTCCTGTAGGGGATCTTCCCAACCCAGGAATCAAACCCAGGTCTACTGCCTTGAAGGCAGATTCTTACCATCTGAGCCATCAGGGAAGCTCCAAAATACTGGAGTGGGTAGCCTATCCCTTCTCGAGGGAATCTTCCTGAACTGGGGTCTCCTGCATTGTAGGTAGATACTTTACCAGCTGAGCTACCAAGGAAGCCCAATTTTCCTATTATTAGTGATAAATAATATGCCACCTACTCCTATATTATATTCTCCAGAAAGAATTATAAATGGTGGCTCTGAATTGTAATGATAAAATTGTAGTGTGCATACAAGGCCAAGTTCTTAAGTACATTTCTACTTCTTTCCCTAAAAGTGTTGATTCATATTTTCCACTTTCTATCAGCAGTGCTTCTTTGCTACATGATTTTTTTTTTTACTCCACATCTATGTTAGCCTTAATTCTATTGTTGTTTTTGTCCAGTTGCTCTATTGTGTCTGACTCTTTGCGACCCCATGGACTTCAGCACACCAGGTTTCTCTGTCCTTCACTATCTCCCAGAGTTTGGTCAAACTCATGCACACTGAGTCATTCTATAGATACATCTGATCTGAACAATTGAATCTATATTTTGTAATGATTACTACCTAGTTTTGGAAGTGTACGTCAGTAACCAAATATTTATTTAATTACAATTGTGATAAATTCTGTGAGAATAAAGCACATGATGCTGTGTGGGCCTTAATGGGGACTGGAACTAAGCAAGAATGAGGGTGGGGAAAAAAGGCTTCTCTGAGAATGGACACATGTATTGAACTTGAGTGATGTTTAGTAAGATGATATGGTATAATGATATACATGACTATGCATGGATGGGAGAGGATTTCGGGCTAGGTTAGGAAATATTAAAAGATCCTTAAGACAGAAAGATATTCGATTTAGAAACCAAATGTAGGCCTGCTTGAATGAAGCATAAAGATTAGGAGAGAAATAGGAGGAGCACAGGAGGAGAGAGAGGCAAGAGCTAAATATTGCAGGCTATGCTAGACCACATTTTCAAAGAATTGTTTTGGGCTTTTGATCAAGACTGTACATGAGTTTATATGAAGTCCTTCAATATTAAGCAAATAGCAATGATATAAAACAGTATATATAAAAACAGTAGCAACTCCCCCCCCCAAATATGCAGTTGGGATCCAGAACAAACTTATTTATGCAGATCAAAAACATAACAGAAACTCAAATAGGATAAAGCCATGAGCTTTGGTATCTGATACCTTACACTGTCAGTGGTGGCACAAAAAATTATTGGCTTCTGTAGCCTATTGGGCACACAATTCCAAAAAATAAGAAAACACATGATGGTGAATTAGCCTATAGAATCAACAGTCTTTATGTGAATTCTTCTGTGGAAAACAGAAGATAGAAATGAGAAAATTCATTTTAATGAGTCTAGTGTAATATTGAGATCCAAATGAGATAATAAAAACTTCAGAAAAAATTATAGAAAATCTCACCTATGAATTTGAATGGAAAAAGTCTCCCCAAATCCTAATGTATTTAACTGAGCAGTACATAAAAAAATACATCGTGACCAATTGCAGTTGATCCCAGGAAAGCAAGAATGCTTCAGTATTTAAAAAGCTATCAAAATCATATATAATTAATAGACCAAATTTAAAAATCTATCTGATTATTTCTGTAGAAGCAGTAAAAAATAAATGTAATTTCAGCACTGCTTCATAGATAAAAAAATAAAATCTCCTAGCAGATGAAAGACATAAAATGTGTCACTTCTGTTTTTTAATCCATCCAATACCCATTCCTAAACACTTTTTTCTTACCTACTTACTATCAAGGTGAAAAAGCCAACCATTCACTTTTCTAGTCTCTCTTGTGTAGGAATGGTCATATGACCCAGTTCTGGACAGTGAAGTGAAAAGAGAATTCTGATGGAAGGATTCTAGGAATGACTTTCCTCCCTGATAAAAGAGATATGCATTCTTTCTTTTACTGACCATGGTTGTAAGTGGATGTGATGCTTGTAATTATGGCATAAGAGAAGACCAAAGACTCTAATCCAGTACCCTGCTATCAGTGAACTGCTGCCCAGACCTAGACCTAGACCCAGCATGTTGTTGTTTGGTCACTAAGTCATGTCGAACTCTTTGCAACCCCATGGACTGCAGCATGCTGACTCCGCCATCCTTCACTATCTCCAGGAGTTTGCTCTAATTCATGTCCACTGAGTTGGTGATGCTGTCTAACCATTTCATCCTCTGCCACCAGCTTCTCCTTTTGCCTTCAGTCTTTCCCAGCATCATGGTCTTTTCCAATGAGTCAGATCTTCATATCAGGTGGCCAAAGTATTGGAGCTTTAGCATCAGTCCTTCCAGTGAATATTCAGGTTTGATTTCCTTCTAGTTCAGTCACTCATTTGTTTCTGACTCTTTGTAACCCCATGGATTGCAGCATTCCAGGCTTCGCTATCCATCACCAACTCCTGGAGCTTACTCAAACTCATGTCCATTGAGTCAGTGATGCCATCCAACGATCTTTTCCTCTGTTGTCCCCTTCTCCTCCCACCTTCAATTTTTCCCAGTATTAGGGTCTTTTCTACTGAGTCAGTTCTTCACATCAGATGGTCAAAGTATTGGAGTTTCAGCATCAGTATTAGTCTTTCCAGTGAATATTCAGGACTGATTTCCTTTAGGATAGACTGGTTGGATCCCCTTGCAGTCCAAGGGACTCTCAAGAGTCTTCTCCAACACCACAGTTCAAAAGCATCTATTCTTCAATGCTCAGCTTTCTTTATAGTTCAACTCTCACATCCATACATGACTACTGGAAAAACCATAGCTATATCTAGAAGGACCTTTGTCCAAGTAATGTCTCTTCTTTTTAATATGCTGTCTATTTGGTCATAGCTTTTCTTCCAAGGAGCAAGCGTCTTTTAAATTCATTGCTGCAATCACCATCTGCAGTGATTTTGGAGCCCCCCAAAATAAAGTCTGTCACTGTTTCCATTGTTTCCCCATATATTTGCCATGAAGTGATTTGACCAGATGCCATGATCTTAGTTTTCTGAATGTTGGGTTTTAAGCCAACTTTTTCACACTCCTCTTTTACTTTCATCAAGAGGCTTTTTAGTTCCTCTTCACTTTCTGCCATAAGCGTGGTGTCATTTGAATATCTGAGGTTATTGATATTTTTCCCGGCAATCTTGATTCCAGCTTGTACTTCATCCAGCCTGGCATTTCTCTTTTTTTTTTTTTTTTTGG
>NW_011495046.1:535232-587061 GCF_000754665.1 Bison bison bison | reverse complement strand
GAGACTGGCTGGGGGAGTCGTCTCTTTGCAAGATTCCCGGGTTCCGGGTGCTGCCCCCCATTTCCGCGCCACCTGCCCCTACGCCCCGCCGCCCGATCCTGGCATTTCTCATGATGTACTCTGCATGTAAGTTAAATAAGCAGGGTGACAATATACAACCTTGATGTACTCCTTTCCCGATGATTTGGAACCAGTCTATTGTTCCATGTCCAGTTCTAACTACTGCTTCTTGACCGGCATACAGATTTGTCAGGAGGCAGGTCAGGTGGTCTGGTAGTCCCATATTTTGAAGAATTTTCCACAATTTGTTGTGAGCCACACAGTCAAAGGCTTTGGCATCGTCAACAAAACAGATGTTTTTCTGGAACTCTCTTGCTTTATCAGTGATCCAGCAGATGTTGGCAATTTGATCTCTGGTTCCTCTGCCTTTTCTAAAACCAGCTTGAACATCTGGAAATTCACAATTCACATACTGCTGAAGCCCGGCATGGAGAATTTTGAGCATTACTTTGCTAGAGTGTGATATGAGTGCAATTGTGCGGTAGTTTGAGCATTCTTTGACATTGCCTTTCTTTGGGACTGGATGAAAACTGACCTTTTCCAGGCCTGTGGCCACTGCTAAGTTTTCCAAATTTGCTGGCGTATTGAATGCAGGACTTTCACAGCATCATCTTTTAGGATTTGAAATAGCTCAACTGGTATTCCATCACCTCCATTGGTTTTAGTTACTGTATGAGATAATTAACTGTCTTTTTTGTAAATAACAATGCTAGATACTCTTACTTTCAGCCCCAAGTAGTCCTAACTGATAAAGTAGGAAGCTTCCTTAACCTGAAAAAAGGTATCTATTCAGATTCTTTAGCAGGTATCATACTAGCTGAAAAAAGTTTAGCCTGGAAAAGATATCTCTTCAGATTCTTTAACAAACATGATACTAGTTGAAAAAAGGTTAGCAGTCTCCCACTACATTCTGAAGTGAAAAAAATGCCAGACTACAGAAACTAGTCAGTGCTACAAGATAGAGACATAATGTTAAAACATTAGAAAAGAAAAGGAAAAATTGCCAAGAATATGACTGCTTTCATGGAAAACTGGAAAGCATATATAGACAAACTACATAACCAGTAATATAGTTTTGCAAATTTACTGATTTCAAGATCAACTGAAAAAAAGACTACATAGCAACTACTCACCAGTAAAAAGAAATAACATTATATAATACATTTTAGGATTCGACCTAACATAATTTTATACACTTTTCAAAAGGAAATAATTTCAAAGTGTTACTGAAATACTTAAGATGAATAAAAGAAGGTAAGTTTTGGAATCTCATCACTCATCTTAAAGAGACATTGATTTGCCTCGGTTTAATACCGGATTTTATATTGTCTGTTCAGTGTCTACTGAAACTTTAAAAGATTTATTGGAGGTCTTTCATAGCTCTTCATAAAATGAATGTGAATTTACAAAGGACCAAAAATGGCTCAGACAATTTTTTTTAAATGGAAAATAGACCTTACCTAATTTACTTCCCAGCATAATGATTGTGATTATCTTGTACAGTAGTTGCTTGAGATTAGACAAATAGAAAAATTGGATTTTTTTAGGGAGCTGAAAGCACCTATGTGAATACTTAAATACTTATATTCCAGAGGTGTCACTAAAATTATTGGGAAAGAGTGACCAAGTATGTAAACAGTCTGGGAAAATTGGTTTTCCTGATGAAGACAATTGGATTCCTATTTCACCCTACATAAATAATTAGGTGGATGAAATAATTAGGTTTAGAACTTTAATTAAGAAATGAGTTAAGTTTCAAAACAGCATAAATCTTAAAGGAAATTATTAATGACTTGACTATATTCAAATCAAATTTTCTGGTCATCAAGAGACACCATAAAAATTAAAATATAAGCCATACATGAAAGCAAATATCTGAAATATCTAAAAGTATTTGAAATGCATCTAACAAAAAGTTGGGATCTAGAATTAAAAAGGATTCCTACATATAAATAAGACAAACTAATGATACAACAAGTGAATGAACATAGGAGAGGAAGAGGGAACAGAAATGGAAGCATAACCCAGACCCATAAACATATCCTCAATTTCACTTATTATTTGGAGAACTCCATTTAATAGCTATTAAATTTGAAGAATTAAAATCCACTTTGACAATTCAGTAAGTTGATGAGAGTATGGAACTATATGAACTCTCATTTATGTTGGTGGCAGTAGAATTTAGCATGATTCAACAGTGTCAATGGTGGTCATACCCTTCACGCTGTTTATACACCCTGGGGAGATTTTGCTGACACAGGTTTAAAAAAGATGTTCTTGGCAATATTGCTTGTCATAGGAAAGACTGAAAATGATTTAAATATCCATTAACAAGAAAACATAAATGTTGTTACTTTACAATAGAATATTTACCTCATGTTACTCAAATGAATGAACTACAGCTTCACAGTTACACTTCAAAATCATCACATGAAGCAAAAAATTCAAGTTTCTAATGAAGTGCATTTTTATAAAGTTTGAAAAAAGAAACTCTTCTACATAATATGTATTCATACATGCACAAGTAGTCATAGATAATGTGCACGGGAATGATGAATACCAGATTTCAAGACTGTTATCTCTGGGGAAAAAGAAGGGAAGAGGATGAAAAAGACATGCTTTGGGGCTTCATGAAATAATATTTTTTAAGCTGAGGGCCTGTTATGTACATGTTAATTTTGTTACTTTTATGATTTTTGTATACCGTAACAATTTCATAATCCTATCCTATCATCCATTGATCTTTACACTATGTATCATTCATGTATCTATCATCTGTTTCTTTACCAGTAATCATCTGTCATCTGCTTATCTGAAGCCTGCACAGTAAAGTGGATAGTAGATCTGTAAGTATTCTTGTTACTTTGCTGCTATTTTCTAAAAGGTTATACTTGCTAGTGTGTGGATAGTGGATCAGAATAGGTAAGAGGCAGTGTGAGATACCATTGAGTTTTATTGCAGGAGCAGATGGAAGAAAATAGTGAGTCTGAAAACCATTTAGGAAGTGGAATGGATACTTGTGAGACAACTTGAAAGTGAAAATTTAGGAAAAGGCTGATGCAAAGATGGTTCTAATGTTTCTATCATGAGCCTTCTAATGGACAATAAGATGACTTCTATTGCTAGAAAATACATGCAGAAAGCATGATGTTGGTGGTTGGGGGTGAAGTAATTTTAATATTTAAAATTTATGTTTGTTGCAACATTTCTTGAGGTGTTGTATATCCTAAAAAATGCATCCTGGAGCCTTTGCCAGAAGGAATTTTCTGATATGGCTTGCTTCCTTTTGAAAAGTCCAAGTTAAAATGTTCTGTTTAAAAAAGTAGATCATTTAGATGGCCTATTCGCAGTTTTTACAGAACTGGCTGGCGTGAGGTGATTTAGGAAATATATATTTCTTGGTCCTACTTGCGGACAGTATGGGCTTTGGACTATAGAAATGCTGATTGGATTGAATAGTCTGCTGCTGAGAATCACCTGTCAGGGAAGGGATGTTACCTAAAGATGCCAGCTGGAGACTGCACCATATACTGAGCTGTATCCTGGAGAGGGTCCTGAAAAGCCCATTGTGTAAGGCTTTCACTGCTCATAGGAACTCCGGTGAAAAATGTGTGTTGCTGCACTTTTTAACCCAGCATGACTTTTGTGAATGTTGCTAATTGATCAGAACTTGCTGCATATTGCTTTGTGGTCATTTCTAGTTCTAGATATTGGATCTTTTTAAAAAATTGTTATACTTTTCAGCAATGGTAGGGAGTCACAGAAACAGTTCATCCTAACCTTCATAACCCAAAGTTATGTACAATTTTACCAGAGCATGGTTTACTTGTGCCTGATCAAATTCTTGGCAAACCACAGAAGCTGGTGCTTCTATTCTTAGTGCTGATCCTCTTTTTTAGGGTGTGAAAAGAGCTAATGAATACTATTAAGTATTAATAAAGTGAGCAAGTGAAGTTGCATAAGAATGAAACTATGCTTATGAGGCATCCTAGATTCAACTATGTGTCAGTTTTATTAGATAGGTGTCACTTTTCCAGTGTTGACTAATTTTATGACCTCATCCTTTATTCTGAATTGTGAAAAGTGAGTATATGTTTAAAACAAAAGTAAATAGTGTATTTAGGTTTTTAAGCAGTTTTACACCATTTGTGGAGAAAATAAGCCTGGTAAATGGAGAGTTCATTTCAGTTAAGAATAAAAAACTTTACAAATATATCTTGTTCACTGAACCAAACATGGATTATAAATTTTTTTTAGCTAGGTTCCAAGAAATCACCAGTGGGAAACTAGACAAGCAATGAAACAGAACAAACACCAAATGATATCTTGATAGTAGAAGAGGGAGAGACTCAAAGGCCTGTCTATCCTCTCCGTATAATAAAATAAACTTTTTATAGACTTTCTGCAAAGAAGTTTTGCCAAGTTATACTTAGTCATTTCAGGGGCAAGATGGTGTTTCTGATTTGCATTCTCAGCAGTCACAATCAGCAACCAGTTTGCTAAAGGAGAAGCTTCAAGAAAAGTTAATATTCCAGGGATTTGATCCTAGGTTATCAAGATTCTGAGGGTGCCTCATAGATCATGTGTTCCTGTACTGTGTATTATTGAAGACTCCTGCTGCTTTTATCTTCTACCGAATCTCACACATTCTCAGCTGCATTCAAGCAGCCTGGAAGTTACCTGTTCTTCTGGAAGAAGTACAAATTTACAAAAGCATCATTCTTGGACCTAACCCAATCTCCTTTCTAAAATCACAGATGATCTCACCCTTGCCAGACTCCACTGATTGGTTCATGTAGGGCAGTTTCTCAGTGCTGGCTGTTGATTCCTTGTTGTGGGATCTGATCTATGCATTGTAGGATGTTTATCTGCTTCCCCAGGCTCAATAATCTACTAGATGCTAGTAGTACTCACACACACAACTGTGACAACAAAAAATACCTTTAATTCTTCCCAAAAGCCCCTTCGGGCAGAATTGCTCCCAGATGAGAACCAGCTGTTCTCAGTTCAGTTGCTCAGTCATGTCTGACTCTTTGTGACCCCATGGACTGCAGCATGCCAGGCCTCCCTGTCCATCGCCAATTCCCAGAGTTTACTCAAACTCATGTCCATTGAGTCGGTGATGCCATCCAGTCATCTCATCCTCTGTCATCCCCTTCTCCTCCTGCCTTCAATCTTTCCCAGCATCAGGGCCTTTTCAAATGAGTCAGCTCTTTGCAACAGGTGGCCAGAGTATTGGAGTTTCAGCTTCAACATCTGTCCTTCCAATGAATATTCAGTACTGATTTCCTTTTGGATGGACTGGTTGGATCTCCTTGCAGTCCAAGGGACTCTCAACAGTCTTCTCCAACACCACAGTTCAAAAGCATCAATTCTTTGGCACTCAGTTTTCTTTATAGTCCAACTCTCATATCCATATGTGACTACTGGAAAACCATAGCCTTGACTAGATGGAGCTTTGTTGACCAAGTGTTGTCTCTTTTTTTTAATATGCTGTCTAGATTGGTCATAACTTTGCTTCCAAGGAGTAAGTGTGTTTTGATTTCATGGCTGCAGTCACATCTACAGTGATTTTGGAGCCCCAGAAAATAAAGTCTGTCGCTGTTTCCATTGTTTCCCCATCTATTTCCCATGAAATGATGGGACCAGATGCCATGTTCTTAGTTTTCTCAATGTTGAGTTTTAAGCCAACTTTTTCACTCTCCCCTTTCACTTTCATCAAGAGGTTCTTTAGTTCTTTGCTTTCTGCCATAAGGGTGGTGTCATCTACATATTTGGGGTTATTGATATTTCTCCCAGCAATCTTCATTCAGCTTGCGCTTTATCCAGCCTGGCATTTCTCATGATGTACTCTGAATATAAGTTAAATAAGCAGGGTGACAATATACAGCTTTGACATACTCCTTTCCTGATTTGGAACCAGTTTGTCGTTACAGCTGTTCTAGAGATAAATTTATTTGGGTCCCCTAGAAATGATGAAAGCCTGATTCTGCAGCCTCCCTGATATTTAGGTTGGGTTTTCATGCAGACTGATCCCAGTGTCTGGAGTTTTTCCTAAAGAAATCATGAAATGATCGTAAATCATCTATACTTCAAATAAATTTTGAAAAAAAATGTGAGATGGGAAGTTCTTTTTGCAGAAGGATTATTCCATTACAGACTACAACTGTCTATGTTCTGACTAATAGAAATTTCAATAAATGGATTGCTTTTCTATGCTAGGTGCTGAAAATACTAGTGTGAATGAAAATCAATTTCTACTTTAAAGGAATAGTCACTCCAGGGACATTTTTGAAATCTTTGACAAAAATGAAACTTAACATAAGTTAGCATTAACTGTGGACCATATATTAGTAACAAAAATTAGAACTTGTCTTCATTAATGAAGGGCAATGCGTGTGTATGTATTCATTCCTGTATGTAAGAATCTGCCTGATTCTGCTATTCTTGTATCATTACTAAAGGATGAATAATACCCAGAGAAGTGGTTAAAGCCACTAAATTGGCATATGAATAAATGAAATGTTCAGTTGATTGAACCAAATGCCAGAGATGACTAGTTTACTGTTTTTTATGACTTGACATGATGTATTACTCATGACTAGCACTTACAGAATGTTCTGCTTCATGAGGGTGAAAGTTCAACAGGGTTAATTGTTAAACTTCAGCTTAAATCACTTCATGCTGTTGTGATTTTGTTTTATATTTTCTTGTGTTGTTCCTTGCTTGAATTCATAATGAATAGTCCTTATTTTAGCAAACATATTTCCCATCTTAGGATAACCCAAGGCTTTATTACCAACTGATGTTCTCCTTTGATGTCAAGTACTATACCACGTACTTTAATATACCATGCAACTACTAGATTGAGATGATTTCTTAATTGGCTCTTTCAGCTTTCCAACAGTTTGCACAAATTAAGAAGACTCTGCTCTGCTTATCAGAAGTGACCTTGTGGTAGTTGGTGACATTTGTGAGAATCTTAAAAATCATCAGCCATGAAATTATTTATCATCTAATCAAGTAAACTGCACAGCTTCTCTCTATCCCTGGCTGAAATTTCAGGTTTTTGTGAAATAAAATAATAATAATGAATAGTAGAATAGTCAAGTGGCCTGATACATAAGTTTTTATTACTCTTTTTTCATTCTGCTGGTCATTCCTCCCACTACCTATTTCAGAAAATCATCTAAAATAGAAACCTAGTACTCAGACCTCTTATGGAAAATATTCCTTTAAAAGAGAAGAGCTTTTCTTTATTTTGATGCATGTGTATTTAGAATTCTTTAAATACTTAAATGCAAGAGTATAGGTTGAATCATATTATTTAGAATAGGCAGTGATTTTATGGGTAATTCAGCACAATGGTTTTATTTTTTTCATATGAGGACACTGAAAGTCAGATTGGTTAAGTGACTAGCCCAGGCTCTCTCTCAGATAGAAAGAGGCAAAGTAGGCATAATAATACAGAATTACTAATTCCTGGCATCATTTTCTAGCATATGTTTTTTCTATATGAACTTCAGAATTATTATTTTTTGTCATATGATTACATGATTTAGAAGTTAAGTACAAAGAAAGCTAAAATAATCTTTTCTCCACAACCCTAATTTTGTATATAAGTTTCAAAAATTGTTTCAATGGTTAATGTTTCATGACTTCTGACATTTGGAGACTCGCTGTGAACATCACAAATAAACTTAGACACATACGACTTGTATCAGATTCTTATTTCCATAGGTGTACCTTTTGAAATTTATGTAAAAAGATACATTTAACAATATTATTTTGCATAAACATAAAGTTTTAACAGTGAAATGACATGTTTTTATATGTTAAGTAGGGTTTATTTTTTTTTTAACAGGTAGGAGAAAAAATATTTTTGCTGTAATAAAGCAAATTTTAGAATTGAATATTGTTTTCCTATGACAGATATTCAATGTAATTTCAAGACATAGAAGGGCTTCCCTTGTGGCTCAGCTGGTAAAGAATCCGTCCTCAATGAGGGAGACCTGACTTTGATCCCTGGGTTGGGAAGATCCCCTGGAGAAGGGAATGGCTACCTACTCCAGGATTCTGGCCTGGAGAATTCCATGGACTGTATAGTTCATGTGGTTGCAATCAGTCAGGCATGACTGAGCAACTTTCACTTTCAAAACATAGAAAATTGCTATAATGAGCATTCATATAGTGATAAAAAGTGAACGTAATTAATGCAGAAATTTTATGCATGTCTATGTATATGTAGGTAGATAGAGATATAGTGGATATGAAAAATATCTCATTGTAGTTGGAAGTTGCATTTCCCTAATGACTAATTGTATTGAGCATCTTCTCAGGTACTTTTTGGTCATTTTGTATATCTTCTATTCAAATCCTTTGCCTACTTTTAAGCTAGGTTAATCAACCTTTAGGTATAGGCTCAAGAGAAATGAAAACAAAATTTTGTACAGGAATGCTCATATTAGCATTATCCATTAGCATCTATAAAAATTGTAAAGAATTCAAATATCTATCAACTGAAGAATAAACAAAATGTGGTATATCTATACAATCAAAAATTATTTGATTGTGAAAGATAAGGAAAGATATAATAAGCATCTGAATGCAGAGTTCCAAAGAATAGCAAGAAGAAATAAGAAAGCCTTCCTCAGCGATCAATGCAGAGAAATAGAGGAAAACAACAGAATGGGAAAGACAAGGGATCTCTTCAGGAAAATTAGAGATACCAAGGGAACATTTCATGCAAAGATGGGCTCGATAAAGGACAGAAATGGTATGGACCTAACAGAAGCAGAAGATGTTAAGAAGAGGTGACAAAAATACACGGAAGAACTGTACAAAAAAGATCTTCATGACCCAGATAATCACGATGGTGTGATCACTCACCTAGAGCCAGACATCCTGGAATGTGAAGTCAAGTGGGCCTTAGAAAGCATCACTACGAACAAAGCTAGTGGAGGTGATGGAATTCCAGTTGAGCTATTTCAAATCCTGGAAGATGACACTGTGAAAGTGCTGCCCTCAATATGCCAGCAAATTTGGAAAACTCAGCAGTGGCCACAGGCCTAGAAAAGTCAGTTTTCATTCCAATCCCAAAGAAAGGCAATGCCAAAGAAGGCTCAAACTACCACACAATTGCACTCATCTCACACACTAGTAAAGTAATGCTCAAAATTCTCCAAGCTAGGCTTCAGCAATAGGTGAACTCTGAACTTCCAGATGTTCAAGCTGGTTTTAGAAAAGGCAGAGGAACCAGAGATCAAACTGCCAACATCTGCTGGATTATGGAAAAAGCAAGAGTGTTCCAGAAAATCATCTATTTCTGCTTTACTGACTATGCCAAAGCCTTTGACTCTGTGGATCACAATAAACTGTGGAAAATTGTGAAAAAGATGGGAATACCAGACCACCTGACCTGCCTCTTGAGAAACCTATATGCAGGTCAGGAAGCAGCAGTTAGAACTGGACATGGAACAACATACTTATTCCAAATAGGAAAAGGAGTACGTCAAGGCTGTATATTGTCACCCTGCTTACTTAACTTCTATGCAGAGTACATCATGAGAAATGCTGGGCTGGAAGAAGCACAAGCTGGAATCAAGATTCCCGGGAGAAATATCAATAACCTCAGATATGCAGATGACACCACCCTTATGGCAGAAAGTGAAGAGGAACTAAAAAGCCTCTTGATGAAAGTGAAAGTGGAGAGTGAAAAAGTTGGCTTAAAGCTCAACATTCAGAAAACGAAGATCATGCATCTGGTCCCACCACTTCATGGGAAATAGATGGGGAAACAGTGTCAGACTTTATTTTTCGGGGCTTCAAAACCACTGCAGATGGTGACTGCAGCCATGAAATTAAAAGACACTTACTCCTTGGAAGAAAAGTTATGAGCAACCTAGATAGCATACGGAAAAGCAGAGACATTACTTTGCCAACAAAGGTCTGTCTAGTCAAGGCTATGGTTTTTCCAGTGGTCATGTATGGATGTGAGAGTTGGACTGTGAAGAAAGCTGAGCATCAAAGAATTGATGCTTTTGAACTGTGGTGTTGGAGAAAACTCTTGAGAGTCCCTTGGACTGCAAGGAGATCCAACCAATCCATTCTGAAGAAGATCAGCCCTGGGATTTCTTTGGAAGGAATGATGCTAAAGCTGAAACTCCAGTACTTTGGCCACCTCATGCGAAGAGTTGACTCATTGGAAAAGACTCTGATGCTGGGAGGGATTGGGGGCAGGAGGAGAAGGGGACGACAGAGGATGAGATGGCTGGATGGCATCACTGACTCGATGGACGTGAGTCTGGGTGAACTCTGGGAGTTGGTGATGGACAGGGAGGCCTGGCATGCTGCTCTTCATGGGGTGGCAAAGAGTCGGACATGACTGAGTGACTGAACTGAACTGAACTGAAGAATAAACATAATGTGGTATATCTATACAATCAAAAATTATTTGGCAATAAAAGTGAATGATGCATATTATAACATGGATGAACCTTGGAAACACACTAAGTGAAAGAAGCCAATCATAAATGACCATGTATCATATAATTCCATGTTTATGAAATGGCTAGAATAGGAAAATTTAATAGAGACAGAAAGTAGATAATGGTTGCCTAGGGCTAGGGAGAGAGAGGAATGGGGAGTGACTACCAGTGGGTATATGCTTTATTTTGGGATGAAAATGTTCTAAAATTAGATAGCAGTGGTAGATACAAAAAACTGCGAATGTACTGGAAACCATTCAGTGGCAAACTTTAGTTGGCTATATGTTGTGATATGTGGATTATATCTCAGTGAAGCTTTTTGAATAAAGAAAACCATGCTTATAAAAATACAGTTTTACTCTCAAGTAGTTTATAAAAGAATAAAAATGAGAGTTTCAAAATAAGGCTTTTGGAATCATACTCTAAGTTGGTTACCAGTTTGTAAAAAAAAAAAAAAAAACCATTTGTACTTAAATTGTTAAAAATTAACATTTCCATATTACAAACAAATGTTTTCACTTCTCCCAGTAAAGAGCACCATCATCTATCTAGTTGCCCAAACCAAATATGTTAAAGTCATATTCTGTTTTATTTAACCTCCAACCTGTAGGGAAGCACAAAGTTCTATTGACTTCAACTTTGACCACCTGGGTATCATTTGGCATTCTTCCTTTCTGGTCATGCTACTTTAGCCTTAGTTGGGAATATTTGGCCTACTCTATTAAAAATTTTTTTTGTAGTTGATTTACAGTGCTGTGTTAGTTTCAGCATTGACATATACATATGTCTACTTTTTTTTAGATTTATTTCCCATATAGGCCATTGCAGAGTATTGTAGAGTTCCCTGTGCTATATAGTTCTTCTGTGTATTTTTGCCACCTCTTCTGAATGTCTTCGGCTTCTGTTAGGCCCTTACAGTTTCTATCCTTTATCGTGCCTATCCTTTCCTGACATGTTCCCTTGGTATCTCCAATTTTCTTGATGAGATCTCTAATCTTTCCCATTCTGTTGATTTTCTTTATCTCTTTACAGTGTTCACTTAAGAAGGTGTTTGCTCTTCTCTAGAACTCTGCATTCAGTGAGTATATCTTTCCCTTTCTCCCTTACCTTTTGCTTCTCTTCTTTTCTCAGTTATTTGTAAGGCCTCCTCAGGCAGGTACTTTGCCTCTTGTATTTATTTTTCTTTAGGACGGTTTTGGTCACTGCCTCCTGTCCAATGTTAGGAACTTCTGACCATGGTTCTTCAGGCACTTTGTTTAGCAGATCTAATGCCTTGAATCTAGTTGTCTCCTCCACTGTATAATCAAAAGGGATTTGATTTAGGTCATACCCAAATGGCTTTCTCTGTGATCCAACAAATGTTGGCAATTTGATCTCTAATTTCTCTGCCTTTTCTAAATCTAGCTTGTACAAGTTCTCAGTTCATGCACTGCTGAAGCCTAGCTTGAAGGATTTTGAGCATTAACTTGCTAGCATGTGAAATGAGTTCAATTGTATGGTAGTAGTTTGAACATTCTTTGGTGTTGTCTTTTTAGGGATTGGAATGAAAACTGATCTTTTCCAGTCCTGTGGCCACTGCTGAGCGTTCCAAATTTGCTGACATATTGACTGCAGCACTCTCACAGTATCATCTTATAGGATTTGAAGTAGCTTGACTGGAATTTCATCACCTCCACTAGCTTTATTGGTAGTAACACTTCCTAAGGTCCACTTGACCTCACACTCCAGGATATCTGGCTCTAAGCATTGTGATTATCCAGGTCATTAAGAATTTTTTGGTGTAGTTTTTCTGCGTATTTTAGTCACCTCTTCTTAATCTCTTCTGCGTCTGTTAGGCCCTTGCTGTTTCTGTCCTTCATTGTACCCATCTTTATGTGCAAGTTTCCCTTAGTCTCCAATTTTCTTGAAAAGCTTGCTAGTCTTTTCCATTAAACTGTTTTTTCTCTATTTCTTTGCACTGTTCACTTAAGGCTTTCTTGTCTTTCCTTGCTATTATCTGGAAATCTACACTCAGTTGGATATATCTTTCCCTTTCTTCTTTGCCTTTCACTTATTTTCTGAGTTATTTATAAAGCCTCCTAAGACAACCAGTTTGCCTCCTTGGAGGGGAATCCTAGAAAAACTACTTCTGTTTCATTGATAATGTGAAAGCCTTTGACTGTGTAGCTCAGAACAAAATGTGGAAAATTCTTAAAAAGATGAAATTCCAGATCACCATTCCTGACCCCTGTGAAACCTGTAGGCAGGTCAAGAAGCATCAGTTAAAACTGGACTTGAGAAAACAGACTGGTTCAAAATTGGAAAAGGAGTACGTCAAGGCTGTATATTGTCACTCTACTTATTTCAGTTCTGTCGTTCAGTCATGTCTGAATCTTTGCGACACTATGAACCGCAGCACACCAGGCCTCCCTGTCCATCACCAACTCCCAGAGTCCACCCAAACCCATGTCCATTGAGTTGGTGATGCCATCCAGCCATCTAATCCTCTGTTGTCCCCTTCTTCTCCTGCCCTCAATCTTTCCCAGCATCAGGGCCTTTTCCATTGAGTCAGCTCTTCGCATCAGGTAGCCAAAGGATTGGAGTTTCAGCTTCAACATCAATCCTTCCAATGAACACCCAGGACTGATCTCCTTTAGGATGGACTAGTTGAACTCTCAAGAGTCTTCTCCAGCACCACAGTTCAAAAGCATCAATTCTTCGCCACTCAGCTTTCTTTATAGTCCAACTCTCACATCCATACATGACCACTGGAAACCATAGCCTTGACTAGACGGACCTTTGTTGGCAAAGTAATGTCTCTGCTTTTTAATATGCTTTCGAGGTTGGTCATAACTTTCCTTCCAAGGAGTAAGCGCCTTTTAATTTCATGGCTGCAATCACCATATGCAGTGATTTTGGAGCCCAGAAAAATAAAGTCTGCCACTGTTTCCACTGTTTCCCCATCTGTTTGCCATGAAGTGATGGGACAAGATGCTATTATCTTAGTTTTATGAATATTGAGTTTTAAGCCAACTTTTCACTCTCCTCTTTCACTTTCATCTAGAGGCTCTTTAGTTCCTCTTCACTTTCTGCCATAGGGGTGCTGTCATCTGCATATCCGAGATAATTGATATTTCTCCCTGCAATCTTGATTCCATCTTGTGCTTCCTCCAGCCCAGCATTTATCATGATGTACTCTGCATATAAATTAAATAAATAGGGTGACAATATACAGCCTTGACATACTCCTTTACCTATTTGGAACCAGTCTGTTGTTCCATTTAACTTCATGCAAAATGCCAGCTGGATGAATCACAAGCTGGAATGAAGATTTCTGAGAGAAATAACAACTTCAGATATGCAAATAATACCACTCTAATGGCAGATAGAGAAGAGGAAAGAAAGAGCTTCTTGATGAAGGTGAAAGAGGAGAGTGAAAAACCTGGCTTAAAACTCAACATTCAAAAAACGAAGATCATAGCATCTGGTCCCATCATTTCATGGCGAACAGATTGGGCAAAAGTTGAAAACAGTGGCAGACTTTATATTTAACTGGCCTCCAAAATCACTGTGGATAGTGACAGCAGCCATGAAACTAAAAGATGTTTGCTCCTTGAAAGAAAAGCAATGACAGACTTAGGCAGCATATTAAAAAGTAGAGACATCAATTTGCTAACAAAGGAGTACATAGTTAAAACTATGGTTTTTCCAGTAGTCATGTATGGTTGTGAGAGCTGGACCATAAAGAAGACTAAGCATGGAAGTTTTGACCCTTTTGATTTCTGGTGCTGGAGAAGACTCTTGAGATTCCTTGGACAGCAAAAAATCAAACCAGTCAACCCTTAAGGAAATTACCCCTGAATATTCTTTAGAAGGACTGACGCTGAATCTGAAACTCCAGTATATTGGCCATCTGATGTGATGAGCCGACCCATTGGAAAAGACCCTACTACTGGGAAGACTGAAAGCAGGAGAACAAGGCAGGACAGAGGATGAGATGGTTGGATGGCATCTCCAACTCAATGGATTTGAGTTTCAGCAAACTTTGGAAGACAATGAAGGACAGAGAAGCCTGGCATGCTGTGGTCCATAGAGTTGCAAAGAGTCAGACATGACTTAGCAACTGAACAGCAACAAGTACCTGAATGGCCTAGTGCTTTTCCCTACATTCTTCAGTTTAAGCCTGAATTTTGCAAGAAGGATCTCATGATCCGAGCCATAGTCAGCTCCAGGTCTTGTTTTTGCTGACTGTGTGGAGCTTCTCCATCTTTGGCTGCAAAGAATATAATCATTCTGACTTCAATATTGACCATCTGGTGATTTCCATGTGTGAAGTTGTCTCTTGTGTTGTTGAAAGAAGGTGTTTGCTATGATTAGTGTGTTCTCTTGACAAATCTGTTAGACTTTGCCTTGCTTTATTCTGTACTACAGGCCAAATTTGCCTATTATTCCAGGTATATCTTGACTTCTTACTTTTGCATTCCAATCCCCTATGATGAAAAGGACATCTTTTCTTGGTTTTAGTTATAGAAAGTCTTGGTCTTCAGAGAACTGATCAACTTCAGCTTCTTTGGCCTTCATGGTTGGGGCATAGATTTGAATTACTGTGATGATGAATTACTGTGATGTTGAATTCTATATTGATTGATTTGCCTTGGAAATGAACCAAGATCTTTCTGCCATTTTTGAGATTGCACCCGAGTACTTCATTTTGGACTCTTGTTGACTGTGAGGGCTACTCCGTTTCTTCCAAGGGATTCTTGCCCGCAGTAGTAGATATAATGTCATCTGAATTAAATCTTCCATTCCCGTCCACTTTAGTTCATTTATTCCTCAGATGTCGATATTCACTCTTTCCATTTCCTGCTTGATCACATCCAATTTACCTTGATTCATGGACCTAACAGTCCAGGTTCCAAGGCAGTATTGTATTTTACAGCATCGGACTTTACTTTCATCACCAGACCCATCCACAGCTGAGCTTCATTTCCTCTTTGGCCAGGCCTCTTCATTCTTTCTGGAGCTGTTAGTAATTGCCCCTCGCTCTTCCCCAATAGCACATTGGACCACTTTTGGCCTGGGGGGTGGGGCTCATCTTCCAGTGTCATATCTTTTTGCCTTTTCATACTGTTCATGGGGTTCTCATGGCAAGAATACTAGAGTGGCTAGCAATTCTCTCCTCCAGTTTTGTCAGAACTCTCCACCATGACCCTCCCATCTTGAGTGACCCAGCATGGCATGGTTTATAGCTTTATTGAGTTATGCAAGCCCCTTCGCCACCACATGAGTGCGACCCATGAAGGAGAGGTCTTTATTAGGTGTCTCTTTTATATGTAGCACGTGTATATGTCAATATAAGTCTCCCAATTTATTGTCTCCTCCATTATCCCCCAGTAATCATAACTTTGTTTTATCTATCTGTAACTCTGTTTCTGTTTTGTAGACAAGTTCATTTGTCCCTTTTTATTTTTTCATATTCCAGGGGGTTCCTAGGTGGCTCAGTAGCTAAAGAATCTGCCTACAATTCGGGAGACATATTTTCGAGCCCTAGGTCAGGAAGATCCCCTGGAGGAGAACATGGTAACTCACTCCCGTATTCTTGCCTGGAGAATCCCATGGACAGAGGAGCCTGGAGGGCTACACTGCATAGTGTCGCAAAGAGTCAGACACAACTGAAGTGAATGAGCATGCATGCATGCATGTAAGTGATAGCATATGATGTTTATCTTTCTCTGTCTGACTTATTTCACTCAGTATGCCAATCTCTAGGTTCATCCAGGTTGCTGTAAATGGCATTTTGTTCTCTTTTGTGGCTGAATAATATTCCATTGTATATATGTACCGCATCTTCTTTATTCCTCTGTTGATGGACATTTAGGTTGCTTCCATGTTCTGGCTATTGTAAATAGTGCTGCAGTGAATATTGGGGTGCAAATATCTTTTCAAATTATGGTTTTCTCTGGATATATGCCCAGGAGAGGTATTGATGATTCCTTAAAAATAGTTACCATATGGCAGATCCTATTTTTATATTGATTTGTCTATACGTATTGGTTTGTCTGTATCTCTGGCAAAGATCCAAAATGCATATATGAGTTCAGTGACTTCAGTGGTGCAGTTTCACTTGAAGAATAAAGACTACACTTATTATGCTCAGGAAAGCTTTTTGCATTTTGAATCCTGTCCTCCTCTCTGTTTTCCAGTCCTACTTTCTATCAGTTCTACACAGCAAGATACATTAGAGTTCAATGCATTTGTCATGCCATTTCAGTCATTTAAACTGTTTCTTTTAAAATATCTTTGACCCATAGGTTATTTAGAAATATGCTGTTTAGTTTCTATATATTCGGTGATTTTCCAGCTACCTTTCTGTTATTGATTTCTAGATTAATTCCACTGAGGCCTGGAAACATCCTTTGTATGGTTTCTATTCTTTAAAATTTGGTGGCATATTTATTATGGTTCCAGAACATGGTCTCTCTTGGTGAACATATAGGCTTGAAAAGAATGTGGTTTTGGATGTTGGCTGGAGTATTCTACAAATAGAAGCTAGATCAAGTTGATTGATAGCACTATTCAGGTCATGTATATTGTTACTGATTTTCTGCCTACCTGAGCTATCAATAACTGGCAAAGAGAAGTTGAAACCTCCAACTATAATACTGAATTCATCTATTTATCCTTGCAGTTTTCTGTTTTTGCTTCATGTATTTTGACATTCTTTTGTAAGGAGCATTCACATCTGGGATTGTTATGTCTTCTTTAAAAATTATCCCCTTTATCATTACATAATGCCCCTAATGATCCCTGCTTAACTGGAAATTAATATAATCACCCAGCTTGCTTTTGATTAGTGTTAGCGTAGTGAAGCTTTCTCTCTGTCCCCATAATTTTTACCCATCTGAGTGGGTGTAAATTTCAGGTTTATTTCTTATGGACAGCACACAGCTGGATCTTGTTTTCTTAAAATCTACTTTGAAAACATTTGTCATTTAATGGGTGTGTTCAGACCATTTATATATATAATGAGTTATTGATATAGTCAGATCATTATCCTCTGTGTGTGTAAATATTCATTGTATTTGTTTTTGTTTCTTACCCCCATTTTTCTCTCTTCTGATTTTGAGTATTTTATATGATTGTATTTTATCTCCTCTCTTTAGTAAATCAATTATACTTTTAAGATAATTAGACTTTATTTTTTACATCAGTTTTAAATTTGTAGAACAGCTGAACAGAAAATACAGAGTTTTCATATACTCCCTTTTCCCCCACTCCTGTCATTTCTTCTGTTTTAATATCTTGCATTGGTGTGGTATGTTTTTAACAATTGATTAACCAATACTGATGCATTACCATTAGCTGATGTCCATTTACATTAGAGTTCACTGGTTGTACATTCTATGAATTTTGACAAATGCAGAAAATTATGTATCCACCATTTTAGTATCATATAGAGCTTAGTTTCACATCCCTAAGAATTCCCTGTGCTCCACTTACCTCCCTCTTTCTTGTCTCCCCTTCTTACCATACTCCTTTCTCCCACCACAACTCAACTGGCAACTACCAATCTGTTTGTTGTCTCTCTAGTTTTGTTTTTCTGGAATGTAATATTATTCAAATTGTGTAGTGTGTAGACTTTTCGACTGGCTCCTTTCACTTAGCAATATGCATTAGAGGTTCTTCCATGTCTTTTTGTGGCTTGATGACATATTTCTTTTTAATCAGTGACTAATAGTCCATTGCATGGACGTGTCACAGTTTGTTTCTCCATTAACTTGTTGAAGGATATCTTGGTTGCTTCTGATTTTTCACAGCTATGAATAAAGCAGCTGTAAACATCCGGTGTGTAGCTATCAAGGAGTGTGATGGTGGGATCTTATGGTAAAAGTATGTGTAGTATTTCAAGAAGCTATCACACTTTTTCCAAAGTAGCTGTACCATTTTGCAATCCCACTGGCAATGAATGAGAGTTCCTAAGCCTCCACACCCTTGCCAGCATCTGATGTTATTAGTGCTATGGATTTTAGCCATTCTAATAGGTGTATAGTGTTGTAGCATTGTTGTATTAATTTGCAATTCTCTAATGACATTTGATTAACATTTTTCCATATGCTTATTTGCTATTTGTATGTCTTCTTTGGTGAGATTTCCATTTAGAACTTTTGCCCACTTTTTAACTGAGTTGTTTGTTTTCCTACTGTTAATTTTTGAGAATTCTTTAAATATTTTAGATACCAGCAAATCCTTGCAAACAGTGTCTACCAGCTATGTCTTGTTTCATGTTTTTTTTTTTCATTCTTTTAATAGTTTAGTGGTTCTTTTCATTCTTTCCTTTGCAGAGAAGCAGTTTTTTAAATTTTAATGAAATCCAATTTACCATTTTTTTCTTTCATGGATTCTGCCTTCAGTATTTCATCTAAATCTATGGCTAAAACAATGCTCAACTAGAGTTTTTCCTGTTATTTTCTAGTTTCATAACTTTATATCATACTCTTAAGCCTATAGTATGACTTAATTTTTGTGCAATATTTAAGGTCAGTGTCTTGACTCTTTTTTTCCTTTTCTTTTTGATATGCAAATGTCCAGTTTTTCTAGCAACATTTTTTGAAAAGACTTAGTTTTACTCTGTTGAATAGCCTGGGTTTATTTATCAAAGATCAATTGTCTATATTTATACGGGTCTATTTCTGGCCTCTTTATTCTGTTATATTGCTTGTTGTTTGTCTAATCTTTTGTCAGCACTATACTGTCTTGATCACTGCAGCTTTGCAGTAAGTGTTGAATTCAAGTAGTGTCAGTCCTCTGACTTTCTTCATCAATATCACATTGGCTAATCTGGGTATTTTACCTTTTCATGTAAATTTCTTGACTTATCCTAGAATGCAATGTCTAAATTACCCTTTAGAACCCACCTCGAATATCACTACCTCAGTGAAATCTCTGCTAATTTCCTGCCCACCCTGCAACCCTCAAGAATTTGTTGTACTTTCCTGTGGCTCCGAAAATATCATCCAAAGTATTAGTATAAATCTACTATAATAATTTTAACAATATACATGTTTTTATCTTTCATTGTGAACTGTGTATTTAATTCATCTCTGTATTCAAAATAAGTATTTAGAACACATGCCGGTACATAGTATACTTTCAATAAATATTTAATAGATAAATTCATCATGACCAATTACAAAACTTATTTTTGTATACCTCTCCATGGTTATAAAACCAGCATCTCCGGGATTTTTGATCCAACTAACCATAACCTAATATGGCATGAGAAGCTTCGCTTACCTGGATATCTGTATTCCTTCCAACTAAAACCTTGTAACTATATAGATAGCTACTTTGCTGCTGCTGCTGCTGTTAAGTCACTTCAGTCGTGTCCAACTCTGTACGATCCCATAGACAGCAGCCCACCAGGCTCCTCCGTCCCTGGGATTCTCCAGGCAAGAACACTGGAGTGGGTTGCCATTTCCTTCTCCAATGCACAAAAGTGAAAAGTGAAAGTGAAATCGCTCAGTGGTGCCCAACTCAGGGATCCCATGGACTGCAGCCCACCAGGCTCCTCCATCCATGGGATTTTCCAGGCAAGAGTACTGGAGTGGGGTGCCATCGCCTTCTCCGAGATAGCTACTTTAGGATCTGCCAAATATTTGACATGAGGACAACTGAATTTATGTTAGTGTTCTCTCTCTCACCTTGGGTGATAGTCAATAGACTGAAAATTATAAAATGGAATCTCTGATCACAAGTAGTTTAATAAAGCAAATGAAGAATTTTTTGAAATGTTACATATCATTCTAATTTACAAGGAAGCTGCTATACAGTGAATACTTTATATAAAGCTCATTTAAAAAATATGTATACATTGTTCCTTAAGTGTAGTGGGACTTCTTTGTGGTACATGCGTGCTAAGTTGCTTCAGTCGTGTCTGACTTTTTGCAACCCTATGGACCGTAGCCCGCCAGGCTCTTCTGTCCATGGAATTCTCCAGGCAAGGATACTGGAGTGGGTTGCCATGCTCTCCTCCAAGGGATCTTCCTGACCCAGGTATCAAACCTGTGTCGCTTACATTTCCTGCATTGGCAGGCAGGTTCTTTACCTCTAGCAGCACCTTTTTGTGGTAAGGACTGTATTTTATCTCACCTTTCTCATCTAAAAAACCAAATAGACTGACAGGTGGATATTAAACACTTGAATCATTTCTTAAATGATTCATTAATCAGTTAGCCTAATCTTCAAAATAAATTGTTTTCTGTCTTTAGAACAGTATCATAAAATTATTACTGTAAATGCCATCTACCATGTGAAACTCTATTAGATGTCTTTATGCAAAGTAAGCCATCCCCTCTGGCCTGCTAATCACTAGTCTTAATAGAATGTCAGGCTCTGAACCTGTACATCAGGTACATCATTTGGGAACATGGGAGCTTGACAGGCTTTATAATAAAACATTGTGGGTGTATTCCCTATACATATGTTCTTCTACATTAAAATTCTCAATTGTTTCAAAAATGAAAACAGTGCTTTTAGTGGATCTGCCAAAAGATGACAATTTGAATTATTTATGTATGATTTAGATACCAGGGTAATTTCCTACTTGAATATTTCATATAGTTGACTGTAAATATAAAAGTATGGAAAATTGTTAGGTTGATTTTTCTCATTCTGAAACAAATCTGTGCTTTTATGTTGTATAGCTTCCTTAGGGGATATCATGGGAATGAATGGGTTGGATGGCTGCATACAGTGACTGGAAGCTGCAGTTGGATAATGTTCTACATTATATTGTTTTGCGCTTTCATATCTCTGTCTGTTTATCTCAGTTCCAGTCTCCATCCCTCAGAACTGTCTGTCACTCATTTGTTTCCAGCAAGTTAGCAAGACTGATCACACAGGAGAAATTCATCAGCAGTAGAGAGAATTTCATTTCAGCAACATTTATGATTGACTGATACCTCAGAAACAAGATGACCTCAATATACCAGCCACAATGTTATAAAATTTTCTAGCAATGAAAGATCAAAATAATATAAAGATTAAAAAATACCCTCAAGGGGGCGGGGGAAGCTTATTTGAATAGAAAAGCAAAAGACTAATTTATAAGCCTTCAAATCTCCTGGATTTTTTTGATTCAATGTTAGAAAATAACTGTAATAACAGTAGTGTTCATTTCAACTGAATTCAGGTGTACTTCCAATTTCAGTCCTAGTCGTTTCTTCATCATGGCTCTGTCTAAGCCTGCATCCTTTTTTACTTTTTGGTTTTTTTGAGCCAGACCACGTAGCTGACTTTTTCTTCCTTTTCTTTCTTTTTTTGGGTGAGTCAGGGATTGATTTACATATTTACAGAAATATTCTAAAGACCGTAGTTTATTGCTGAGAAAAATAAAAGCATACTTTTTTTTTTCAATTTAAGAAGTTTAATTCAAATACAAGTAATGAGCAGAACTATTTAGAAATGTCTTTTGACAGCTGGATTGTGTTACTTTGAATGTGACTTTTCCTGAAAGTTAGGTTACACTGGGTCTTTGAATTTATTTGGGTAAAGTATACAGATGCCTCTTCAATACATAAGTCAGAGTGGAAACTCAATAAATCATACTTGCTATAATGTTCATAATTACTTCTGGCTGCCATTTCTTTTTCTTAGGCTAAATATAATGGCTCTATTTTCAGGCACTCAGGTCTTTCTTGCCTCCAGTTTTGCCTATCCCTCATGGAGAGATACTACTTTTGCAAGACCCAAAGTAAAAATCTTGGGCATTGCTGTGAGACATTAAATTCAGGTATGGCACAAAGGAGTAATCCCATTTTCCTCCTTCACCATGCATCATTTAAGGCCATAGATCCTGAGGAAACTGTCAAAAATAAAGCAGCACTAGTAGGGAGAAAATTTGCAATCAGGTGTTTGGGAACTGTAGAACCACATACATCCTGTTCTCATTGTCATGAGTATATGAATTTCTAAGGTCCCTAATCTCATATTTTTCTGTATTCTTTTGAGTGGACCTTCCCTTTTATTTTTCTATTTTTACCATGATATTTCTAGTCATCTTGGGACCATGTAAGAAAGACTCAAAAATATCCCAGAGATAACAATTTTCTCTTGTTTACAAATGAACATTTTAGTTTCTAATATTATTTTCACTTCATCATCATATGAAATTATTTTATATAACTATTTATTCTCTCATTAATTTTCTCTTTTCAACTAGAATGTAAACCCCATGAGGTTTTGGTCTTTATCTGTTTTTTTATTATTTAAATATGGTTTATTGACAGTGTTACCTTAGTTTCAGGTGTACAGCAAAGTGATTCAGTTATGCATACACACATATCTATCCTTTTTCAAATTCTTTTCCAGTTTATCCAATTGCAGAATATTTAGCAGAGTTCCCTGTGATATCCATAGGTCCTTGTTGATTATCTGTTTTAAATATAGTAGTGTGTATAGGTTTATCCCAGATTTCTAATTTATTCCTTTCCCGCATCTCTCCCCTTTGGTAACCACAATTTTGTTTTCTAAATCTGTGAGTCTGTTTCTTTTTTATAAATAAGTTCATTTCTATCATTTTTTTTAGATTTTACATATAAATGATATCAAATGTAATTTTCTTTCTGTGTCTGACTTACTTTACTTAGTAATATAATCTCTAGGCCCATCCATGTTGCTGCAAATGGCATTGTTTCATTCTTTTTAAGGGATGAATAATATTCCATTGTGAGGCTTCCCTAGTGGCTCAGTGGTAAAGAATCTGCCATGTCAGTGCTGGATACTTGGGTTCGATATTTGGGTTGGGAAGAGTCCCTGGAGAAGGAAGTGGCAACCCATTCCAGTATTCTTGCCTGGGAAATCCCACTGACAGACACCGACTATAGTCCATGGGGTCCCAAAAGAGTCGGACACAATTTAATGACCAAACAACAATATTCCATTGTATAAAATGTACCACTTCTTTTTATCCATTCATCTGTTGATGGACATTTAGGTTGCTTCCTAAATGTGTGGGTTATTGTAAATAGCGCTGCAATGAACATTGCTGTGCATGTGTCTTTTTGAACTATGGTTTTCTCCAGATACGTGCCCAGGACTGGAACTGCTGGATCATATCGTAGCTTTATTTTAGTTTTTTAAGGAGCCACCATACTTGTTCTCCATAGTGGCTGTGCCAATATACATTCCCACCAACAGTGTAGGAGGGTTCCCCTTTTCTATATATCCTCTCCAGCATGTATTGTTTGATGAAGGCCATTCTAACTGGTGTGAGGTGATATCTCATCATAGTTTTGACTTGTATTTCTCTAATAATTAGCATTTTGAGCATTTTTTCACATGCCTCTTGGCCATCTGTATGTTTTCTTTGGAGAAATGTCTCTTTAGGTCTTCTGTTCATTTTTTTGATTGGGCTGTTTTTATTTATTTATTTTGATATTGAGCTGCATTAGCTGTTGTTGATTTTGAATATTAATCCCTTTTTAGTCCTATTGTTTACAAATATAGTCTCCAATTCAGTAGACTGTCTTATTGTTTATTGTTTAATTTGCTGTGCAAATGCTTTTACATTTCATAAGTCCCATTTGTTTATTCTTATTTCTATTACTCTAGAAGGTGGATCAAAAGTGATATCACTGCAATTTATGTCACAGAGGTTTCTTCCTCTGTTTTACTCTAAGAGTTTTATAGCATCTGGTCTACATTTAGGTCTTTAGTCTATTTTGAGTTTATTTTTGTATATGGTGTTAAAGAATGTTTGAATTTCATATATTTACATGTAGTTGTCCAATTTTCCCAGGCCCACTTGTTGAAGACAGTCTTTTTGTTTTTCATGTTCTTTTGTTTGGTTGGTTGTTTTTATTGAAGTATGGTTGATTTACAATGTTGTGTTAGTTTCTGGTGTACAGCAAAGTGATTCAGTTATGTTTTTTCAGATTATTTTCTGTTATATGTTACTACATGTTATTGAACATAGTTCGCTGTATTACATTAAAGTGAAAGTGAAGTTGCTCAGTCATGTCTGACTCTTTGCAACCCCTTGGAATGTAGCCTACCAGGCTCCTATATCCATGGAATTTTCCAGGCAAGAGTACTGGAGTGGGTTGCCATTTCCTTCTCCAGGGTTCTTCCCGACCCAGGGATCAAACCCGGGTCTCCCACATTGCAGGCAGATGCTTTACCATCTGAGCCACCAGGGAAGCCCAATAGGACCTTATTGTTTATTTTATATACAGTAGTTTGTATCTGCTAATCCCAAACTCCTAATTTATCCCTCCCTTTCCCCTTTGGTAACCATACATTTGTTTTCTATGTCTGTGGGTCTATTTCTGTTTTGTAAATAAGTTCCTTTGTATCATATTTTCTTGCCACTTTATTTTTTTAATTGAAGGATAACTTCTTTACAGAATTTCATGGTTTTCTGTCAAACATCAGCAAGAATCAGCAATAGGTACACCCATGTCCCCTCCCTCCCCAACTTCCCCACCATCCACCTCCCCATCCCACCCTTCTAGATTGTCACAGAGCCCCTGTTGGCGTTCCCTGAGTCATACAGCAAATTCCCATTGGTTATCTAGAGACTGTCTTTTTTCCATTGTAAATCTTGCCTCCTTTATCAATTAACTGACCATTAGTGGGTAGGTTTATTTCTGGGCTTTCTGTCCTGTTCCATTGATCTGTATTGGTTTCTGTGCTTGAATCATACTCTTTTGATTACTGTAGCTCTGTAGTATAGTCTGAAGTCAAAGGGCCTGTTCCCTCCAGCTGTTTTTCTTAAGATTGTTTTATTATTTGAGATTTTTTTGTGTGTCTCCATATACATTTAATTATTTGGTTTTATTTCTGTGAAAAAATACCATTGGTAATTTGGTAGGGATTGCATTGACTCTTTAGATTGCTTTGGGTAGTAGTCATTTTAACAATATAAACTCTTCAGTCCAAGAACATAGTGTATCTTTTCATCTGTTTGTGTCATCTTCAATTTCTTTCATCAAAGTCTTACAGTTTTAAGAGTACAGGTCTTTTATCTCCTTAGGTAGATTTATTCCTAGGTATTTTCTTCTTTTCAATGAAATGGTAAATGGTATTGATTTCTTAATTTCTTTCTGATCTTTTGTTGTTAGTGTATGGAAATGCAACAGGCTTCTGTGTATTAGTTTTCTATCCTACAACTTTACTGAATTCATTGATGAAACTAGTAGTTTTGGGGAAACATTTTTAGGATTTTCTATGTGTAGTATCATGTCATCTGCAAACAGTGACAGTTTTGCTTACTGTTTTCCAGTTTGGATGCCCTTTATTTCTTGTTCTTCTCTGATTGCCATGGCTAGATCTTCCAAAACTATGTTGATAAAAATTGGCAATAATAGGCATCCTTTTCTTTTCCTGATCTTAAAGGAAATGCTTTCAGCTTTTCACCACTGAACATGACATTAGCTGTAGGTTTGTCATATATGGCCTTTATTATGTTGAGATGCGTCCCCTCTGTGCCCACTTTTTGTAGACTTCTTACCATGAATCAGTATTGAATCTTACCAAAAGCTTTTTCTGCCTTTATTGAGATGATCATTTGGTTTTTATCCTTCATTTTGTTAGTGTTGTGTATTACATTGATTGATTTACAGATATTGAAAAAATCTTGTAGCCTGGGAATAAATCTCATTTGATCATGGTGTATGATCCTTTTAATATATTGTAGTATTCTGTCTGCTTGTATTTTGTTGCAGATCTTTGTGCCTATGTTCATCAGTGATATTGGCCTGTAATTTATTTTTTTGTGATACCTTTGTCTAGTTTTTGTATCAGGGTGATAGTGGCCTCATAGAATGAGTTTGAAAATGTTCCTTCCACTGCAATTTTTTGCAGTAATTTCAGAAGTATAGCTGTTAACTCTTCTCTAAATGTTTGATAGAAGTTTGGCTGAGAAGCCATCAGGTCCTGGACTTTGGTTTGTGGAGAGTTTATTAATCACCATTTCAATCTCAGTACTTGAGATCAATCTGTTCATACTTCTATTTTTCCTGGATCAGCCTTGGGAGATTGTACCTTTCTAAGAATTTGTCCATTTTTTTCTAATTTTATGCTTCAACCAAAAAACATTTGTCCATTTTATTGACATATTGTTTACAGTAGTCTCTTATGATTCTTTGTATTTCTGTGGTGTCTGTTATAACTTCTCCTTTTTCATTTCTAATGTTATTGATTTGAGCCCACTCCCTTTTTAGCTTGATGAGTCTGGCTAAAGGTTTATCAACTTTATCTTTTCAAAGAACCAGCTTTTCATTTAATTGATTTTTCTTATTGTTTTCTTTGTCTCTATTTCATTCACTTCTACTCTGATCTTTATGATTTCTTTCCTTCTACCTAACTCTGAATTTTGTTTGTTCTTCTTTCTGTAGTTGCTTTAGCTGTAGGTTTTTTACCTGAGATATTTCTTCTCTCCAAAGGTAAAATTGTATTGATATAAACTTTCCTCTTAGAACTACTTTTGCTGTGTCCTATATGTTTTGGATTGTTGTGTTTTCATTTTCGTTTGTCTCTCATATGTTTTATTTCCTCTTTGATTTCTTCAGTGATCCATTGGTTTTTGGTAGCATACTGTTTAGCCTTCACATGTTTTTTTGTTTTGCTTTTTACAATTTTTTTTTCCTTGTAGTTGACTTCTAATCTCATAGCATTGTGGCCAGAAAAGATATTTGATATGATTTCAGCTTTCTTAAATTTACTAAGGTTTGGTTTGTGGCCCAGCAGGTGATCAATCATAGAGTATGTTCCATGTGCACTTGTTATGAATGTGTATTCTGTGCTTTCTGATGAAATCCTTTATAAATATCAATTTAGTTGTTCTGGTATAATGTGTCATTTAAGGCCTGTGGTTATTTTAATTCATTTTCTGTCTGAATGATCTGTCGTTTGAGGAAAGTGGGGTGTTAAAGTCCCCCACTATTATTGTGTTACTGTTGATTTCTCATTTTATGGCTGTTAACATTTGCCTTGTATTTTGAAATCCTCCTATGTTGGGTGTACAGGCTGTGCTTAGTCATTCAGTCATGTCTGACTCTTTGCAACCCTATGGACTGAGCTCACCAGGCTCCTCTGTCCATAAGGATTCTTCAGGCAAGAAACCAGAGTGGGTTGCCATGCCCTCCTCCAGGGTATTTTACCAACCCAGGGATCGAACCCAGGTCTCCTGCATTGCCCATGGATTCTTTACCACCTATGCCACCAGGGAAGCCCATGTTGGGTGCCTACATATTTGCAATTGTTATATCTTCTTCTGGGATCAATTCATTGTTGATTATGCAGTTTCCCACTGTATCTTTTAACAGTCTCTATTTCACAGTCTATTTTGGCTGATACGAGTATTGCTTCTCCAGTTTTCTTTTGATTTCCATTTTTATGGCATTCTTTCTTCTATCCCCTCAGTTTCAATCTGCATATGCCCCTAGATCTAAAGTGGATCTCTTGTTGACACTTATATACAGTTGTTTTTGTATTCATCCAGCCAGTCTATGTCTTTTGGTTGAAGCATATAAATAGTTTACTTTATGTTTAAGGTAGTTATTGATATATATGTATATTCTTATTGCCATTTTGTTAATTGCTTTTGATTATGTTTGTAAAACATTTTTTCTCCCTTTCTTTTTTTTTGTTCTCCTTTCTTGTGATTTGATTACTAACTTTAGTGTGGTTTTTTTTTTTTTTTTTTGGTTTGCTTTTTTTTTTTTTTTTTTGGATTGCTTTTTCTTTTTTGTATCTACTGCAGATTTTCAGTTTGTGGTTACCATGGGGTTTTGATATAGAGCTCTATATATCAACAGGGTTTTTTTAAGTTGCTTTGCTTTTAATTTCAAATAAATTTCTAATATCCTGCCTTGTGCTCATATCTTCTCATATTTGCTGGTTTTGAGGTCCTATTTTGTGTGTGGATGATTTTCTTACCTTTACTGTGTGTTTGCCTTTCCTGATGAGCTTTCCCATCCATAATGTTCTTGTTGCTAGTTGGGACTTCTTTCCTGCTTGGGGAAGATCCTTTAGCACTTGTTGTAAACCTCATTTAGTGGTGCTGAATTCTGTTAGTCTTTGCTTATCTGTAAAGCTTTTGCTTTCTCTGTTGAATCTGAATGACAGCCTTGTTGAGTAGAGTATTCTTGGTTTGTAGGTTTTTCTCTTTTATCATTTTAAATATATTTTGTCACTCCTTTCTGGCCTGCAGAGTTTTGCTGAGAAAACTGTGATAACATTACGGGGATTCCCTTGTATGTTATCTGTTGCTTGTTATTTTTAATATTTGACCCAGAGGGATGGTATGGGGAGGGAGGAGGGAGGAGGGTTCAGGATGGGGAACACATGTATAATTTTTTTTTAATTAAAATTGAATAAAAAATAATAATAATAATAAAAAATAAATAAATAAATATATCTCTAAAAAAAAAAAAATTTGCTCCTTGTCTTTAATTTTTGTCAATTTAGTTGCTCTGTGTCTTGGCATGTTCCTCCTTGGGTTTATCCTGCCTGGGACTTTGAGTTTCCTGAACTTGGATGACTATTTCCTTTCCCATGTAAGGGAAGTTTTCATCTATTATCTCTTTTCCCATGCTCTTTATCTCTTTTCCTTCTGGGACCTCTGTAATGTGATAGTTGGTGTGTTTCATATTGCTCCAGAGGTCTCTTAAACTGTCTTCATATCTTTTCATTCTTTTTTCTTTATCCTGTTGCACTGTACTGATTTCTACCATTCTGTCTTTCAGCTCAATTATCTGTTCCTCTCCCTCATTTAGTCTGCTATCAATTCCTTCTATTGTGTTTTTATTTCAGTTATTGTGTTGTTCATCTCTTTTTGTATGTTAGATCTTCTAACTTTTTGTTAAACATTTCTTGTATCTTTTCAGTCTGTGCCTCCATTCTTTCTCTAAGATCTTTAATCATCTTTACTATTCATTTACACTGAATTATCTTTTGGGTAGATTTCTATCGCCACATCACTTAGTTGTTCTTTTGGAATTTTATCTTGTTCCTTCACCTGGAACACATTCCTCTATCTTCTCATTTTGTCTAGTTTTATGTGATTGCTGTTTCCCTTCCTCAAGCTGAAGGGCTGTAGTTCCTCATGCTTATGATGTCTTCCCCCTGGTGGATGAGGCTGGACTAAGAAGCTTATGCATGCTTCCTGTGGGAAGGACTAGTTCCTGCTCATTGATAGGTAAAATTGAGTCTTGTTCCTCTGGTAGACAGGACCATGTCAAGAGGTGTGTTTAACAGGCAGCTGTGAGATCAGAAAAATTTTAGGCAGCCTGTCTGCTAATGCTTGGCACTGTGTTCCCACTCTGTTGGTGCATTGGCCTGGCATGTTCCAACCCGGGGGCCTCTAAGCTGCTGGGTAGAGCCAGGTCTTGGTGAGAACATGGCAGCCTCCAAGAGGTCTCATGCTAGTGAGTACTCCCCAGAACCACTGCCACCACTGTCTCTGTCCCCACAGAGAGCCAAAGCCACACCCTCACCTCCCCAGGAGCCCCTCTAAGACCAGCATGTAGGTCTCGCCCAGTCTCCTATGAAGTCTCTGCTTTTTCTTTGAGATGCAGTGCATATGAGACCCTGTGTGTGCCCTCCAAAAGAGGAAAGCTTCTGCTTCCCTCAGTCCTGTGGAGTTCCTATGATCAAGCCCTCCTGGCCTTCAAAGTCAATACTCTGGAGGCGCATCCTTTCAGTGCTAGACCCCCAGACTGTGGAGCTGAGATGGGGCTCAGAACTCTCACTCCTGTGGAAGAACTTTTGTGATATATCTGGAGTTTGTAAGTTGCCCACCTAGCAAGCATGGGATTTGAGTTGCAATTGCACCCCTCCCATAGTTTTGTTTTGGCTTCTTCTTTGGCTTTGATTGTAGAATATCTTTTTTGTTAGGTTCCAGTCTTTTTTGTCCGTGGTTGTTCAGCAGTTTGTGGTGTTTTCATGAGAGTAATTAAGCTTACGTCCTTCTGCTCCATTATCTTGTATCAGTCAACAAATGTTATTTTCAGAGGTTCTCTTTTCTTCCACAGCTCTCCCAGGAATCATGAATTGAGTCTGAGAAAGCCAATTCTTTAGATTACTTACATGGAAATATATATTTGGTCAATTGCAATAAGGCAGAATGGATGAAACTCATTGACAGCAGTTTTCCAAAGATGAAACATCAAAATAGTGACAAAATGGTGGTAAGCATGATTCTTCAGTTTTAGATGCTCATCATTTTAACAACATCCAGATGAAGAAATACATAGGCTATCATCCCAAACAAAGGTGATCATGGAGTTTGGCAACCTGCACAATGCATACAGAAGTTTTCTGTTTCTCCAACCTAGCATGTCTAAGCATACGTGTTTAAAGACTATTTTGCACTGACATTTTATGAGATAAATTTGTACAAATAACAGGATTAGTTTTGTAGTGCTACTAGTGGAATTCATTATTCAGGAATGTGTTTGTCTTCATATCTTACTGTATTACCCTAATATCAGAAAGAAAAATGAATAATTAAAAAAAAAACACAAGTTGGATTAAATTGTAATAGATCACATCTAATTTATCAGAGTGTAAGTTGTTTTATTTACCTCTTCAAGGAAGTTGTTGAACTGGGTAAGAAAAGAACCCTCTCTCATTCTATGTATATAATATTTTTTTCATAGTCATATAGATCTTAACTTGGGTTCTAGGACTGTCAGGGGCCTTATAAATTGATTAGTACTATAATATGATCATCCTACTTTTTATTCCCAGTGTTTGATATTGTGTGTTGAAAAATTTTTTTAAAAGAAGAGGTTCATTGACTTCCCTAGGCTCCCAAGATTGATTGCATGCACAAGGTTTCTATCATATACTGATGACAAAATTAATTATTTTAGACTGTCATGGGAGCAAGTTATTTATAAGTTTATTTTCTAAATAGAATCAACTAAGCAATTGTCTCATTTACCCAGGAGATGCAGTATTATTTTGTATTGTTCGAGCAGAATATTCAGAAAGCTACACCAGTAAGAATCCATCAGCTGTTAGGCACAATACTGTTAATAGAATCTTTTCTGGCATTATCAGTTCTTTCTTAAGTGGATGATTTCTGGTCAGCCTTTTCTGAGACTAAGCACCACACAAATCATTTGTTTGTTTTAGATTATTAGTGAAATGGTCTTAGACATGTATCCTTTATTTTAATGCCCAGTTCTGAATCACAAAGATATTACAGAGACAATTGTTGATAGAAGAACTTATCAGACTCAGGAATGGATCACATTTAACATGGATTTATGGTGTGGAAGTGTATGTTCCAGTGCAAAATCGATCCTGCCTATCTATCATTCCTATACATTTTTTTTTTCGATTAAGTCATTTTAGGCCTCTAATAATAGGCAAACCTATTGTTCTAGGGATAAGTCATTACTTAACATCATTATTTAATAATATAGCAGTTTATCTGATTAGCCCCTGTCTTTTAGAAAATTTTTTTCAAATCATGGACCATGACTTATTTTTGATTATAAAATCAATTTAATGGGCAATAACTAGCATTTCTTTTCAGGTTGGACCATCAGATTCATAGTATGAATTAAAGGTAAATATTGTTTTCTGAGAAGTTCTTTTGTTTCTGTGAGTAGGTGAGCATTCAGGTTCATGAAGAGAGACAGAGAAATTTATATGTATGTATGTGAAGTGCATTGAAATAGTTTCTTTTTTTTTTTTTAATGGCAGATAAATTAGTACGGAGTAAAGAAAAATTTTAAGCAAACAGAAAATTTATGGAATGGGAATGTAGGGACTTTAGCAGCTAAAGATTGGCCAAAAAGATAGAGTATTCATAACAATATTAATAAATATTATTATGGGGTTTCCCTGGTAGTATGATGGTAAAGTATCTGTCTGCCAATGCAGGAGACACAAGAGATGTGGGTTCAATCCCTGGAATGGGAAGATCCCCCAGAGTAGGAAATGGCAACCCACTCCAGTATTCTTGCCAGGAAAATTCCATGGACAGGGGAGCCTGGCAGGCTACAGTCCATGGGATCACAAAGAGTTGAACATGACTGAACGACTAAGCACATACACACATTATTACTATACCAGATATTTTGATGGTATTTATTTTGTGCCAGATATGCACCATGCTCTAAGAAATATCAGGTATAATAATTACCTTCCAAGGGTTAGCTCATTTAGTGTTCCCAATGATGCTTTGACAGATGTTGACTACAGTCATGAATTTAAAAGATGCTTGCTCCTTGAAAGAAAAGTTATTACCAATCTAGACAGCATATTAAAAAGCAGAGACACTATTTTACTGACAAAGGTCCATATAGTCAAAGCTAATGGTGTTTCCAGTAGTCACATATGGATGTGAGAGCTGGACCATAAATAAAACTGAGAACCAAAGAATTGATGCTTTTGAACTGTAGTGTTGGAGAAGACTCTTGAGAGGCTCCTGGACTGTAAGGAGATCCAACTAGTCAGTACTAAAGAAAAATCAGTCCTGGATGTTCATTGGAAGGACTGATGCTGAAGCTGAAACTCCAATCCTTTGGCCACCTGATGTGAAGAACTGACTTATTGGAAAAGACCCTGATGCTGGGAAAGATTGAAAGCAGGAGAGGAAGGTGCTGACAGAGGATGAGATGGTTGGATGGCATCACCGACTCGATGGACATGAGTTTGAGCAAGCTCCAGGAGTTGGTGATGGGCAGGTAAGCCTGGCTTGCTGCAGTTCATGGGATCACAAAGAGTCAGACACAACTGAGCAACTGAACTTAACTGAATGATGCTCTAAGTTATATAGGCAGTCTTACTGTTTCCATTTTCCTATTGAGAGAATGAAGATACAGATATGCTTAATAACTTGATCAAAATTATTCAGCTTAGTGAGTGGCAAAGGTGGGACTCAAACATCCAACCGTGAAGCTTATGCTCTTAAACACTACAGTAAATTACTTCCCATGTTAAATTGGATTGAAACATAAAAGAAATAAAAATTGCCTGCTTCAAATTTATTTTTAGCAAAGACTGCATACAACAGTATCCTCTCTAAAGTGAGTTTTCAGACAACGAGCTGACAACATACAGAATCAGGGCATTCAGTACCTAACCCATTCAGTGTTGTAAATGAGTTTTTTTGTAGAAGGCTTTAAAACTGTCTACAGGTTAATGAGCTTGATACAATAGACTTGTAGGCTTATAAAAGAACAGTACTGGCTGACTAGAGAGCAGTAAATTTAGCTCTTCTCAAGTTGACATGTTGTACAACTCAGATTTCCCAATGCATTGAATTTTAAAATGACAATAAGATTTAGGGACATTTACTCAAATGCTTTTAACTTTTTTCCAAAGGCCCCAAGCTCATTAGAAATACAAATGAAACTACAATCTTACCAACTTCATGCAGCTGAAGAAGTCTTCTGCTGCTAATGCAGCAATGTGAAATGAAGAAAAAGTGATTCATTTGATATTTTCCTTAACATACACACAGTACACATTATGCTTCTATCAACTTTAATGCAATTATCCTTCGGGGATCTCTAACAATCAGCCAAGTCAGGCCAAGGTGAAGTGGCTGGGAAGTTTTCTGAGCTGATTTCTTCAGCCTCTTGAGAGCTGATCTTGTCCATCTCTTTGACATGTGCTCTCTGCATATCAGAAAATGCTGTTGATCACATCAAAGCATTCATGAATTCAGTTATTTTTTTTCCTTCACCAAATGTTCTGTTCTTTTTACATCTTTGTCAGTGGTGTCACAGCTGAGTGAGCAATTCCTGGCTTCCTGAATTTCCCTTGAGGGCTAAACTGTCAACATCTATGTTCATCACTGAAACCTTCAATTTAAGAAAAATAATTTTATTTTAATCATGATTTTATATGTAAAATGATGGCTCTTTAGATCTTATAGTTATCTAAATTTGTTCCCTTATGAGTTTAATTAATTTAATTTGGCTAGAATTCCCCCACAATGAAATTTTCCTCTTGTTTGATTTCCTTCCCTCTTTCTTCCCTTCCCCTTCTTCCTACTCTTGTTTCTTTCCTAACTTCCTTCCCACTTCCTCATTCTTATTTTTAAAATTGTTTCTTTCTGTCAACATTAATTGCAATACTGCTATGTGCCACACATTATGGATGTAACCATGGTTGCAAATGTCCTTGCCTGTGAAGGATTCACAATGACCTCTTGCTCTTCATTCTCACTCACAAAATAAGCAGCTTCCTTCATTCATTCATGGGCTTCCCTGATAGCTCAGTCAGTAAAGAATCTGCCTGCAATGCAGGAAACCCCGGGTCCATCCCTGGGTTGGGAAGATCCACTGGAGAAGAGATAGCCCACCCATTCCAATATTCTTGTGCTTCCCTGGTGGTTCAGCTGGTAAAGAATCCACCTGCAGTGCGGTAGACCTGGATCCAATCCATGAGTTGGGAAGATCCCCTGGAGAAGGGAAAGGCTATCCTCTCCAGTACTATGGCCTGGAGAATTCCATGGACTGTATAGTCCATGGGGTAGCAAAGAGTCCGACACACTGAGTGACTTTCACTTTCCTTTATCCATTGCTTTTCCCCGAATCACTTCTCCATCCTCTCCATGTGCTTAGCTGATTTATGCCAAAGTTCTGGCTGTGTCTAGTTGGGTTTATCCTGCTTCACATGCCTGGAAATGACAGTTAGCTGGATTATAACTTTGATTTTTCTTTAGAGGAATGGAAATAGAACTAGGTTTAATGGACAATACAGCAAAGAAAGGGGGAAGGGACTTTGAATTTAGTCTCGCAGGATGATGTTGGGGAGGCAGAGTTTCTACTCTTTAACCTGGTATAATCCATCATGGACTACCCAATTGCTTGAGATCGTAAGTGTCGTAGTAGGAGTAAAAACTTTAGGTGTATATTGTAAAAGCTTATTGAATACATATAATTGGTTGCATTTCCCTTATTCACACTTCACCCCAGTTAATTCTCTATATTGTCATTAAAAATCACCTTTTTAACATACAAATCAGATTATATTGCTTCACTAATTAAAACCTTCTTGTGGCATCTGATTACCTAAATGCAAAAGGCAAAAGTTTACCAACTTTGTATGTTAGACCACTTATACTGTGACCCCTGCAATCTCTCTAGTCTTCTGTATTCTTCATCTCTCCTGTTTTGTTTTTTTTTTTTTTGACCACATGCACTCTGTTCAGAATATATGAATTTACTTTTAATTCCCTGAAGGTTCCATGTGATTTCGTGCGTTTGTTCCTCTACATACCTGTCTTCTCTATCTGGAACTTTCTCTTTCCCCTCCATTATTCATCAACTTGAGAAAGCCCATCCATTCATCAAAGTCATAACCTGGCATTGTCTCCTTTAAAGATTTTCCTTGAATTTCCAAATTAGAATTAATCACTGATTGTTCTGTAGTTCTATTTCTTGTACTTATTTTTTTTTAATTGCCCTTCTCATCTTGCCACATAATCACTCGTATGTACATTTGCTTCCCTATTACACTGAGCTCCTTGAAGGTGGAGTTTGTGTTTGTAATATTACTGTTTCTGGCTGCCTTATCAAATACTTGAACCATCATGCTGCTAAGTCACGTCAGTCGTGTCCGACTCTGTGTGACCCCATAGATGGCAGTCCACAGGCTCCCCTGTCCCTGGGATTCTCTAGGCAAGAACACTGGAGTGGGTTGCCATTTCCTTCTCCAATGCATGAAAGTGAAAAGTGAAAGTGAAGTCAGTCAGTCGTGTCTGACTCCTAGCGACCCCATGGACTACAGTGCACCAGGCTCCTCTGTCCATGGGATTTTCCAGGCAAGAGTACTGGAGTGGGGTACCATTGCCTTCTCCTTGAACCATCATAGGTAAATAATAAATATTTGTAGTATTGTAATGAATTAATATAGATTTATATATTCTGTTTATTGTTTGTCTCTTCTTTCCTGTAACAATCTTTATTTTCCAAGGAAACTTAATAGCAAGTTAAATGTGTTCACATGCCATGCTGTAACTTGCATTACCTAGCACCCCTAATTGGACTTTAAATATACTCTTCCTTACTGATAGGTAGCCTAAATGTACAACAGGTATTCTGACTTAACAAGTTAAAGGAAGGCTCTTTAGATCTTCTTCACTTTTTGCCATTAGAGTGGTATTATCTGCATATCTGAGGTTGTTGATATTTCTCTCAGCAATCTTGATCCCACCTTGTGATTCATGCACCCTGACATTTAGCATGATGTTCTCTGCACATAAGTTAAATAAGCAGGGTGACAATATACAGTCTTGTACTCCTTTCCCAAGCTTGAAATACTTTTTTTTTTTTTTCCCCTAGAGTCTGTGCATAAAAGTTTGGGCTTCCCTGATAGCTCAGCTGGTAAAGAATCCTCCTGCAATGCAAGAGACCCTGGTTCAATTCTTGGGTCAGGAAGATCCCCTGGAGAAGGGATAGGCTACCCACTCTGGTATACTTGGGCTTCCCTGGTGGCTCAGATGGTAAAGAATTTGCCTGCAATGTGGGAGACCTGAGTTCTATCCCTGGGTTGGGAAGATCCCCTGGAGAAAGGAACAGCTACCCACACCAATATTCTTGCCTGAAGAATTCCATGAACGGAGGAACCTGGAGGGCTATAGTCCATGGGGTTGCAAAGAGCTGGACTCAACTGAGTGACTTTTGCATGCACATAAGTTTAGATCTAAGAAAGGACCATGTTTCTGGAATTGAGATGCTATTGTCCTGATAGTGATAATGGATTCTGACACCTTTTATTCAAGTTCTCAGGAGTGATCAGAGGATATTAGTGGGAGGGCTGTGCAACAGTTGCTGTATATCCCTCCAGTCTGGCCAACCACCCTGGCAGGGATAAGTGGTCCAGCTGTACGGATGACAGCCTCAATCTTAATAGATTAAATGTGTACATTAAGTTTATTTTTTAACAGGGCTACTAAATTCAAGGATGGAGCAGGGAGCTACCTGTACATCAGAATTTCAGGGAAATCAAAATGTACCCCAGTGCACTAACAGTGGACACTGTCCCACTGCTGATGACTTTAGTTGACATGCTTAGACTTTTTTCTTATTTTCTGACAATGTTTTCATCACTGATAGAATGGGGAAAAAAATCCATGTAGTGTTATAATCATGATTTTCGAAGGCAAAAGGATCGTTCATTTATATCATGTTTTTGAGAAAAAAAAATCAGCGTGCCTCTTCTAACACTTCAAGATTACTCCTTGAGGAAAAGGGGATAGAATATTTAATATTAGAAATGTCCATGATATCCTGGGTGTATATAACAATTTTGTTTATAAGAGTTGGGCAACATAGCTTTGAGGATTACATCTTGTGGTTGTGGGTAGAGGGTAGAAGGAGTACAGAACCTTAGAACAAGATGAAGTGTGATCTTTTCATCTACAAGATTGAGAGCTTCACCAGGATGTAAATGTACTAGGTCACTAAGCACACCAGTTAGTTCAGCTGTTTTATATGTAGCAAGATTTTCTGCAAGAAGCAGCATGAAACTCTCAGTTTATTATAAGCTCTTAGTTCATGGAAGACCTCATTTTGAGCAGCATCATTTTAAGCAATGGGAAAGAGTCAGGAAAAAGGGATATCTTTGGAGCCAAAGGGAATCATAGCCTGCTTTTGTTGAGTTCTAATTGAATGGGTTTCTCTATTCAGATTGTTAAAATTACCATCTGTAACCTTCATTTATTGATATTATTCTGTGCTTCGGTGGTGGGCTTCCTTGAATCTTCCCCACCCTCTACACTAGGCTATAATCATCAATTCCTTTAATAATTCCCCATAACACTTGATTTCAAACCCTTCATTATCCTCTTCACCATTATTAGAAAGTACCATATTTTATCGAGGTTGAACTCATACCTGTTATAGATACATGCTAACTGGAGCAGAGAATATGGGAGCTGTTTTGTCCTGGATTTTGTGCCTCTTCCCCAAAGCCCATGATTTCATGTTTGTTCATGGATATGTCTCAGTTCTTAATAACATTAAATGTACTGTTAGCTGAAACCCCATGCCTTTATACTTCACATGAAGTGGAGTTAAACTTTCATCATCTGGTACTTGTGAAGCTGAGTTTTTTAACCTACCTGCCCAATATTTCATTCATCATTACTGACAAATGGCTTAATTTTGTCTGTCCTTCTGATCTATGATTCATTAGCTATTCTGAGGTGCTGGGGCATAGAATAAATTGTTTCAAGGTTCTATCAAGGCATTTAATGAAGCATCTGGAATTATGTTATATTAAAAATAACATATACTTCTTCAATAATGTATTGGATTTTATGTAAGTTACAACTCTTGTGAAGGGACTAAAAACTTATATTTTTTTGTTTAAAAATCAACTGCATATGTGAGCATTTATTCAGTTACCCTTGTTTATAAATGTCACCAAGTTGTGGAAATTGCTGTTTGCAAAAGAAGTTTCTGAATATTTTAGGAAACATTATTTGGCTTTATACAATAAAGTCTTAATTTTCTCTTATATAAAATAAGAATTAAAATATACACTTTACAGAAATGTTTTGAAGATAAAATGTGATTAATAGTAATTTCGGTTTGCAAATTACCATTTATAATAAATATTTCCTGTAATTAAGTTTAATTTGAAATCTGAGTTACCACTCATGGTAATAGCAAGAAAGGCAACATTTAGTCATTCTTGAGGTTTGTATAAATTAGAGGTGGAATTTGAACATGAATTTGAAAGAGGTACATGTCTACCTGGAATGATTGGATGAATTAGGCAGTGACAGTTTAGGCAATTCAAGGAGAGGGATTACCACAGAAGAAGTATCAAGTCGGAGAGGCCAAGCTGAGTTTGAAACTAGAACTCAGTCTAGTGTGCTTGAAATATCAGCTATGCATTGGAAGAAGTAAGAGAGTAAAGTAAGACGGGAGTGGAATTACTTTCACAACTGTTTACCCAGACTGTGTTAGGCTGAGTCGGCAGGTTCTGGTCCTTTGCAATTAAATACTTTGGGGCCATTAAATTCTTATGAAGAAGAAAGTGACGTGGTTACCTTCGTGTTTTTAAAAATAATTGAAACAAATGTGGTCATGTTTGGAAGAGAAGGGCTTGAAGTTAGGAAGCCCCATTAAGACACATTACAGTGGTCCAGCAAGTGAGACAGAAGGCACAGACTGGGGGAGTGATGGAGAGAGCTCGAAGGAGGCCGTTCCGAGGGAACATGACATTGGATTCTTTCTGACAGTAAAGTGCTCTCAATAGAAATACTCATTCTCATCATTAGAGTCTGTTCCTTCTTCCACTTCAATAAACCACGGACTAGATAGTCAGAGTCGTGCATTTCTCTATCACCTACCAATGCTTGTCTCTAGCTTGTAATTTTGTTTCTTAGTGAATGCAGCTACTAGGGAAAATTGACATACAATCAATATATAGCAGGAATTAGCAAAATAAATTCAACTTAGAATAAAGATCAGATCAGATCAGTCGCTCAGTCCTGTTTGACTCTTTGCAACCCCATGAATCACAGCACGCCAGGCCTCCCTGTCCATCACCAACTCCCAGAGTTCACTCAGACTCACATCCATCGAGTCAGTGATGCCATCCAGCCATCTCATCCTCTGTCGTCCCCTTCTCCTCCTGCCCCCAATCCCTCCCAGCATCAGAGTCTTTTCCAATGAGTCAACTCTTCGCATGAGGTGGCCAAAGTACTGGAGTTTCAGCTTTAGCATCATTCCTTCCAAAGAAATCCCAGGGCTGATGTCCTTCAGAATGGACTGGTTGGATCTCCTTGCAGTCCAAGGGACTCTCAAGAGTCTTCTCCAACACCACAGTTCAAAAGTATCAATTCTTCGGCGCTCAGCCTTCTTCACAGTCCAACTCTCACATCCATACATGACCACAAGAAAAACCATAGCCTTGACTAGACGAACCTTTGTTGGCAAAGTAATGTCTCTGCTTTTGAATATGCTATCTAGGTTGGTCATAACTTTCCTTCCAAGGAGTAAGCATCTTTTAATTTCATGGCTGCAGTCACCATCTGCAGTGATTTTGGAGCCCAGAAAAATAAAGTCTGAAACTGTTTCCACTGTTTCCCCATCTATTTCCCATGAAGTGATGGGACCAGATGCCATGATCTTCGTTTTCTGAAGATCATGAGCTTTAAGCCAACTTTTTCACTCTCCTCTTTCACTTTCATCAAGAGGCTTTTGAGTTCCTCTTCACTTTCTGCCATAAGGGTGGTGTCATCTGCATATCTGAGGTTACTGATATTTCTCCCGGCAATCTTGATTCCAGCTTGTGTTTCTTCTAGTCCAGTGTTTCTCATGATGTACTTGGCACATAAGTTAAATAAACAGGGTGACAATATATAGCCTTGACGTACTCCTTTTCCTATTTGGAACCAGTTTGTTGTTCCATGTCCAGTTCTAATTGTTGCTTCCTGACCTGAATACAGGTTTCTCAAGAGGCAGGTCAGGTGGTCTGGTATTCCCATCTCTTTCAGAATTTTCCACAGTTTATTGTGATCCACACAGTCAAAGGCTTTGACATAGTCAATAAAGCAGAATTACATGTTTTTCTGGAACTCTCTTGCTTTTTTGATGACCCAGCGGATGTTGGCAATTTGATCTCTGGTTCTTCTGCCTTTTCTAAAACCAGCTTGAACATCAGGAAGTTCACGGTTCACATATTGCTGAAGCCTGGCTTGGAGAATTTTGAGCATTACTTTACTAGTGTGTGAGATGAGTGCAATTGTGCAGTAGTTTGAGCATTCTTTGGCATTGCCTAGAATAAAGATAGACCTATATTAATACTTTGGAATATATGAGTTATTTTTATGATCATTTCATGCCTTTATAATTTGAAGATGAGTAACTAGACAAGGTTAAATAAGTATTTTATATTTGCTATAGTTGAAGGTAACTAAATAATATGATTGATTCTTACTAAGCTGTAAGACAAATTGAATATGGGTTAAATAAATAAGAGTGTAAGTCATGTCCTCTGGCTACTGGTATTAGAATTGATAGAAATCAGAAAACTATAAATACACCATTAATTGCTGTTAATAGATTTTTAATCATACCTAAAATAAAAGAATAGGACTTTTCATATGTGATGTGCTTTGTAGCCTACAATGCACATCCTTGGATAGTCTCATTTGATCCTCAGAACTTTTGGAATCTCATAAATCTTATTTGTAAAATGGAGTTAATAGTTGCCATGAGGATGAGAGAAACAGTAAGTACAATACCTAACCCAGTAGGCAGTCAGTTTTGATTTTCCTGTCTAATCTTCCTTTTTTTTTTTTCCACTTTCATATTAGGAAAATTAAAGAATGGAAATAATTTATCATTTTTCTTTTTTTCTTAACTAAAGTGTCCTCTCTATGTGTTTCTTAAAGATGACCAGCAAAACAGTGATAGAATATACTATCACACACTTTAGATTTGCTAACTTCTTATAGGGAACATTAGAAGCAGAGTGCATTGAACTAGTGGAGTATAGAAGTCATGATTTCAGGCACCAGCATATGCCAAAGACAGTGAAAGCTAAAGAATTTTCATCAGCAAGGCTAGCTGCCACTTTCCATAATGAAGGCACATTTCCAAAATGTACCTTGAGTAGTTCTCCAGAGCAGGCAATCAGAAACCTCCCATTTTAACAGCCCATTTAGATTTGCTCTACTATACTCTATCTTTCTTGGTAACAAGAAGAGATAGCTATTTTTAGGGATAAGTATTCCTTGTTAAAGCTCATTTTAAGTGGATTTATCTTTGGGTCACATATAATAAGAAAGAGACTCATTATGGGTCTTTGGGATATCATAAGAGACAAAGGCAGCCATGACCATGATGTAATGAAGCAAAATCAAAATAATAAAAATAGATATAAGATAATGAAAATGTTAGAAAGTAAAATGTACTGTATAATGTTCCAGTGGGGCTGAGCTGAAAAACTGTCTTATTCTGTAATCAACTATATTTTTGGAGATCTGGCCCCAAAACAGTTTTTTTCTGAGATGTAAGAAATTATGCCTATTTTCTCTTTATGCCATATCTGGGCCATAGAGACCATGAAGAAGGAGACTGGTAGTGAAACCCATTTAAGGATTGAGTTACAAATCAGTCATCTACAAACTTGACCAGGGAGTTTGGACCTCATATTCTCTTGTGCAGTAAATCCTTGCTAAATAATCTTCTGTAAAAATGTCTTACCTTTAAGTGGGATAAAGAGAGAGTGTGGTGTAGGGAGATTAGGAAGAATCATGATTTCTTTTTAGGAGCTTCCTACTCTGGTTCTCTGCAGCCCAGTAGATGTGTGTCTTATTTTCCTTGACTTTTGATTTTTGTCCTTAAGTTATCCTCAGCAGTGGACTATTTGTTTCCTTACATAAGAAAGGTTTCCTCTGGCTATGGTGTCCCCTGAAAGCAGACATCTCCATCAATTCTACTAAGTCTGGGAGTGATTTATAATGGTAAATTTTAACCCTGTCCCCTGGAGCTGAAAGTTTATAGAGCCAAATATAGAGTAGGCATTATTTCCACTCTGTAACATCCACGAAGAGCACATCATAATAGCTGCAAAATGATGAGGAAATGTGAACCTTTCCTCAACAGAAAAGCCTCCAAAGCTAGCACAGAAGTCACAAACTAAGAGATTTAGCTCCTGTAACCTACAGATAATTGCCCATTCATTTATTGTCTCATTTATTCCCTCATTCATCAGACAATTACTAAGGCCTCTTATATGTCCTTTTGTGTAATGTACAGAGGAGTTGATTACAAAAAAAAAAAAAAACACATATTGCAAATCAAGGCACTTCTGGAGCTCAAACCTGACTTTTTTTTTTTTTTGTCCTGGCAAGTTACATAAACTAGTTCATGCTTTAGTTTCTCCATGTATAAAAGGAAGAAGTGAATGTTATAGCATACTTTTCTTAGTCGGTTAAGTGGTATCACACAACACTAGTTAATTCCCTTAGCTTTTTGACTTATCTTTCCTTATGATTCTGGAACTGATGCAGATATGAAGATGTGGTTTCTGTCCCCAAGGAACTGACTGAAACTGATGCTCCTCAAAACTATAGAAAGCCTTTCAAATGAGTTAAATCAGACATATTTAGCATAGGGACACAAAAATTGTTAGCATACATATGAGGGAAGTAAACATATCTGTCTTTTGTCTAGTTTTGGATTTAAAGGCTTATCACAATTTCTGTCACTTTCCAGTGAAGCACAATTCCTGTGCTTTTCAGTAAATACTGAATGGATAAGAGAGCCTCAAAGAAGAAGAAATCAAGGACCAAGTGATTTCGAATGAGGGAGAAATGATTTCTTACATAAAAGGTATTGAGGTCAGGCACTTGAGACACAGATTCTAAGGTTGGGATTTGTGTGCAGAAATATTATTAGAGATGGTTTCAGGATTAACATGTACAGTATTCAAGGAAAGGAAGCAGGATTGGGCAGAGAGGGGAATTGGGCTGTGTGATATATTCAAAAGACTCATAAATCCACTGGGATCTCAGAGACTGGAGCAGGTTTTTGGAGTTTTCCTGAGCACCCTCACTTTGAGCGGATATGCAGGCTACCCTTGAGAAGTAATATAATGTTCAGCTGAGGGAAATTCCTGGTTAGGGCTGACAACTGAGGGTCATAGGGCTGCAGGCTTCTAAGCAATAAGGAAAACTGACCTTTACTACTGAAGGGAAGGTCTGTGAGTGCAGTGTAGTGTCCACCACAGTCCATGTACTTCTGATCAGCTCTACTTCTTCCTCCATATCTAAGCTATTCTAGGATATGGTTCACTTCTTTTCCTGTGAAAATTTATAATAGGAAGGTTAGTAAGATCACTGCAGACTCTGCTGCTGCAGCTTTTCTTGAAATTATAACTGATACTCATTGTCTCTTTCCTCTATCATCATTCAGTCTTCACTTCAGTCACAGCCAACCTCTGCTGGTATAAGTGGCATACCTGGTGGTGTGATTCCAAGTCTGGGAACACTGCTTCCGACTGTCCAGGCCCCTAAGATATGCTGTGGCAAGTCACACCCTTGTCTTCAAGGTGTAGGAAAGCATATGTAGGAAACATGCTGTCAAATACCATTTCTGTCTCACTTTCCCAGTCTAGGAAAAACGTTCTTTCCTCTCTCCTGCATCTTTCTAAAACTTATTTTCTTTGATCCCCTCTCTTTGGAGATTTTCAGAGTAATCCTCTCAGTGAGTTTATGTCTATAGAAATAAAAGAATATCTCTTGACTTCAAACTTCTTCTGATGTTAACCCTGGAAAAAAGGAAATACCAAAGGCAAGAAACTACAAGGGCCTGGCTACTTTGTTGGAGAGAGGGAGGAAAAATAAACAGAAGGCAAATTAATGCACCCAAAAGGGTCATGCTAAAATGATCCAGTCCTGAGTCCAACAATCAGGAGATGCTGGGGGAGAATGACTTAGTGGGGTGAGAGGACAGACAGTGTGGTTATGTAACAGCACAGTCAGAAAAAGAATTTTAGGAGCCAAAAAGACCCTGAAGATCACATAATCCAATTCTTTTCTTTTACACTAGGGTAATCTGAGGCTCCGAGCTGCAACCAAAGTCCAGGGCTCTTAATTACCAGCCCAGTCTCCATTTCAAACTCTTATTTTTCATGTCTTGGATGCCTGCTTTTTCTCGTTCAAACTTTGGTAAAGAGTGAAGTGCTGAGTTCTTGGCAGGTTGACTGTGAAACTCATGCCGCAACCAATTTAGGTTTTGGATGTGTTTTCCTGCATGCACGCTACTGTGAGACCACAAGGAACTGTGAGCTATGATCTGCCATCATAAATCAAGCTAGAGATATTTAACTAAGGCAGTCTGTGTTGTGAAAATGAGTATTGTAATGCTGTGTACTGACAAAATCCTCTTTTTCCCTTCCCCTTCCTTGTTGAAGCTGAAGGCTGCTGCATAATCAAAAGTGACCCTTTGAAGCCAGCAGTGCCAGCCTTCCCAAACTTGATAAGAACATTTAATTCCTTTTATCACCAGACAGGGCTTAAAGGAAAGCACAGTTCAGACATAAAGAGACCAAGAAATGGTTCCAGGGCTCTTTGTGTTTCTGCCCTACCTGCCAGAATTTCTGGCAGAGCATCAAGCAGCCTTGCATATGCCAATCCAGATGCTTGTCGAGGGAATGGATAGTTTAAAGAGGTTGCCTTGTGTTTCAGTTAACTGATATATAAATGGCAATGCTCAATGCCATCTACGTTCTTTTGGTAAAATTATAGTGAATATATGAACATGCAAGAATAGGTATATGTAGTAAATATTTGTATTTCTCCTTCCACCCAAATTTCCACTCCTGCTTCTTCTAATGTTAGAAATGAAATTCCCTTTGGGGAATTTGTATTCTCTGCTTTATACGTGGTCTGGGCATTGTTCTCCATTGATGTGCTGTGCTCTGTACAATCCTGGTAAACACAAACCTGAGGCTCAGCCAAAGAAAGTCTCTCCAGGTTTTTAATCTTTAATGGCATGACCCAGAATGGAAAAATGGATGTGATTCTTGTCAGAGGCTGGTTTATTCTAGCACAGTGTTATCACGGATAACACTGCAATCATGAAAATAAGATACATCCATGCTAATAACGGCTAGCCATGTTAGAATACTGAGAACTGAAGCATGACTAGTATAACTAGCTAGAGTAACTTAATAACTGAATTTTTAGTTTTATTTAATTTTGATTAATTAAAATGTAAATAACCACCTTTTTACAGTAACTGCTGTTTTGGACAGCAAAGCTCTCTTGGGAAATTGGCAGTGACATTTACTATCTGGATCCCCAGATAGTAAGGCTCTTTCTATTTTAAACCTGATTTTTTAGCTATTTCTTTGACTCTGAGCTGCTGCTGCTGCTGCTAAGTCACTTCAGTCATGTCTGACTCTGTGCGACCCCATAGACGGCAGCCCACCAGGCTCCCCCATCCCTGGGATTCTCCAGGCAAGAACACTGGAGTGGGTTGCCATTTCCTTCTCCAATGCATGAAAGTGAAAAGTGAAAGTGAAGTTGCTCAGTCGTATTTGACTCTTAGCGACCTCGTGGACTGCAGCCCACCAGGCTCCTCCATCCATGGGATTTTCCAGGCAAGAGTACCAGAGTGGAGTGGGGTGCCAGTGCCTTCTCTGGACTCTGAGCTACTTCAGTCCAATGTTTTATAATAATGTCCTCCTTTTCCTTGTAGCTAGAATCAATTTTGTTTGCTTGCAACTAAAGAACTCTAACTGAAGAGATGAGATGGGGAAACTCACTAATTTATTGTCTAATCAATAAGTTAAGTATCTATATATGTGTCAAGGACTAAGCTGGTCCTTGGGGATGAGAGGGTATAAATAAATGTCATCCTTACCTTTCAGGTGCTGAGACTAATGAAGACAATGGAAAGGTAAATAGTAATAATGTAGTGAGAGAAATCAGATATTTACAAAGAATTCTGGGTTCCCAGTGGATATTTCATTAGTTCGTTAGTAGGTTGAAATATATTGTTGAACTAATGCCAAGTTTATTTTCTTAGATTTTCCTACAACTTCACCCATAATCTCAGAGTTAAGTTGTATCACGGTTTATCAGTCTTGCCACAAAATGTATACATTGAATTCCTGGCACTGCCTTCTACAAGGAGATCTTCAGATTCCCATCAGATTTTATTGACTCTTTCAGCATATACTTTTGATTGTCTTTTTTCTTAGCTTATAAGGTGTTTAAGCAACTAGTTGCAGTGACTCACTATGCAGTGACTTGACACAGTGACAAGGTACAGCCTATTATTTAGAAGAAAGGAAGTTAGAAAACAGATACAAAAAAGCAATGTATAATGGACAGGAATCATGTAATGCAGGGGTGAATCATTTTACATCCCTCAACAACCTACACTGTTATAATGGGTGCTATTGATATTATAATGACTCTATAGTAATATTAAAATGATAATTATAACTTAATTATTCAAATAATAATAGTATTACAATTACCAAAGCAGACTTAGCTTATGTTCAGTATATTAGAGAGGTAGAGAATATATTTTTTAAGAATGTCACAAACTAATTATTTTTTTGCACAGTCACCATGAAAATATTTATTTGTGATAATCATAAGTCAATAGGACCAGCACAGAAAGACATGTCCACTTCAGCACCAGAAGGAGTATTAACATTTATAAACACATCCACAGGTGCTCAGTACGTGCGGCTGGTACAGCATGGGGCTGCTGAAACCACTGCCTCAACTGCAGAGAAATCCCCTTCAGAGAAGGGACCAAGCTGTGTCTGAGGCTGCTTTATTCCCCAGAGAAGCCTCCAGAATCTGAGCTCGACTCAGGAAGGACTGGATTGGTACCGAAGGGCCTGAGTTAATGTCCCATTCCTCCTTTGGGTCTGGCTTTGCAATTGTTGGCTGAAATCCCAACTAAAATTATAAATTAGAAAAGATGCAAGCTCTAAAGCCAAGCACATTGGAAACATCACCCACATACTTCTTATCCTCCGGGGGCTACATGGAGTAAGTTAAAAGTTCACTTCCATCTCCCCAGATGTCAATATCTATACCTCCCATCATCAAGGCAATGGCATACTCATTAATTTCAAAAAGTTGTACCTGAAATGGCAGATCTTACTTAGGTGGGTAAGTCCCTTAAGTGTTCACACTGAGAAAGACTGGGAAGTTCTAAGAGCTCCGAACAATCACAAGTCTGCCAGTATAAAGCCTGCAGCTTCTGAAGACCATCAATCTTGTCTACGAGTGTTTATGTGGATATATTTCCTACAACTGTACATATGTTACATTTTTACTCTTTGGCAGCATGTTACAAAAAAAGTGCCTTTTCTTCTGTTACTGTTCAGTTCTGTCATCTTCTTACCTGCTTAGTCCTTGTCTTATGTCTCTTGTGTTTTTTCATTTTCCTTTTTTTTTTTTCTTTCATTTTCCTTGGTATATCAATGTCTTAGTGGAGTGCAAATTAAAAACCATATTTTATTGCTGTCAACTTACTGTGGTGTTTTATATTTTCATTGTGTATTAAAATATAATCATGCTATGTTTGAAAAAAAAAAAGAAAAGTCTGAAGCTTCTAAAGACAAAGAAATCAGGTTATCATGTGAAACTGGAATATTTACTATGAGTTTAAACACAAGTAGGGGGTCATTGAAGGTACACAGGGGATTATGTTTAACCTGGTAGGTAGACTCTTTTTCCCTCTCTCTCTCTTGTACAGATACTCACATAGAGACACACAAATATACATATGGAAACATTCAGGACCATGTCTTTGGGTTGTGGAGGCCCTGGAGCAACCTTGTATATCCCAGCACAAGGACAGCCAGTCTAAGACTGTACTGTGAAATCATTTGTTCTTGATTTCAGCCCCTGTGGTGTCCACTGTACTTACAGGAATAATTCTACCTACTTTTCTTTCAGGGTCATCCCTCTTCTCTACTGGAATTATTATCTGCAGATATTATTTCCAGTCATTCTTTCAAATGGTACAATCTCTCCAACCTGCATCTAAAAATAAAAACTCCAATAGCATCAATCCAAACTTACCTGATGTAATACTGAGGGCATTACTATCTTTACAGTTATCTAATTGTAGATTTGTCTCATTAAAGAAATCTTGGACAATACAGGAAGAGTTTGAACTCTTGAAAATGGTGCAGGATTTAAGTGTAAAGGAATTTCATATCATCCAGCTGGCTAAGAGGCAAATAGCAGCTTTGCAGGAAATACTGGGCCTCTTGGGCCTTCCCCCATGGCACTTCTGGTAAAGAATCCACCTGCCAGTGCAGGCGATGCAGGAGATGGATTCAATCCCTGGGTTTGATACTTGGGTTGGGAAGATACCCTAGAGAAGGACATGGCAACTCACTGCAGTATTCTTGCCTGAGAATCCCATGGACAGGGGAACCTGGTGGGCTAAAGTCCATAGGGTCGCAGAGTCAAACACTACTGAAGCTACTTAGCACTTGTCTTTAACTGGATGTGTTACAGTGGTGCCCCCTGCTATTAGTATTATCACCATGCTTGTGGTGGTGCTGGTAAGGGTAAAGTGATCACATAGTTATGGTATTAAGGAAATTTTGGATGCATACCTGACAAGGGCACCTTCTGCATTTGGCGGTTTGTGGTCCATACTCCTTAAGAAGTTACATTCCTCTTCCACTGCTGAAGATACATAAATATGATTAAGTGAGAAATATTGAGGATTTTTATTCTCTTAAGTGAGTTTCATAGTTTTACAAACCCATTGATCATATAATCATCTGTTGCCATTCAAGCTAGAATATACTTAAGGTTTGTTTTCTCACAAGAATTCAGTGCTGTGCCTTGTGGGGCTGGATTTACTTTTGCCTGATGATGCACATCTGATTTTTTTTTTTCATCTTTGAGGCATAACAGGGAAAACTGCTCTCTTCCCATAGAGTTATTTTCAATAGTTGAAGTTTATTTTTTTAACTGACCCCTCTTTAATACTTGTAGTTTGAAATATCCTTCAGTGATCTTCTGTAACTTGGTAAAGAATTCCTTTCAGCTGAGTGTAATTCCTCTCCTCTTGTCACATCTTTGACATCTTACAGAATGTGTAGAGATATCAAGACATTTGAAAGATTTATCAAGTATTCACACTACCAAAAATACAAGCTTTCACATAATAAATTGGCATATTATGTGATATGATCCCCAGGGCATCATTGTATCTTTAAAAGATAAAAACTCTCTAGATTGAGTGAAATCAAACCGAGAGGAAGAAAATGCTCTATTTTCCTGCATTCCACCTAGCCTTCATATATGAGTATACAAAATTAATGTTTTTAGTTCTCATGTTGACACCTAAACAGCAGAAGAGGGTTAGTGGTTCAAATTCAGTGTTCATTTTTTTCCCAGACTTGCCCTTCACAAAAATTTCATGACTGCAGCCCAAAATAGACCAACTTATGAGAAATTTAATCAAACTTCTTTACCAGAGGAAAAAGAACAAACTCTTACTCTATCATGTTGCACAAATGGTGTATTTTCTCTTTCTAAATAATAAGATACCGGGGATGCTCCTATGTGTTGGTTTATTAGAATGTAGATTCTGATTAAGCTAACACTTACTGAGCAAAAACTTCATGCCAGACACTGCCACATATTTTAATGATACTGTTTAATCACATGATGTAATAATTGTAGCTACAATGTGTAGTTGCCAACTATATGACAGACAATTTTTGCTCATTTATTGATGCTGCCCAAAGCTATGCAGGCAGAGAGTGCTTGAGATAAGATCTGCTCTTCATTTTGTGTAGCACCAAAGCCTCTTCTCTAGTATTTCTTAGCCAGTGCTGCCTGACCAAATAGGGTAATTTGGCCTTCCCTTGAATTGTACTATTCCTCTCATAATCTCTCTCCTTAGATGATTAACTTCTAAAACTGATTTACTCATTTAGATCATTAAAATACTTGACTGTTTAAGTGATTCTTCAGTGCCCAAATCCTCCTGAGAGGCTAATGTCTTAAGCCTTTCTTGGCTAAAAGTACAGAAGGATGAAATTTGAGCCAGGTCCTGGGACAGTGAGATGCAGGCAAAGTACTCATGGGTATGTGGTTGCAAATATGTGCTTGGTACAATGATGGAGAGAAGCATTGCAAAGAAAGCTGGAGAAATCCAAGTCCTTGGTGCTTCATAATTTAAAGAACCGTTCCTCATCTGTCTTGTGTGCAATCAGAACTGTTCCACCAAGAAAACTTACAGATCCTTGTTACCAGTTTATTGTAACCTCTTCCTTTATCTTTCCTTTATTCTTTTAGCTGCTTGCACTTTATATGCCTCCTCTCATCAGTTTCATTATTGAGGCTAGTATTTAAACTTGCCTTGCAGTCTTGTAAGCATCTTCCATGAGCTTTTACACATGGCAGTTTTCAGTAGAATGAAATTGTTGAAGTTAATTTCTTCCAGGGAAAGTATTTCACAGTGCCTAACCAAGGTGGATGTCCATCTTATTATGTAAATTTTATCACAGTAACTGAGGGTAGATGGGAGATATAACCCCCAGGATATATTCATCTAGTAAAATACAGGACCAAATGAGCAAGAATCTAAGAGTAGGAACTGGAATGTAAATTCCAGAACCTGTTTTCATGTATATAAGTTGATGTCAGTTCTTTTATAATCATTCATGGTAAAAGAGCAAAACCATGTTTGAAACCTGGTTAGGTTAAATTGCATGGAAAATGTGGAGTTGGGCAAGTGAGGACTATTGAATTAAAAAGAGAAGTGAAATCTATTGAATTAACAAAAATTTATTATTTATTA
>NW_011495046.1:526968-535132 GCF_000754665.1 Bison bison bison | reverse complement strand
ATTATTTATTATATTCCTGACACTGGCAGTGTGGACTGAGCTAAAGCTAAGATATATTTTGTAATAACTTCAAGTTTTCTTCAGTGCCTCAATTTTCCCCTTACTGATCACCTTCCTCTCAGATGGCTTGCTTCAAGAATTTTTATTTTGATGTGTTTATCCAGAATTTTCTGAGTAATTATTGGTAGGAAATCACGGAGAATTACCTTATAAGATTATTTGCAATTTAAAACAATTGTATAAGACCAGTTGGATAGATAGAAAGGACATTAGCTTTGGAATAAGACTTTTTTTTTTTTTCTGCTTTATCATTTAATATACTTCTGCTTTTTTGATAAGTCATTTATCTTCTCTAATCCCAAATGTCTCCATCTATAAAATGGAGATAAATACCTTCTGGTTTGGTGTGAAATGTGAAGATTAAATGAGATAATGTATGTATCGAACACAATGCACAGCACCAAGTAAGGGCTCTATAAATAACCCTAACTGCTGTGCTTTTCTATTTAAATCACCCAGAACAGAGCTTAGAATATATTAAAATCACTGTAATTCTTATTTCACTTCTCTTCCCTTTAATATTCAAGACCTGAGTCTAGGGGTAGAATTTCTGTCCCTGTAACTGAGAGAAGTAGATGCAAATTTGACTCAAAGGAAAGAGGAAGAAAAGTGGAAGGAACTTTCTGAGACTCTTCAAATCAAGCCAGCTGTGACCTTAAATCCACTTTTAGTTAAGCTCTGTTCTGCTAGTAGAAGATTTCAAAAGGCAGTTTTTCTTTCCTTTGCTAACTTAAAATGTGTCTGGACAGAGAACAAACAAGCAAACTCTTGACATTCTTTATTTTGTTATTTAAAACTCTTCTACCCAGAACTCCAAATCTGACCACTAACAATATAGCTATGATATTTGGGGAAACTGTAGCTTCTTTTCTTTATCAGCAGCTGATTTGTTTTTTCTCAACAACTATTCGTTTTTATAGTTGGAGAGTGGCAGGATGGGGGAAGGGCTATTTTAGTCATTTCTTATTTCAAATATCATCTGTTCCTACAATTTACACATGCAATGCCTACAGATTTTGTTCAACACACCTAGGAAAGAATGCTTAGGCTTTCAGATTGTAGTTCTTCCTTACAGTGGCAAATTCTCTCCAAGATGATGGCTGAGCATATGGGAGAAGAAATAAGACCTGCGTGATGTCATGTAGGACAGGAAGACTTGCAGAACCTCGTGGGATAATGTGTCTGTTTTTTTCCAGTCTCAGCACAGAATCTTTTTTTCCTCCCAAGTTGTGGCTTGCTCATCTGGTATCCCTGGCTGGAAGGTGTAGCTGATATAGCTCCTCTCTTCTTTTCAGGGCCTCACTCATTCAGCTTTAGCTGAGCTGCTCTTGGTCTAGACCACTTTTAGATCTGACTGTCTCCCCTTCAACCAAGTACCAGGAGTCTGAAATACAATTGTCATCAAAGCCATTTTCTCTTACTCCTGGGATCTCCTCTATAAGGTTCCCTAACCAGATCTTCAGTTATTTGTGGGTCCTGGCAATTCCCTGTTGGTTTCAGAGGGCTCGTGATCTTGGAATCTCACTGCCTTTTAGTGACTATCCTTTTAATGACTATGCCTTTTAGTGATTATCCCAAGCCATTGGGTTTACTTTTTACAACTGTGGCTCTCAGGCTTTCTCTTCTTATAATTCCAAAAGAAGGGTGGATATCTACCCATATCACTACCACTTATCTTATTAACTCTCCTTTTCTGAGATGAATACTGAAGAGGGTAGATTGAAGAAGAGACTTGAAGGGGCTTCTTTACTCAACCTAAATGATGATGAGTATTTCCTCCACTTTACAGGGAAAATTCTATAACTTCTCACATTAGCCTTTGACTTGTTAAATGATGGCTAAAAGAGTGAAGCAATTTCTCTTTAAGAAGCTTGGCTTTTCTGCCTGTTGGTGTGCCAAAGACGTGAAGTACTGATGGTTTACTTCTTGAGAACAATTTGATTCATTTAGGTGGAAAGTTGCAGTGTAACCTAACATATTTACAAAAAAATGGTCTCCATTACCTATTATGTCTTTGGTTTGAAAACTTCAGTGGCTTCAGTATGCAAATTAATTTTGAAAATGAACCAATCACATTGGTCTGTTAATGAATTTTCACCTTTAATGCATAATCTAATGAACAAAGATTGTGATGAAAAACATATCAGCACAGTTTTTGCTTTGTAATAGGCCCTCATTAAATAATTTGTTAACATGTAATTTATGATAACCTATACTCAAGTCTATATTGGTCATGGGCTACGATAATATCCAAAGAGGAAACATGCAGAACATAATAGCTGCATTGATATAACATTTTCAGAGGCTTTCAAGCTCCATTTGATGTTCTTTTACTATTGGGCATTTCTGTGGCTTACTTTGTACTTTTTTTCTCACCTATCCCAACTTTTGTTTGGTGGAAGGAAACATGGTTTTGGCTGTTGAAATCAAAGCCTATGCCTATTCATTTCCTTTTCACTTTAGCCATTAAACTTTTCACAGTTTCTGAGTCTTGTCCTGGTAGTCTTGTTTCGACAGCTGGCTTCAAGTCTGAAGGCAAATGTTTGCGCAACTCAGCTGTATAGCCGATAACTGGGTATCTGCATTATATGGGCAAGCCCTACCCCCTACTAACTGCAACTGTACAGAGATCATCTGTGTGCTATATTGCAGCTTCAAAATGCCCCAAAGGAGAAGCAGAGCACATGTGTAACAGTAAAGTTAGAAAAACCAAAGGAGACATTCTAGCACTTGTGAGCCTAAAGAGTTTCTGCTAACTCTGTAACTTCTCTTAGTGTTTCAAACAAATATATTTCCCAAATCCTACATCTCATTTTAGACTGGGTCCATATGCATCAAATATTCTATATAACATGAGACAAAAATATAATTTTTTTTCTGAATCATCAAAATAACTAAACCAGTGTATGGTTACCTTGACTGACTGAATATTTTCTTTTAATAAATCTAACCTTAAAGAATGTAGGAATGACTAATTTAGTCATGTTCATTCAATAAATATTTAGTGAATGCCCAGTATGTGTTGAATGCCCCTCTAGGAAGAGAGCATGTGAATAAAAAGTGAGTAAAAGACAGCAATATTTGCCCCTTAAGGAGTTTATAGTAGATGCAAATACAGGAAAAATGCTTGTCATATGAAATCAAATAATTAAATATTTACTGAGTATTTACTATATCCCAGTGTTTGTAAAGTGCTATGATACTTAAAAGTTGGTACACTCCTGGTCTTTTCCCTTAAAACTCAGTCTGTCTTAACTCAACTTAAGCTAAAGGTGAAACAATTAGAAACCAATACAGTTTGCAACATTTGTAACAAATATAAAGGGAAGAGAATAGCATGATCACCAGAATCTTTAATAATAATAGTTTAATTTATTACATTTTAATTTATTATAACTGAACACCACTAGGCAACTTGCATTAATAAAGACTCAAAGTTTGGGGGACATATATGATTATCCCCATTTGTTGGAAGAGTATGACACAAGGAGAGGTAAAATGACTTGCCTGTGTTTTGTGACTGATAAGCAGTACCAGATTGCATCAAGGTATTGGACCCATATTTAGTGGCTGCCAAGAGAGCAGTGACAAAGGCAACAGAGCTGAAAAGATACAGGGTATGAAAGGAGTCTCAAGATCTCAGGTTTTTCATGTCTCAGATTTGATGCAGATAAAACCAAGATCATTATTAAAGCCTCTTCTAACATCAAACCACATCATTCCATTTTAAAGAACTATCATTCCCATTGCATACTCTTCAAGTTTTATGGAACAGATTTTTCTGTTCAACCAAAGCATAACTACTTTTGGTGAGGAGTTTTCTATTTCTGCAACTCTGATCTCTCTTTGAACCTTAAGTGCTGTCTCTCTTACTGTTTGAAGAACAGTCTCCCCTGAAGTTTTTATTTTACTTTCAGCCTATCACATGCAAAATGGATTTGTTATCTTTCTTTCCAAATAAATTTTCTTTTGAAGTATTTTTATAGACATTATTATTTTCCCAGTCGCTAAAGATGAAAACTAAGCCATCTTTGCGTTTCACTCTTTTTATTCTCCCCTTTCTCAGAACAGCCCGTCACCAGTATATTCTGCAATTGCTAATTCCTTTCCATGCCACTGTTTTCAGGCTAAGATAGAATTTTGTTGCTTCATTTTTGGATGATTTTAATAATTTTGAAGTTAATTTTCTCCATCCTTTTCAGTTCACCATGCAAATTCAAACAGCAGAGTCAGTGCGTGTGTGCGTGCGTGTGTGTGTGTGTGTGCGTGCGTGTGTATACATACATACACACACACACATGCATATATATATGTATGTATAATTATTCTCAACCAGACAAGATATAGAATAAAGAAAGACTGCTAATGTGTCAGTGGCATTTTTGTTGTATTTTTTTAATTTTTCATAAGAACAGGTATCTTGTGTCTTATTTACTACTTTATCCCTAGCACCTAAAATAGTACTCCCATGGACAGACTCTAAGATAACTCTTCTGCCTTATGGTATTTTGAGCTGTTCAGATTTGATTGTAGATAGGACCTGTGGCCTGTTTCTAACCAATATAGCATGGAAAGGTGGTAGAATGTCATTTCCAGAATTACCTTATGAAAGATTGTAACTTCCATCTTGCTAGCAGACTTTGACAATTGACTCTTGCACTTGTTGGCTTTTATGAAGAAGGCTACCACATTGATAGATCCTCATGACAAGGACATAAGGGTGATCTCTGGCTGACAGTCAATAAGTCACTAAGGCCTTTATCTGATAGCTTATAAGTTCTGAATCTTGCTGATGGCCACATAAGATTGGAAGCAGTAGATCCTTCACCAGTCAAGCGTCAGATGAGACCCCCAGCACTGATCAATGCCTTGATTTCAGCCTTGTGAGAAACACTTAAGGAGAGTACCCAGCTAAGCCATACTGGTATTCATGATTTACAGAAATTGAGATAATAAACGTGCAGAGTTTAAGGCTGATAAGTTTGTAGGAATTTGTTATGAAGCAATAAATAATGCAATGTTTTGCAGTTATTTGATAGCTAATAACTATTTGTCAATTGAATACAGGAATGAAATACCCTGTGTATATTTTGGTCATTTAGGCCTGTGTTCTTTATTGATTGTCTATCTGGATGATCAGGCCATTGATGAAAGTGAGTTGTTAAAGTCTGCTATTATTATTATGTCATTGTCAATTTCTCCTTTTATGGTTTTAACATTTGCCTTATATATGGAGGTGCTTCTATGTTGGGTGTTTATATATTTACAATTGTTACATCTTCTCCTTGGATTGAACCTTTCATCATCATGTAGTGTCTGTCTTTGTCTTTTTTCAGTCTTTAAAGTCTGTTTGTCTGATATGAATTTCACTATACCAGATTTCTTTCAATTTCAGTTTACATGGACTACATTTTTCCATCCCCACACTTTCAATCTTTATGTGTCCCTAGATCTGAAGTGGGTCTCTTGTTCAGTTCAGTTCAGTTTAGTCACTCAGTCATGTCCTACTTTTTGCGACCCCATGAACCGTAGCACGCCAGGCCTCCCTGTCCATCACCAACAGCTGGAGTCTACCCAAACCCATGTCTATTGAGCCGGGGATGCCATACAACCATCTCATTCTCTGTTGTTCCCTTCTCCTCCTGCCCTCAATCTTTCCCAGCATCAGGGTCTTTTCAAATGAGTCAGCTCTTCGCATGAGGTGGCCAAAGTATTGGAGTTTCAGCTTTAACATCAGTCCTTCCATGAACACCCAGGACTGATTTCCTGTAGGATGAACTGGTTGGATCTCCTTGCAGTCCAAGGGACTCTCAAGAGTCTTATCCAACACCAAAAGCATCAATTCTTCAGCCTCTTGTAGACAGCATATATACAGGCCTTGGTTTTGTATCTGTTCAGCCAGTCTATGACTTTTGGTTGGAGTGTTTAATTTGTTTATATTCAAAGTAATTATCAATATTCAAGTTCCTAATGCTATTTTGTTCATTGTTTTAGACTTGTTTTTGTAAATATTTTTTTTCCCTTCGTCTTTTAATCTCTTCTCTTGTGATTTGATGAGTAATATTAATGTTGTGTTTGGATTCCTTTTTCTTTTCTGTGTGTGTGTTGTCTATTGTTGATTTTCAGTGTGTGGTTACCATGAAGCTTTGATACAGCAGTCCATGTATATACATACCTACATACATGGATACACATACACACACATACACAAGATTGTTTTAATTTGCTGGTCTTTTAATTTCAAATTTATTTACAATATTCTATATTTGTGCTCTCCTCACAATTGCTGGTTTTGATATCAAAGTTGTGTGTAGATGATATCCTACCTTTACTGTATTTTTGCCCTTACCCATTAACTTTTCCATTCATAATTATCTTGTTTCTAGTTGTCATCTTTCTTTTTTTCCCTAGAGAAGTTCCTTAAGCATTTGTTGTGAAGCTCATTTGGTGGTGTTGAATTATCTTAGCTTTTGCTTGACTATAAATTTTTTTCAACTATAAATTGAATGTGAATGAGGGTCTTACTGGGTATAGAATTTTGTGTTAAAGCTTTTTCTTTCATCACTTTAAATATATTGTGCCATTCCCTTCTGGAATGAAGAGTTTCTGCTGAAAAATCAGCTGATAAACTTACAGGAATTTCATTGTATGAAATTTATTGCCTTTAATATTTTCTCTATTCTTTAATTTTTATCCGTTTGATTGATATGTATCTTGGTGTGTTCTTCCTTGGATTTATACTGGATGAGATTCTCTGCTTCCTGGACTCGGGTGACTCTTTCCCACGTTAGGGAAGTTTTCAGCTATTATCTCTTCAAGTATCTTCTCAGGCTCTTTCTCTCTACTTCTGGGATATCAGTAATGAGAATGTTGATGTGTTTAATGTTGTCTCAGAGGTCTCTTAAACTGTCTTCATTTCTTTTCACATGTCTTTTACAATTTTGTTTTATGGCAGTGATTTCAACCATTCTGTCTTCCAGCTCGCTTACTCATTCTTCTGCCTCACTTATTCTGCTGTTGATTTGTTCTAGTGTACTTTTCATTGCAGTTTCTGTACTATTCATCTTGATTTGTTGGTTCTTTAGTTCTTCTAGGTCTTTGTTAAATAGTTCTTGCATGTTCTCATTCTGTGCCTCCATTCTTTACCTGAGATCTTGGATTACCTTTACTGTCAGTAGTCCAGATTCTTTCTTAGGTTGGTTTCCTATCTCTATCTCACTTAGTTGTTTTTCTGGGGTTTTATCTTGTCCCTCCTTCTGGAACATATTCCTCTGCTCTTACCTTTTATTTTTCTCTGATTATTGTCTCCACTGCACAGGCTGCAGGTTTTTATTTCCACTTGCTTCTGATGTCTGCCATCTGGTGCATGAAGCTCATCTCAGAGGTTTGTACAGCCTCTGCTAGTGGCAGAGGCTGCTTCCTGCCCACTGGTGACTGCTGAATCTTCCTTCTCTGGCAGGCAGGGCTGTGTTGAGATGTGGCTGTAGGCTGGGGTAGAGCTGGGTTCCTAACTTTGGATGTTTGACCTGAAGTATCCCGCATGGGAGCCTACAGCTGTTAGGTAGATCAAGGTCTTAGATGAGGCCAGGTCAAAATAAAGACCTCCTGGGGAGTACACACCAATGAGTACTTCCCAGTAGGTCTGCCACCAATGTATGACTGCCCAGTCAGCCATAGCTGCCCCTGCCTCCCCAGGAGACCCTCTAAACCAGCAGGTAGGTCAGTCCCAATCACCAGCAAAGTCATGCTCAAAATTCTCCAAGCTAGGCTTCAATAGAACATGAACTGAGAACTTCCAGATGTTCAAGATGGATTTAGAAAAGGCAGAGGAACGAGAGATCAAACTGCCAACATCCGTTGGGTCATAGAAAAAGCAAGGGAATTCCAGAAAAACATCTATTTCTGCTTTATTGACTATGCCAAAGGCTTTGACTGTGTGGATCACAACAAATGTGGAGCATTCTTAAAGAGATGGGAATACCAGACCACCTTACCTGCCTCCTAAGAAATCTGTATGCAGGTCAAGAAGCAACAGTTAGAACCAGACATGGAACAATGGACTGGTTCAAAATAGGGAAAGGGGTACATCAAGGCTGTATATTGT
>NW_011495046.1:526519-526868 GCF_000754665.1 Bison bison bison | reverse complement strand
TATCAATAACCTCAGATATGCAGATGATACCACCATTATGGCAGAAAGCAAAGAACTAAAGAGCCTCTTGATGAAAGTGAAAGAAGATAGTGAAAAAGTTGGTTTAGAACTCAACATTCAGAAAACTAAGAACATGGCATCCAGTCGCATCCCTTCATGGCAAATAGATGGGAAAACAATGGAAATAGTGAGAGTTTATTTTCTTGGGCTCCAAAATCACTGCAGATGGTGACTGCAGCCGTTAAATTAAAAGACGCTTGCTCCTTGGAAGAAAAACTATGATCAAACTAGACAGCATATTAAAAAGCAGAGGCATTACTTTGCCAACAAAGGTCTGTCTAATCAAAGC
>NW_011495046.1:525767-526419 GCF_000754665.1 Bison bison bison | reverse complement strand
CTATTCTTGTGATTATGTTTAGAACTAATTGCATCAGATAGAAAATAATTTTGAATCAATGAAATATGCCTCAAACTAAAATAATAATAATAATAATAAAAATAGATGAGAGTCTATTTAGCAGCATTCCTTGCTAAAAAGAAATTCTTAGTGAAAACTCTAATTTCAAAACTTAATCTATAAAGAAATAGTAAATTGGACAATAAGTCATATTTAACTGAGAATATAAATGGATAATTAAGCTAATGTGGGAATTCTCTATTGGTCCAGTGATAAAGTCAGCATTTTGACTGTTGTGGGCCCAGATTTGATCTCACAAGCTGCTTGGCCCAGCAAAAAAAAAAAGTCTTTGTGTCTGTAACCACAATCCACAATTAAAGGAAAGCAAATACAAATTACAAATTGAAATTTCAGTGCATGTAATTGTCAATGCTCTTTTTATCTTTTTGTTTCAAATGAAGTGGAAGTGAAACTTGACTGAGGATTGACTAGTAAGCAAATTGGCTTCATGTAGCACTTTGTGGCTTCACAGATGGCTCACTGGGTAAAGAATCCACTTTTAATGCAGAAGATGTGAGTTCAGTCCCTGGGTTGGAAAGATCCCCTGGAGAAGGAAATGGCAACCCACTCCAGTATTCTTGCCTGGGGAATC
>NW_011495046.1:524108-525667 GCF_000754665.1 Bison bison bison | reverse complement strand
GGGGAAGACTCTTGGACTGCAAGGAGATAAACCAGTCCATCCTAAAGGAAATCAGTCCTGAATATTCATTGGATGGACTGATGCTGAAGCTGAAGCTCTAATACTTTGGTTACCAGATGCAAAGAACTGACCCCTTAAAAAAGACCCAGATGCTGGCAAAAATTGAAGGCAGGAGAAGGGGACAACAGAGAATGAGATGGTTGAATAGCATCATCGACTTGATGGACTTGAATTTGAACAATTTCTTAGAGTTCTCCTGTGGGAGAACATCTGCAATATGATTATTATTTTCCAATTTTGGGGTTGCCCACCCAGCAGGTGTGTGATTTGATTTTATCATGATTGTGTTCTTTATATCATCTCATTGTGGCTTATACTTTGTCTTTGGATGCAAAATATCATTTTTGGTAGGTTCCAGTCTTCTCTTCTTGATGGTTGTTCAGCATTCAGTTGTGATATTGTTGTTGTTGTTGTTGTTTTGAGAGGGCATGAGTCAATGTCTTTCTACTCTGCCATTTTGTCCTGTTTCCTCCCTGTTCCTTTATAAATGAATGTTCTCTACAAACACTTCAATATATATATATTGAAGAACAAAAAAAAAGCCTCTTAACAGTTATGAAATAAACTAGATTAATTTTAAAACTGAGACATTCAATTTCAAGGCATTTTATTAAGTCTTGTGTAATTTTTATGTGATGAGTGGGTAGTTTCAGGTATTACTATTGAGTTTTGGTTGTTCTTTGGTGGCTAAAATCTCTGCTGTTACTGAACATGTTTAATTAAATGTGTGATCTATGCTTTCACACACTAGTTAATTAAATCCATGTCTGTAGACATAAGGTGAATTTTACTTTTATTTTCTCTAAAACTTTGCAGTTCCAAAGTTTTTTTATGCCATAATTTTTGTGGATACGTAATTAATTTTGTACTGTTTTAAAATATTCTCATTACCAACAGCATCTTACACCCTACTGCAAGACATGCAGACAGAAAATAAGATTATAAGTTGAAATGTGGCCAATATACATTAAAAGTTAAGTTCTATAGAAGTTACCTCACTTGGAAAAGTCTAATGTCAGAATATATACCTTAATATTTCATATCTTCTATAAAATATTAAAAAATCACAGTTCTCTCCTCTTAGGGAGAAGAAAAAGTTTCAACAAACCAACATCTATAAAATATAGTGATATATGAGGGGTACATATCTCTTAGTAAGTATTAAAGGAAAATATCAAGAAGTAATATATTTATTACCAGACTGGAAGTGCTAGTTACTGTTTTTATCAGCTATTTCTGAAAATTTTCCATAGCTTTAAATGTTTGCTCTGGTGACACTCAGGTAATTCTTTGTTGTTTCTTCCAGTCCAATTCATTTTCACTCTTTCTTACCCTACCAGAACCCTTGTCTTTTCATTCTACTATTCTTGTGATTATGTTTAGAACTAATTGCATCAGATAGAAAATAATTTTGTATCAATGAAATATGCCTCAAACTAAAATAATGATAATAATAATAAAAGTAGATGAGAGTCTATTTAGCAGCATTCCTTGCTAAA
>NW_011495046.1:523277-524008 GCF_000754665.1 Bison bison bison | reverse complement strand
GAAAGATCCCCTGGAGAAGGAAATGGCAACCCACTCCAGTATTCTTGCCTGGGGAATCCCATGGACAGAAGAGCCTGGTGGGCTACAGTCATTGGGGTCACAAAGAGTCAGACACTATTGAGCAACTAAGCATGTTATGTTCCAAGGACATTATCTTTGGATAATTATAGAGAAATGGGTGGGTTTTGAAAAAGAACAGGATATTTAGAAAGTGGGACAGGTAGAGAAATGTAGAAAATAAGAACCCAGTTCTTCTGTAAGTCTTAGTCTCTGGTATCTTTTTAATTTTTTAAATAGATTTTTTGAGGTATATTTGATATAAAAAACTACAGGTATTTAATATGTACAGTTTGATGAATTTACATATTTTCAAACACCCATGATATCATCATAATGATCAAGGAATAGATCTAACACTGCCCAGTGTCTCTTTGTGACACTTTGTTTTCTTTTTTTCTGTTTTTGTTTGTTTATTTTTTGTGTTAACTCTTAACATGAGATCTATTCTCTTAAGAGATTTGACATGTAAATGTAATCGTATTATGGTGTATAGTTATATTTGTTTCTTTTGATAGGAAGTCTTTTGGGGACCTAAATTAACCTAACAAGAGAATAATATTAATGTAAATACCTGTGTTAGCACGTTAAGTCTCTGATTGTTTTTGTTGTTCAGTCGCCCAGCTGTGTCTGACTCTCTGAGACCCCATGGACTGCAACACGCCTCCTTGTTC
>NW_011495046.1:520702-523177 GCF_000754665.1 Bison bison bison | reverse complement strand
ATGTTAAAGGTTTTAACATAGTTGATGAAACAGAGATAGATGTTTTTCTGAAATTCTCTTGCTTTCTCTGTAATACAGCAGATGCTGGCAATTTGATCTCTAGTTCCTCTTCCTTTTCTAAATCCAGCATGGACATCTGGAAGTTCTTGGTTCACATAATGCTGAAGCCTAGCATGTAAGATTTTAAGCATGACCTTACTAGCATTTGAGTGGAAATTGAATGCAATTGTCCAGTGGTTAGCACATTCTTTGGTACTACCCTTCTTGGGAATCGGGATAAGGACTGACCTTTTCCAGTCCTGTGCCACTGCTGGGTCTTCCAGATTTGCTGACATAATGAATGCAAAACCTTGATGGCATCCTCTTTTAAGGATTTGAATAGTTCTTCTGGAATTTCATCACATCCACTAATTTTATTAACAGCAGTGCTTCTTAAGGCCCACTTGACTTTGCACTCCAGAATGTCTGGCTCTGGGAGACTAACCAAACCATTGTAGTAATCAGGTTCATTAAGATTTTTTTTTTATACAGTTCTGTGTATTATTTCCATGTCTTCATGACTGCTTCAGCATCTACTAGGTCTATACAATTTTTATCCTTTATTGTGCCCATCTTTGGGTGGAATTCTGCCTTGATGTTTCCAGTTTTCCTGAAGAGATCTTTAGTCTTTCCCCTTTTGTTATTTTCTTCTATTAAACACCATTCATTGAAGAGGACCTTCTAGCTATCTAGTCTCTTCTAGCTATTCTTTGAAACCCTGTTTAATTGGATGTACCTTTCCCTCTTTCCCTAGCTTTTCACTTCTTTTCATTCTTCATTATTTGTAAAGCCTCCTCAGATAACCACTTTGCCCTCTTGCTTTTCTTTTTCTTTGGGATGGTTTTGTTTGCCTCCTCCTGTAGAATATTACAGGTCTCTGCCATAGTTCTTCATGCACATCATTATCTATATCTAGTCCCTTGACTCTATTCATTACCTCTACTGAGAATTCATACAGGATTTGTTTTAAGTCATACCTCACTGGCCTAGTGTTTTTCCTACTTTTCTTTAGTTTAAGTCTGAATTTTTCTGAGAAGCTGATGAGTTACAGTCAGCCACAGGTCAGGACTTGTTTTTTCTGACTGTATACAGCTTCTCCATCTTTAACTACAAAGAATGTAATCAATTTGATTTTGGTATTGACCATTTGGTGATGTCCATGTGTTAAGTCGTTCCTTGTGTTGTTGAAAAAGAGTATTTTCTATGACTAGTGCATTTTCTTGGCAGAATTCTGGTAGCCTTTCCCTGCTTCATTCTGTTCACCAAGGCCAAAGTTACCTGTTATTTCAGGTATCTCTTGATTTCCTACTTTTGCATTCCAATTTCCAATGATGAATAGGTCATCTTTTTTTTTAAGTGTTAGTTCTAGGAGGTCTATACCATTTCTTGACAGAAATGGTATGGACCTAACAGAAGCAGAAGATATTAAGAAGAGGTGGCAAGAATACACAGAAGAACTATACAAAAAATATCTTCATGACCCAGATAACCATGATGGTGTGATCACTCACCTAGAGCCAGACATCCTGGAAGGCAAAGTCAAATGGACCTTAGGAAGCATCACTATAAACAAAGCTAGTGGAGGTGATGGAATTCCAATTGAGCCATTTCAAATCCTAAAAGATAATGCTGTTAAAGTGCTGCACACAATATGCTAGCAAATTTGGAAAACTTAACAGAGGCCACAGGACTGGAAAAGGTAGTTTTCATCCCAATCCCAAAGAAAGGCAATGCAAAAGAATGCTCAAACTGCCACACAACTGCACTCATCTCACATGTTAGCAAAATAACAGTCAAAATTCTCCAAGCCAGGCTTAAACAGTACATGAACCATGCTCTTTCAGATGATCAAGCTGTATTCAGAATAGTCAGCAGAACCAGAGATCAAATTGCCAACATCCACTGGATCATCAAAAAAGCAATAGAGTTCCAGAAAAGCATCTATTTCTGCTTTATTTATTATGCCAAAGTCTTTGTGTGGATCACAAAAAACTGTGGAAAATTCTTCAAGAGATGGGAATACCAGACCACCTTACCTGCCTCATAAGAAATCTGTATGCAGGTCAGGAAGCAACAGTTAGAACTGGACATGGAACAATAGACTGGTTCCAAATCAGGAAAAGAGTACATCAAGGCTGTATATGGTCACCCTGCTTATTTAACTTATATGCCGAGTGCATCATGCGAAATGCTGGGCTAGATGAAGCACAATCTGGAATCAAGATTGCTGGGAGAAATATCAATAACCTCAGATATGCAGATGATACCACCCTTATGGAAGAAAGCAAAGAACTCAAGAGCCCCTTGATGAAAGTGAAAGAGGACAGTGAAAAAAGTTGGCTTAAAACTCAACATTCAGAAAACTAATATCATGGCATCCAGTCCCATCTGTTCATGGCAAATAGATGGGGAAACAATGGAAATAGTGGCTGACTT
>NW_011495046.1:520255-520602 GCF_000754665.1 Bison bison bison | reverse complement strand
TTTCTCTTCATCTCATCAAGAGTCTCTTTAGATCCTCTTTGCTTTCTGCCATTGGAGTGGTATCATCCACATATCTGAGGTGGTTGATATTTCTCCAGCCTATCTTGATTCTGGCTTATAACTCATCCAGCCCGGCATTTCTCATGATGTGCTCAGCAGATAGATTAAACAAACAGGATGACAGCAGACACCCCTGTCATACTCCTTTCTCAATCTTGAACCAATCAGTTGTTATATATAGGGCTTAAACTATTGCTTCTTGACCCGCACACAGGTTTCTCAGGAGACAGATAAGATGGTCTGATATTCCCATCTCTTTAAGAGCTTTCCACAGTTTATTATGATCC
>NW_011495046.1:519354-520155 GCF_000754665.1 Bison bison bison | reverse complement strand
AATACCTGTGTTAGCACGTTAAGTCTCTGATTGTTTTTGTTGTTCAGTCGCCCAGCTGTGTCTGACTCTCTGAGACCCCATGGACTGCAACACGCCTCCTTGTTCCTCATCATCTCCTGGAGTTTGCCCAAGTTCTTGTTCATTGCATTGGTGATGCCATCCAGCCATCACATCCTTTGACAGCCTCTTTTTCTTCTGCCCTTGATCTTTCCCAGCATCAGGGACTTTTCCAATGAGTCATCTGTTCACATCAGGTGACCAAAATACTAGAGCTTCAGCCTCAGCATCAGTCCTTTCAGTGAATAATCAGAGTTGATTTCCTTTAAGATTGACTAGTTTGATCTCCTTGCTGTCCAAGGGAGTTTCAGGAGTCTTCTCTAGCAGTACAGTTCAAAGGCATTGATTCTTTGGTGTTCTGCCTTCTTTATGGACCAGCTCTCATAACCACACATGACCACTGGGAAGACCATGGCCTTGACTATATGGACCTTTGTCGACAGAGTAATGTCTCTGCTTTTCAACACACTGTCTAGGTTTATCATCACTTTCCTGCCAAGAAGCAATCATCTGATTTCATTGAGTCACAGTTCACAGTGACTTTGGAGTCCAAGAAGAGGAAATCTGTCACTACTTCCACCTTTTCCACTTTTATTTGCCATGCAGTAATGGAACTGGATTCATGGGGTCACAAAGAGTTGGACACAACTGAGGAACTGAACTGAACTGAATGGAACTGGATGCCATGATCTCAGTTTGTTTTTGTTTTTTTTTTAATAGTCTTAAGCCAGCTCTTTCACTTTC
>NW_011495046.1:517822-519254 GCF_000754665.1 Bison bison bison | reverse complement strand
AAATCACTGCAGATGGTGACAACAGCCATGAAATTAAAAGATGCTTGCTCCTTGGAAGAAAAGTTATGACCAACCTAGACAGCATATTAAAGAGCAGCGACATTTCTTTGCCATCATAGGTCTGTCTAGTCAAGACTATGGTTTTTCCAGTAGTCATATATGGATGTGAGAGTTAGACTATAAAGTTTTGAAGAATTGATGCTTTTGAACTGTGGTGTTGGAGACTTTTGAGAGTCCCTTGGACTGCAAGGAGATCCTACCAGTCCATCCTAAAGGAAATCATTTCTGAATATTCACTGGAAGGACTGATGCTGAAGCTGAAGTTTCAATACTTTGGCCACCTGATGCGAAGAACTGACTCATCTGAAAAGACCCTGATGCTGGGAAAGGTTGAAGGCGGGAGGAGAGGGGACAATGGAGGATGAGGTGGTTAGATGGTATCACCGACTCAATGGGCATGAGTTTGAATTAAGCTCTGGGAGTTGGTGATTTACAGGGAAGCCTGGCATGCTATAGTCCATGGGATCGCAAAGAGTTGGACGTGACTGAGCGACTGATCTGAACTCCAGGAGATCTTGTAGGTCTTCATAGAAATGCTCAACTTCAGCTGCTTTGGCATCGGTGATAGGAGCATAGAGTTGGATTACTTTGATGTTGAATGGCTTGCTTTGGAAATGAACCAAGATCATTCTGTTTATTTTTTAGGTTGCACTCAAGTACTGTATTTTGGACTCTTTTGTTGATTATAAGGGTACTCCATTTCTTCTATGGGATTCTTGCCTGCAGTAGTAGATATAATGTTCATCTAAATTAAATTCACCCATTCCCATCAATTTTAGTTTGCTGATCTAGGATGTTGATATTTATTCTTACCATCCCCTGCTTGACCACATCCAATTTTCCTTGATTCATGGATCTAACATTCCAGGTTCCCATACAGTACTGTTCTTTGCAGCATCAGATTTTACTTTTGTCACCAGACTTATCAACAACTGAGTTTCATATTCACTTTGCCCAGCCACTTCATTCATTCTGGGGCTTTTGGTAATTCTCCTCCACTCTTCCCCAGTAGCATATTGGATATCTTCAGATCTGGGGGACTGACCTTTTGGTGTCATATCTTTTTGGCCTTTCATACAGTTCATGAGGTTCTCACAGCAAGTATACAGAGGTGGTTTCCCAGTCCCTCCTCCAGCGGATCACATTTTGTCAGAACTCTTTGCTATGACCCGTCTGTCAAAAATGGCCCTGCACAGCATGGCTCATAGCTTCATTGAGTTACTCAAGCCTTTTCTCCATGACAAGGCAGTGATTCATGAAGGGGAAGACTCTGGTATCCAATCTCTACCTCTTTCTCTATTCTAACATTCATATGGCCATCTGTGTTTATTATCTTCATGGTCACAGTTTTAAGAAATACACATTGGAATAC
>NW_011495046.1:513983-517722 GCF_000754665.1 Bison bison bison | reverse complement strand
CACAGCATGGCTCATAGCTTCATTGAGTTACTCAAGCCTTTTCTCCATGACAAGGCAGTGATTCATGAAGGGGAAGACTCTGGTACCCAATCTCTACCTCTTTCTCTATTCTAACATTCATATGGCCATCTGTGTTTATTATCTTCATGGTCACAGTTTTAAGAAATACACATTGGAATACCACATCACCTTGTCAGACATCCAGGGATACAAAGTTATATAAATAATGGTTACTGTTCTCAAACAATAATATCCTTAGATCCAGGAAAAAGTGGTTGTCTGCTCTGGATGGCACTTTTCTGGATTTCTTCAGTCATGCTACTCTCCATGGGAGCTTATGCTTCCTCTTTTTGGCCAGCCTCTTATTAACTGGAGGCTAGAAATTTCCTTCTTTAATTCAGTGAAGAGGCACATCCAAGTCCTGAATTACAAGTTTACTGGTACTGTTGGACATGCCTACCCCAGGAAGATTCAGTGGGAGTGTTCTTAAGCAGGTATAAAACAAATTATAATAATAGCCCTGCTGTGACTGGAAGAAAATTTTAAAATTCAAGTTATAGCTTTCTTAACTTCTCTGCTGAAAATCAGTCCTAGAATCTGATTATAGAATGGGAAAGCTGCAAAAGAAAACTGAATTCAGAGGCTCACCAGGTCTCCTGCATTAAATTCAGAGCCATGATTATAATAAGTAGGACTCTCAAAACAAGATTAGGGACATTTACAAGAACAAGCCTGAGAATATTAAGTCCCCAAATTTCTTTGAATACTTAGGAGAACTAAAAACAGCCCTTTCCCTTCTTCCAAAATACCACAGCCTTTCCTTGTCTAAAGACACTGTATTGACTTCAGCCTAGACAAGAGCCTTTTAAGAGGATATTTGTTCTCCTTTAGATCTGTTTTCATCAAGACTAATTCCATTTAGGACAATTACCAGGGATAAGTTTCTTAGTATATGTTCAGGGAAGAGATAAGGTCCCAGCTTGTAGAAATTATCCTATCAATGAAAGAAATTGCTTGATATGGCTATATATATTGGCAGGGACATAGAAAACAGGTGGAGGGGTGATTCTTGAGGATGTCGGACCTGGGAAGCAGAATATTAGACTGGACAATATAATGTATTTACATGATAGTCTCACCCATGACTCAGATTTAAATATCCTGGCAAGTGGGTAGCCCTAATGATCTGCAGTGATGACTCTGAAGCGTACACATGATGATCTAAGATAAATTAGGTATAGAGCTGAGGCAGATGTCAGAGGGAAAGAGAGGTGAGAAAGCCAAAATGGCCTTACTTGGAAAGATCTGAGAAGCCACTATCCAATAGGCTTCCAAGAAGTTCCTAAAGGATACATTTTCTTCTCTAAGATAATAGGGAATACACTGATCAGTCATGGGAAGGGGAGGTGGTAGAATTTTTGAGGTTAAATGTGGTTGTTATCTGCAGGCTAGAATGTTGAGAAATGCTTTCATGAAACTAGCTTCTTTAATACATATGGATAAGATAAATGTCAGAAATGCAGGGGCTCAATGACAGCACTCACTCATCAGATGTAAGGTGGATGTAACTGCCATAATTGACACTGAAGTCCAGAATGGTAATCAGGATGCCCAGGTCGTAGGGATATGAGAATCCCAGGTGTTATATACATTGACAGTAGACTATGGCATTTCTTGAATTGTAGGAATAAAGAAATTAATATCAGTCATTAAAATGAAAACTCATGTCCTGTCAATTTCCAAATTTAAATCAGTCCACAGACTCACAGTTCATTGATAGAAGGAGATTCTAAGTCCCTAACAACACCACAAGTAGGTTTGTATATTATACAGTCCATTGTTTTATTCTCCAAAAGATCTGTGACCTTTGTAAGGCTTACAGTGCCCTGGAAAGACCCCTTACCTAGACTTCTCAATAGGGGGTCTGAATTGACACTGACACAGAATGTCTGAGACAGCATCATGGTCTTCTAGTTAGAGGTCAATGGTGGACTGGTTGTGGCAGTAACTATCATAGCTTGTTTTGCTACCTTCCTTACATGAAGTCTTTGCAGATATTGTTTCTATGAATTCCACTTCCTTTTTTGAAGAAGTGAGGGGATTTTGTCTTTATAAACATGATGGGTCATTCTGCAGTATGACAACTGGAAAAAAATAGGAGGGTATGAATGGATCTGAGTAATGCAAAGAATGGGCTAGATGAGACCCCTTCCAAGTACCACTTCCATTTGCTTGTGACCTCATCTGTGACAAGTATGTGGCCCCTCGTTTTATCCCTAGTTCTGTGATGACTAACTTCACATGATAAGCACTTTGTCTCGTGCCTGTACTCTATATCTCGTCTCTTGCCTGAGACTTTCTGGTTTCCACTGAGTTGAAAGTGCCATATGAAGTGAAGTGCCAGAAAATACACTGGCACCTATGCTTGTACAGCTCTGAAGTTGAACTTTTGATTGAGCAGAAGTGGGAAATGGTGACTGTATTCTTCTCTACCTGAAGGACTCTCTTAAATTGCACATGGTGGGGAAGGGATGGTGGGATGAACTGGGAGATTAAGATTGACCTATGTACACTACCATGTACAAAATAGATAGCTAGTGGAAACCTGCTATAAAGCACAGGAGGCTCTATGATGACCTAGATGGGTGGGCTGGGGGCATTGGTGTGAGAAAGGTCCAAGAGGAGGGAGATACTTGTATGCATATAGCTGATTCATTTTGTGGTTCAGCAGAAACTAGCACAACATTGTAAAAACAATTATACTCCAAATAAATAAATAAATAAATATAATGTTTTTTAAAATGCAGTAGTAACTATGCCCTCAGAAAACAGACCTATGAGATGAAGCAAAATCAGTTGTGCTGGATTTCAAGCATTGACCAGCTCTATAGTTCTTTCCTATTTACACTCCTTCATTTGATACCTCCCTTTGATTTCCTTCCCTTTTGAAGTCCTGGGTTTCTTTCACCAGTAAAGTATTCACATATGCAGTTTTGCCTTAAGCTTTGATTCTAGAAAAAGTAAGCTAGTATATCACATGCCTTAGACACATGTGTCTACTTCTTATACCTACACTGATTTTCTTTTTTCTTACTTGAGTAGCAAACTCCTGATCATTCTTCAAGTCTTGTTTCAGTGGGCCAGCTATAAGTCTTGATCCACTCAAGCAGAATTAATCATTTTCTCCATTATGTTACTGTTAGCTTTCTAGCACATATGTTTACATTATATTTACCATGTATTTTATAGTAGTTTATATTGCTGATTAAACATGAGCTCCTTGAGAGCCATATCTTATGCTTCTTTGTATCTTCTATATCATTAATGGTCTCTGAGACTTAGTAGGTAATCATTATTTTTTTATTGAAGGATAATTGCTTTACAGAATTTTGTTGTTTTCTGTCAAACCTCAATATGAATCAGTCATAGGTATAGATAAATCCCCTCGCTTTTGAACATCCCTCCCATCTCCCTCCCCATCCCACCCCTCTAGGTTGATACAGAGTCCCTGTTGAATTTCCTGAGCCATATAGCAAATTCCCATTGGCTATCTATTTTACATATGGTAAATAGGAAAAGGAGTACGTCAAGGCTGTATATTGTCACCCTGCTTATTTAACTTCTATGCAGAGTACATCATGAGAAACGCTGGGCTGGAAGAAGCATAAGCTGGAACCAAGATTGCCGGGAGAAATATCAATAACCTCAGATATGCAGATGACACCACCCTTATGGCAGA
>NW_011495046.1:501580-513883 GCF_000754665.1 Bison bison bison | reverse complement strand
ACAGCAGATATGCAGATGACACCACCCTTATGGCAGAAAATGAAGAGGAACTCAAAAGCCTCTTGATGAAAGTGAAAGTGGAGAGTGAAAAAGTTGGCTTAAAGCTCAACATTCAGAAAACGATGATCATGGCATCTGGTCCCATCACTTCATGGGAAATAGATGTGGAAACAGTGGAAACAGTGTCAGACTTTATTTTGGGGGCCTCCAAAATCACTGCAGTGGTGACTGCAGCCATGAAATTAAAAGATGCTTATTCTTTGGAAGAAAAGTTATGACCAACCTAGATAGCATATTGAAAAACAGAGACATTACTTTGCCAACAAAGGTCTGTCTAGTCAAGGCTATGGTTTTTCCAGTTGTCATGTATGGATGTGAGAGTTGGACTGTGAAGAAAGCTGAGCCCCGAAGAATTGATACTTTTGAACTGTGGTATTGGAGAAGACTCTTGAGAGTCCCTTGGACTGCAAGAAGATCCAACCAGTCCATTCTGAAGGAGATCAGCCCTGGGATTTCTTTGGAAGGAATGATGCTAAAGCTGAAACTCCAGTACTTTGGCCACCTCATGCGAAGAGTTGACTCATTGGAAAAGACTCTGATGCTGGGAGGGATTGGGGGCAGGAGGAGAAGGGGACGACAGAGGATGAGATGACTGGATGGCATCACCAACTCAATGGATGTGAGTCTGGGAGTTGGTGATGGACAGGGAGGCCTGGTGTGCTGCGATTCAGGGGGTCGCAAAGAGTCGGACACAACTGAATGACTCAACAGAACTGAACTGAACTGAATGTAAGTTTCCATGTTACTCTTTCCGTACATCTCACCCTCTCCTCCCCTCTCCCCATGTCCATACGTCTATTCTCTATGTCTGTTTCTCCATTGCTGCCTTGTAAACAAATTCTTCAGAACCATTTTTCTAGATTCTGTATATGTGCGTTGGAATATGATATTTATCTTTCTCTTTCTGACTCACTTCACTCTGTATAATAGGTTTTAGGTTTATCCACCTCATCAAAACTGACTCAAATGTGTTTCTTTTTATGGCCTAGTAATATTCCATTGTGTATATGTATCACAACTTCTTTATACATTCATCTGTCGATGGACATCTAGGTTGCTTCCATGTCCTAGCTATTCTAAATAGTGCTGCAATGAACAATGGGATACATGTGTCTTTTTCAACTCTGGTTTCCTCAGGGTATATGCCTAGGACTGGGATTGCTGTGTCATGTGGTGGTTTTATTCCTAGTTTTTACTGCCTTCTATAATGGCTGTATAAATTTAGATTCCCACCAACAGTGCAAGAATGTTCCCTTTCCTCCACACCCTCTCCAGCATTTATTGTTTGTAGACTTTTTGATGAGGGCCATTCTGACTGGTGTGAGGTGATATCTCATTATGGTTTAGATTTGCATTTCTCTAATAATGAGCAATGTTGAGCATCATTTCATGTGTTTGTTAGCCATCTGTATGTTTTCTTTGGAGAAATATCTGTTTAAGTCTTTTTCCCACTTTTTGATTGGGTTGTTTGTTTTTCTGGTATTGAGTTATATGAGTTGCTTGTATATTTTGGAAATTAATCCTTTGTCAGTTGTTTCATTTGCTATTATTTTCTCCCATTCTGAGGGTTGTCTTCTCACCTTGCTTACAGTTTCCTTTGCTGTGAAAAAGCTTTAAAATTTAATCAGGTCCCACTTGTTTACTTTTGTTTTTATTTCCATTACTCTAGGAGGTGAGTCATAGAGGATCTTGCTTTGATTTATGCCATCAAGTGTTCTGCCTATAATTTCCTCTAAGAGTTTTATAGTTTCTGGTCTTACATTTATTTCTGGGCTCTCTATCTTGTTCCATTGGTCTATATTTCTGTTTTGTGCCAGTACCATACTGTCTTGATGACTGTAGGTTTGCAGTATAATCTGAAGTCAGGAAGGGTGATTCCTCCAGCTCCATTCTTCTTTCTCAACACTGCTTTGGCTGTTTGGGGTCTTTCATGTTTCCACATGATTTGTGATTTTTTTTGTTCTAGTTTTGTGAAAAATGCCATTGTTAATTTGATACGGATCACATTGAATCTGTAGATTGCATTTGGTAGTATAGTCACTTTCACAATATTGATTCTTCCTACCCAGGAACATGGAATATCTCTCCATCTGTTTATGTCATCTTTGATTTCTTTAATGAGTGCCTTATAATTTTCTGTGTACAGTTCTTTTGTCTCCTTAGGTAAGTTTATTCCTAGATATTTAATCGTTTTTGTTGAAATAGTGAATAGGATTAATTCCTTAATTTCTCTTTCTGATTTTTCATTGTTATTATATAGAAATGCAAGTGATTTCTATGTATTGATTTTATATCGTGCAACTTTGCTAAATTCACTGATTAGCTCTAGTAATTTTCTGAAACTATCTTTAGGGTTTTCTATGTACAGTATCATGTCATCTGCAGACAATGAGAGCTTTGCTTCTTTTTTTCTGATCTGAATTTCTTTTATTTCTTTTTCTTCTCTAATTGCTGTAGCTAGGATTCCCAGAACTATGTTGTGTAATGGTGAAAATGGACACCCTTGTCTTGTTCCTGATATTAGGGAACTGCTTTCCGATTTTCACCATTGAGAATAATGTTTGCTGTAGTTTTATCATATATGGCCTTTACTATGTTGAGGTAGGTTCCTTCTTTGCCCATTTTTTGAAGATTTTTAATCATAAATGGGTGATGAATTTTGTCAGTTTTTTTCTGCAGCTATTGACATTATCATATGATTTTTATCTTTCAATTTGTTAATATGGTGTACCCCATTGATTGATTTGCATATAGTGAAGAATCCTTGCATTCCTGGAATAAACCCAACTTGATCATGGTGTATGAGCTTTTTGATATGTTGCTGAATTCTGTTTGCTAAAATTTTGTTGAGGATTTTTTCATCTATGTTCATCAGTGATATTGGCCTTTAGTCTTCTGTTTTTTTGTAGTATCTTTGTCTGATTTTGGTATCAGTTTGATGATGGCCTCATAGAATGAGTTTAAAGTGTTCCTTCCTCTGCAATTTTTTGAAAGAGTTTTAGAATATAGGCATTAGCTCTTCTCTAAATGTTTGATAGAATTCTCATGTAAAGCCATCTGGTCCTGGGCTTTTGTTTTTTATGAGATTTTTGATCCTAGCTTCAATTTCAGTGCTTGTGGTTGGATTGTTCATAATTTCTATTTCTTCCTGGTTCAGTCCTTGGAAGACTGAACTTTTCTAAGAATCTGTCCATTTCTTCCAGGTTATCCATTTTATTGTGATATAGTTGTTCATAATAGTCTCTTATAATCCTTTGTATATCTGCATTGTTTGTTGAACCTCTCCTTTTTCACTCCTAATTTTGTTGATTTGATTCTTCTCTCTTTTTTTCTTGATGAGTCTAGCTAAAGGCTTGTCAATTTTGTTTATCTTCTCAAAGAACCAACTTTTAGTTTTATTCATCTTGACTATTGTTTCTTTTTCATTTATTTCTGCTCACGTCTTTATGATTTCTTTTCTTCTACTAATTTGGGGGTTCTTTTGTTCTTCTTTTTCCAGTTGTTTTAGGTGTAAAGTTAGGTTGTCTATTGATGTTTTTCTTGTTTTTTGAGGTAGGATTGCATGGCTATAAACTTCCCTCTTAGCACTGCCTTTGCTGTATCAAAAAGGTTTTGAGTTGTCATGTTTTCATTGTCATTTGTTTCTAGAAATTCTTTGATTTCCCTTTTGATTTCTTCAACAACCTGTTCATTACTTAGAAATGTGTTGTTTAAACTCCATGTGTTTGTGTTTCTTACAGTTCTTTTCTTGTAATTGATATCTAGTCTCATAGTGTTGTGGTCAGAGAAGATGCTTGATATGATTTCAATTTTCTTAAATTTACTGACGTTTGATTTGTGACCCATGATGTGGTCTATCCTGGAGAATGTTCCATGTGCAGTTGAGAAGAAGGTGTATTCCGCATTTGGATGGAATGTCCTGAAGATATCAATGAGATTCATTTCATGTAATGTATCATTTAAGACTTGTGTTTCCTTATTAATTTTCTGTTTTGATGATCTGTCCATTGGTGTGAATAGGGCGTTAATGTCTCCTACTATTATTGTGTTACTGTAGCATTCCCATTTTTCCCCCTAGTTCTTTTGTCCTATTGAGTTTTGTGTGGTTCTATATATTCTTTTCCATTGATCAGGTGGTCCTTTCACTCTCAGCTGATGTTCTCCTTGCATCTCTGTGTCTGAAGGTATACCTCTGAGGTATCCATGGAGAGAGATGTATTCCACATCACCTACTCTTCTGCCATCTTGTTCTCCATTATTTTTTAATGGAATGAATTAAGTAAAAATTTAATATTAAGACCATGTTCTAGTTATGTGGCTTCTGTGAATGCAGTGAAATATCTAAGATTTGTAGACTTATACTATATAAGCACCTGTCATGTAACTATTTGTACCAATTATGTATGCATATTGAATATCTAAGAGTATTTTATTTACCTATGTATTTTATCTTCCTGCTAGCTATCTATCTCCTGCATACCTCTCTCTCTATTGTTAGTATGTACTATCCTTTTGAGAATGAGAAAGAAAACAGACAAATACTACTGATTAAGCAATGGACTCTGAGGTTACTTGTTCAAAGTTAAAACACTGTATGCTTTGGAGAAATGACTTATATTGCTTTAGTTGAGAATTGAGCCTACATTGCTGCCTTGTTTGGGCTTGGTAGAGATTTTGCTGTTATTTCCCCAGTAACTGAGATGACAATAAAGAAATTTTATTTGCAGCTTCAGATGCAGATTCAGTATAGATTCCTAAGCACATATTAATTTATTCACAGCTTCCTCTCTAACATATTTCTCTGTTCCAACCTCCATATCCACCTAGTATAATTGTTATTGTTCTGATTTGTAGGTGTCACTTCTCATTTCTACACTACAGGCTACTTATTTGTCTAAAGCCAGACACTGCGTAACTCCCAAAGAGTTAGAGAAATGTCTACCAGTGTCCAGAACATCATCATTTGTCAGCATATTATGTTTCTCATTTATCAGCTTTTTTTCAAATTTAGCAGTTAGGCTTTTGCCTCCAAAATCACCAAAAATAGCATCAAATCCTGAGTGCGTCAGTAGTATAAGAACTTTAATATCTGTTCTAGAAAAGAGTTACCACTTATCATATTATAAGTGTTCAGAAAGTATACAATGATAATTTTGTATCCAGTTGAAAATACATTATTAGTGTGTAATTATTCCCTATTGAATTTATTTCTGATCTGGATATATTATTTATGGGTGAGAATAAAGGAGAAAATCACTCTTTGTTTGCTCATTTTACCTCTTTATGATTTCTCCAAACTACTTAGTTTTTGGAGGATGGCATTTTGAGATAATGAACCCTGGAAAGTACCTGCACTATATTCAGGGCATTTATTTGAAATGAATTAAAGTTCTTGAAGATTCTATTGTATTCTTTCTTTATCAAGCATTTAAGAAATTTCTCAATTCCTGTCAAGGCAGTTAATGTTTCTTATTCTGAGGTTGATGTAAAATGCTGCAAAACAACTTCAGGAGAGTATGGTGGCAATCTCCATACTGTCAAAGAGAAGTGATCCACATTTATGATAAAGTAGTTATTTACTGTAAACTTGTAAACTCATTTGTCATTTGTAGTTTTCTATTCAATCATTACACTTTAAACAAAAGAAATATAAATAGGTAGAAAAAGAAAATCAATGGATATTATCACTGTATTAATTAAAACTATTTTGAAAATGGCCACATAACTTCCAGAAAACACCTCAGAGTTGTAACTGAAATCCTACAGATTTTTGTCTTCATTGCCCATGTTTTCAGATGCTGAAGCAATATAACTCACTTCATGGCAGTAAACAAAAAGTGTTTGTTAAAGTAATCTACTTGCCCAACATGACCTAACGGTGTTCTATTTTTTACACTGTCTTTGTATCTACACAGATACAAGCTTCTGTGTGTTTCTCAGACAGATTAGGTCCCAGAAGGGAAGTGTATGGGCAAGCAATGAAAGAAGCTTTGAAATCAGCTGGCTTGTTTGTGAGTGGTCCATTCTAGTACTTCTCTTGGGCTCAAATTTTATACTTGTGATGAAATGAGAGGATGAGGACATGGAGATTGAGTTGGTAAATTCTGTGGCCAAAAGAGGAAAAAGAATTACATATCCTTAAAGAGAACATGCTCCTTCTGATCTTAGCTTTAGTATTGAACAACTTCTCCATTTCACAGATAGGATGAAACCAATTAAGAACCATCAAGAGCTAATATACTCATTGTGAAGATTTTCTTATCTTTTTCTCTTGTATATCCTCTGGCATGCCGTGTTCTGCCATTTGTTCATTTATACTCAAATGGAGCTTCTCAGAAGTGGTACTACTGACATTTTGGATGAGTTAATTCTTTTCTGATGAGTGAAGACTGGGCTGTTTTTGGCATTATACCCTGTTAAGTAGCAACTCTGACTTTTGTTTACTAGATCTGAATAACACAGTTCTTCCCTACCCTAGTTATGACAACCAAAAATATCTCTTTGTTGCTATTCAGTTGCTAAGTCGTGTCTGACTCTCTGTGACCCAATGCACTGCAGCATGCCAGGCTCCTCTATCTACCAGTCTCTCCTGTAGTTTGCTCAAATTCATGTCCATTGAGTCAGTGATGCTGTCGAACTACCTTATTCTCTGCCACCTCCTTCCCATTTTGTCTTCAGTCTTTCCCAGCATCAGGGTCTTTTCCAGTGAGTTGGCTCTTTGCATCACATGGCCAAAGTATTGGAGCTTCAGCATCAGTCCCCAGTGAATATTCAGGGTTGATTTCCTTTAGGATTAATTGATTTGATCTCTTTGCAGTCCAAGGGACTCTCAAGAGTTCTCCAGCACCACAATTCAAAAACATCAATTCTTCAGTACTCAGCCTTCTTCATGGTCCTTCTCTCACATTTGCACATGACTACTGGAAATACCATAGCTTTGAGTATATGGAGCTTTGTCAGCAAAGTGATGTTTCTGATTTTTAATATTCTTTCTAGATTTGCCATAGCTTTCCTTACTAGGAGCAAAAATATATATATATATATATATTGCCAGATATTCCTTGAGATATTTGCAAAAGATCCCTTCAAGTCACCCCTGGTTGAGAACTATTGTACTAAAAGAATAATTCTAAAAACTGCATTAAGTGTGGTGATCTAGCTGCTCTCTTCAGATCTCAGTTGTTCAGCACAGTAAAAGTTTATGTTCACTTTACCATTATATGCATATATTCCTTGTCAGACAGCCTTCCATAATGTAATGAAGAAATATAAGCCCCTTATATTTAATAGATATACCTTTTGCAAGGGGCTTTGAGTCTTTTCTATCCTGTGAATGGAAAAAGATATCAGGAAAAAAAAACTGCTCAATTGTTAACTACATTGGTAAGGAAAGGGCATGCACATTGTATCTGCTTACATTCTGTTGAGAAAAGTAGCCCTTGGCATCACATTGATGAATATGAACTGGAAAATCTAGTCCCTAAGTGGGCAACCATTTCCAAGCAATTATTCCACCCTACTCATAAAGAAAAAAGAGCAAAACATTAATCCTTGAGAAATAAGTGGTATGTCACTTATTCTTCTTTGCTGCTTTACCACAGAATAATTTTTTCTTCCCCATGGACCCCTTTAGTTGGGACTGTTGATAGATGTTTGGGAGAGGAACTAAATTGAGGTGCCACTGGCAGAAGGCGTTCTAAGATATTTACCCTAAAGAGAAGGAAAAAAGTCTTTGAAACCTATAGACACTATAGTTCAACAGTTTGTTGTTGCTCAGTGGTGTCTGACTCCTTTGCAACCCCATGGACTGCAGCATGCCAGGCTTTCCTGTCCTTAACCACCTCTCAGAGCTTACTCAAACTCATGCCGATTGAGTCAGTGATGCCATCAAACCATCTTGTCCTCTGTCATCCCTTCTCCTCCTGCCTTCAATCTTTCCCAGCATCAGGGTCTTTTCTAATGAGTCAGCTCTTCCCATCAGGTGGCCAAAATATTGGAGTTTCAGCTTCAGCATCAGTCCTTCTAATAAATATTCAGGATTGACTTCTTTTAGGATTGGTTGTATCTCCTTGCTGTCCAAGGGACTCTCGAGAGTCTTCTACAACACCACAGTTCAAAAGCATCAGTTCTCTGGCACTCAGCTCTCTTTATGGTTCAACACTCACATCCATACATGACTCCTTGAAAAACGTAGTTTTGTTGGCAAAGTAATGTCTCTGCTTTTTAATATGCTGTCTAGATTGGTCATAGCTTTTCTTCCAAGGAGCAAGCATCTTTTAATTTTGTGGCTGCAGTCACCATCTGCAGTGACTTTGGAGCCCCAAAAACAAAGTCTGTCACTGTTTCCATTGTTTCCCCATCTATTTGCTATAAAGTGATGGGACCAGATGCCCTGATCTTAGTTTTCTGAATGTTGAGTTTTAAGCCAGCTTTTTCACTCTCCTCTTTCACTTTTATCAAGAAGCTCTTTAGTTCCTCTTGCTGTGTGCCATAATGGTGGTGTCGTCTGAGGTTACTGATATTTCTTCCAGCAATTTTGATTCCAGCTTGAGCTTCATTAAGCCCAGAATTCCACATGATGTACTCTGTACTCTGCATAGAAGTTAAATAAGCAAGATGACAATATATAGCCTTGACAAATTCCTTTCGCAATTTGGAAAAAGTCCATTGTTCCATGTCTGGTTCTAACTGTTGCTTCCTGATCTGCATACAGGTTTCTCTGGAGGCAGGTGAGGTAGTCTGGTATTCCCATCTCTTAAAGAATTTCCCACAGCATATTGTGATCCACATAGTCAAAGGCTTTAGTATAGTCAATGAAACAGAAGTAGATGTTTTTCTTGAATTCTCTTGCTTTTTCTATGATCCAACAGATGTTGGCAATTTGATCTCTGGTTCCTCCACCTTTTCTAAATCCAGCTTGAACATCTGGAAGTTCTTGGTTCATGTACTGTTGAAGCCTGGCTTGGAGACATTGAGTTCCACAATTAGACTAATAATAAACAGATTTTTTGAGACACTTCAATGTCTACCATATTATATATTCATCCCAAAATAATTTAAATGTGCATTTTTTAAATTGAATATAGTCTACCATATACTGGTTTTAAAAGAACAGAAGTCTGAAATTGGATTTTGAGTCTGTACTACCTGGTTTATCGTTTGCTCAGGACATTGAATTTTCCAGCATGCCTTTTCTGCATGTGTAATAGGCATAAAACCATGTCTCTTAACAAGAGTTATAAGTTTATTTGAAAAACTCTGCATTGTAGCTAACTTCAAGATATATTTATATCACACTGCTTATTATGAGTAGTGTCGAGCTGGTGACTGGTTACATACTGGTCTACTCTCCATTAGAGAGAAAGATTCTGAATTATCTGAGGACAAACAGTCTTAAAAGCTGCATGGCAATCAGTGAACCCAGGGAATATTTGGACGTATTTGTGGAGACTTCAGTTGGGCTGTATAAAAGGAATCTCCTTTATGATGCAAAGACTATAAATGCCTCTGTGATAATAGGTAAACTATAAGGAAGATGAAATTTTTTTAATTTATTTTTAATTGGAGGATAATTGCTTTACAGTGTTGTGTTGGTTTCTGCCATACAACAGTGTGAATCAGCTTTAAGTATACATATGTCCCCTCCCTCTTAAACCTCCCTCTCATCCAGCCCCACAATCCAACCTCTCTAAGTTGTCACAGAGCACCAGGTTGAGCTCCCTATATAACAAAGCAACTTCCCACTAGCTGTCTGTTTTACATTGGGTAATATATATGTTTCAATGCTACTCTCTCAAAGGCAGATGACTTTTTATAAGTTTTCTCTGGTGGAGATTGGAAGAGTTATGAAGATTGGATGCCTCAGTAACATCTTCCTTACAAGGCTCTCAGGGAAACTATCCATGGTTCTGATACTCAATTTCTAACCTTTCTGCATCCAAGGGCCAGTATCCTTATTCTTGATACAATATTTGCCTTGAACATTATCCTCCTGATTATAACTGCCTTTAATTATCACTGTGCTCCAGACCAAAACTAATCTGAGAAATATTTGTATACCTCAAATGGATTCCAACCTAACTTCCATTAACCTTCATAAGTTAATGAGTTACTTTGCTGCCTAAGTTAATCAATGTCTAGCCTGATCTTCACATTCCCCAGATATGGCCCAGACCCTACATTCTGCTTTCACACTTGGATTAATTACACAACAGGCAAAGCATACATTGTGTATATTGCCAGTGGTCAGAGAATTACTTTCATAAGGAATCAATAACTATAGTGTAAATCAAATTAATTTTTATGGTTTGTGACATTTTTAAGTATTTGAGAAGAACCTGATTGTGAAACACAGGTAAATCTTATGAATAACTTGATATATTATATGAGCAGTGATTTGCTTGTAAATTAGTACTTCTACTGATTGTTCAGGTTTCCTATCTCAGCCAAGAATCCCAGCAGAGTAAAATAATATTTTAACAGATGATGACATCACATGGGCTATGTTGATTCTTACTATGTTATCTCACAGATTCCACTGTCATGTAAATGCTCTACTTTGGAAACAAGAAAAGGAAAGATGAGAATTCTGTTTTGGCATTGTGGTTTGATTATTCTCTTCAACAACTTTTAAGCCTATGAAGTGTATAATTTATGGCAAGCACATGAAACTCATTACCTGTACTAAGAAGAACAGTAATTCACAGAGTTGATTCCAATTAAAGAGTCAGTTTTTAACAGCCAAGGGCACAAATAAGCCAACTTGAGGAGTACTGATCAGGGGGAATTGCAGCATTGACACTGACCAGAAAGTGTATGTTTGCTACCCAATAAGAATCAAATCCAGTAGCAAAAACACTAGGCAGATTCCTTAAAACAAAACAGAGCATACTAGGGTAACAGGACCTAAAACTTACCTAAGAACTAATTTAGATTAAATCAAGTATTCTCAAAGTAAGGAAAAATGGAGTAACTGGCGGGATGATGATTTACCTAAGACATTATTTTCATTTGCATCCGATTGACCTTTTTTTCCAAAATATGACATAAAAATAAACCTGATGTTTATATCTCTTAATGAATATAAAATTTAAAAATATTTTTTAATCTATTTCATTAAATTAACAGTAGTACCACTACTAAGCTTTGCAGCATTTACAAGCACGTGTATATTTCCCCTTGGTGAACTTCCCATAAGAAGTAATACAATATTGTAAACTTTAAAAATAAAATAAAATTAAAAAAAGAAAAAAAAACAAAAGAAGTTTACTGATTGTTCAGATTTCTTATCTCAGCCAAGAATCCCAGCAGAGTACAATAATATTTTAACAGATGATGACATCACATGGGCTACTTTGATTCTTACTATGTTATCTCACAGATTTCACTGTCATGTAAATGTCCTACTTTGGAAACAAGAAAAGGAAAGATGAGAATTCTTTTTTGACATTGTGGTTTGATTATTCTCTTCAACAGCTTTTAAGCCTATGAAGTGTGTGAAGAAATGTGATAAGAAAGCCTTCCTCAGTGATCAATGCAAAGAAATAGAGGAAAACAACAGAATGGGAAAGACTAGAGATCTCTTCAAGAAAATTAGAGACAGCAAGGGAACATTTCATGCAAAGATGGGCTCGACAAAGGACAGAAGTGGTATGGACCTAACAGAAGCAGAAGATATTAAGAAGAGGTGGTAAGAATACACAGAAGAACTGTACAAAAAAGATCTTCACAACCAAGATAATCATGACAGTGTGATCACTCACCTAGAGCCAGACATCCTGGAATGTGAAGTCAAGTTGGCCTTAGAAAGCATCACTACGAACAAAGTTAGTGGAGGTGATGGAATTCCAGTTGAGCTATTTCAAATCTTGGAAGATGATGCTGTGAGAGTGCCGCACTCAACTGCCAGCAAATTTGGAAAACTCAGCAGTGGCCGCAGGACTGAAAAAGGTCAGTTTTCATTCCAATCCCAAAGAAAGGCAATGCCATAGAATGCTCAAACTACTGCAGAATTGCACTCATCTCACATGCTAGTAAAGTAATGCTCAAAATTCTCCAAGCCAGGCTTCAGCAATATGTGAACTGTGAACTTCCAGATGTTCAAACTGGTTTTAGAAAAGGCAGAGGAACCAGAGATCAAATTGCCAACATCCGCTGGATCATGGAAAAAGCAAGAGAGTTCCAGAAAAACATCTATTTCTGCTTTCTTGACTATGCCAAAGCCTTTAACTGTGTGGATCACAA
>NW_011495046.1:489706-501320 GCF_000754665.1 Bison bison bison | reverse complement strand
TGACCAATCTAGATAGCATACTCAAAAGCAGAGACCTTACTTTGCCAACAAAGGTCCGTCTAGTCAAGGCTATGGTTTTTCCTGTGGTCATGTATGGATGTGAGAGTTGGACTGTGAAGAAGGCTGAGCATCAAAGAATTGATGCTTTCGAACTGTGGTATTGGAGAAGACTCTTGAGAGTCCCTTGGACTGCAAGGAGATCCTACTAGTCCATTCTAAAGGAGATCAGTCCTGGGTGTTCTTTGGAAGGACTGATGCTAAAGCTGAAACTCCGATACTTTGGCACCTCATGCGAAGAGTTGACTCATTGGAAAAGACTCTGATGCTGGGAGGGATTGGGGACAAGAGGAGAAGGGAATGACAGAGGATAAGATGACTGGATGGCACCACTGACTTGATGGACATGAGTTTAGGTGAACTCCGGGAGTTGGTGGTGGACAGGGAGGCCTGGCGTGCTGTGATTCATTGGGTCACAAAGAGTCAGACACGACTGAGCGACTGAACTGAACTGAACTGAAACTTCTCATGTGTATGTTCAGTCATATCTGACTCTCTGCACTCCCATGGACTGTAACCTGCCAAGCTCCTCTGTCCATGGAATTTTTGAGGCAAGAATACTGGAATGGGTTTTCATGTCCTCCTTCCAAGGAATCTTCCTGACCCAAGGATCAAACCCACATCTCTTTTATCTCCTACTCTGGTAGGCAGATTCTTTACCACTGCACCACCTGGTAATACCACATACATATATAAAAGTCTGATAAATTAAGCAGGCTTTCTCTACTTACATTCCTTTTTATTGGATAGAATCCAAGATATTTGAATATGGAAAGCAAAGAATAATACCTAAATGATAGTACAAAAATATTCATTGGCAACTATTGTTTTTACTTTTACCTTTTCTATGTTGCTGCTGCTACGAAGTCGCATCAGTCATGTCCAACTCTGTGCGACCCCATAGACAGCAGCCCACCAGGCTCCTTTGTCTCTGGGATTCTCCAGGCAAGAACACTGGAGTGGGTTGCCATTTCCTTCTCCAGTGCGTGAAAGTGAGAAATGAAAGTGAAGTCACTCAGTCATGTCTGACTCTTCGTGATCCCATGGACTGTAGCCTACCAGGCTCCTCCGTCCATGGGATTTTCCAGGCAAGAGTACTGGAGTGGGGTGCCATTGCCTCTCTGTATGTGATACCATATGAACACAGATAAAAATTTATTAAGGTTTTGGCCTCATTTTCAGTGATTTAAGTAGCAGAATCAGCTTAAAGACAAAATTAATTTTCCAGGACTTACGATGGTTAGTCTAGTTGCCACTAGTTCCATATTGTTGATTACACATTTTGAGTTTTGTGGCTGCTTTCATTTCACATTTGGCAATTTTAGTGTTTACCCCAGATACAATTAACTTGAAGGCCTAACAGGGGAAAAAAAATTACTGTTAAAGAACGACATTTTCCACGTCTTAAAATTGGGTAATGTGTGATCATTTTCTTCTCTTCAAGTCTGTTCTTTCTTAAATGTTCTTTAGGAAAGTGCTTCAAAACTTTAATATGAACATGAATCATTTATGCATCTTATTAAAATGCAGAATCTGGAAATTTTTAGATTTCTAAAAAGCACCCAGCTAATGCCGATGCTGCTGATCTGCAGACCATACTTCTAGTTTTTATTATGTAATAGTTACTATTTCTATAGCTATTGTAGTAAGCTATTTGACCTCCTTAATTCAGGACCAATAGGGATGGTGAATATAATGATTAAGACCATGGGTTCTAGTGTCAGGTGATCTGAGTTTGACTTCCAGCTTGACTTCACCTTTACTTAGCTGTGACTAAACTATTAAATGTTTCTAAGCCCGAGTTTCCCATTATATAAAAAGAATATAATACCTGGTCCTAAATCATGGAATCCTTGTGTCCAATACATAAGATAAAGCTTATAAAGTACTTAACCCACTGATGGGTACATAGTAGATACTCTAAAATATTAGGCATGATCATTTATGTTTGTATTTACATGAAGTAGAAGAGGCTTTCAGAGATTATATAGTTTAACCCTATATTTTTATAGCTTGGATTATTGAGACGTGTAAGATAAACTGAGTTTCTTTGGATAAGTCAGCAAGTGCTGGTTAATAACCTGGATAATAAGATAGTGTAATAGGTGCAGCATTTGAGAGAAAACTTAAAAGATTAAGACAGTTAAAGTTCACTATTTTCACAGATGCATAATCAAAAAATAAACCCAGTATACATTATATTATTTAAAAGATCTTTATATTTTCATATACATCTATTTTTTTCAAACATCAATTTTTTGTGATATTTCAAACACTTTATGATACAGCTCATACAATTTTTAGAGCCATTTTAGCAGAGAAAACCTTGAGGTGCAGATAGAAATTTATAACATACTTCTTCAACAGAATAATTGCTGGCAGATATCATCAATTTTTTTATGCTTAAGAAATCTCTATGGATGTCTGCCACTGTTAGGTCCTGAGACTCAAGAGGCATGCATTTTAATTCTCTTTCTGTTTCTCACTGATTATGGGATTTGGGATAAGTCAATTTTATCTCTGACTCAGTTTTATAAACTATAAAATATCCATTTTTCCTTCAAGCATCAAGTATAGTTCTGGGTATTGATAAAAATTTGTTGTTGGATTATCATCAATATGAATTCATTATTATATAATAAGACATCTTCAGAAAATAACCAAGGCTATCAATGACATAAGCACTTTATTGTAGGTAATCCAATGTCAGTGATTTCTACAGTGATTAAAAGTAAGGGCCCAATTCTTCAGGTGTTAAAAACACTGAGAAATTGGGTAGCAGCTGTTGATATTGCACAAGCTAAATTATTAACCATATATGTGTAAAAATATGCATTCCCTTTAGGAAGAAATTACCCTACATTATTGTGAAATACAGTGGCATTAACTTTATTTCCAGCTCAATTTTTAAAAACAGATGTTAATATTATTATAATACAGATGCAAGTTTTCTATGAGACTTTCCAGCTCAATCTTTAGAAATAAATATCAATATTATTATAAAACAGATGCAAGTTGTCTATGAGGCTTTCCAAAAGATTTTCTCATGGTTTAAGATCTTTTTAAAAAATTTTTGCCTGTGTTTTTTTTTCTCCCATAAAATGACATCCAAATGCAAATATATGTGGACAGAAAAAAGATGGTCTTAGTAAAGACCTTTTCATTAGAAATAGATTAACATTTAAAGACCTTAGGTCTGTTTTTACAGAAAATGCATTTTAAAATTCTGATTATGAGATTTGCTCTATGAAAAGACTCCTTCATTCTGCAAAGGCGGCGGCCATGAATCTGTTCCTCTGTTCTGAATGTTGTATGTGGGGGTGTGTTTGTGAGGGGGTTCCCTGGTAATCTTGAACAGCTTGAAGCGACCCATTCTGTGAATTACTGACTATGGTGCCAAAATATAAATAATAAAGCTTGGTTTAAAAAAAAAAATTCTGATTATCTGTAAATTTTCATTACATTCCTGAGAATGTTCTTCTCAATGAAGAACAAAATTTGTCTAAGAAAAACTTACTTGTATTTGGAACAGCATAAAAACTGATACCTTTGAGTTTCCTCAAGTAGTGGTGCCCAAAACTATTTAGGCAGCCTCTACTTGTTTCTTTTTGTAACTTCTATGTATATATTCCTTTACCTGTTGAGGATGTCAGCATTTTAGCATTCCCCACGTGCCTAGGGCTGTTAGTTTTTGAAACCCCATCCCTTTTGCTGTTCATTGTTCCTCTGTGGGTCACTCAAAAATATCAGATACAGCCGTTGCTTTTACCTGTAACTTTGCCCCAAGGTAATAGTTGATGAAAGTGTAAAGAACAGCTAGAGAAGAGGATTTGGAACTTAGAAGAGAAAGTACAGTATCTTTCTAGGTCTATTTCTAGTTATCCAGTCACTAAGTCATGTCTGACTCTTTGCCACCCTGTGGACTGTAGCCCACCAGGCTCCTCTGTCCATGGGATTCTCTAGGCAAGAATACCGGAGTGGGTTGCCATTTCCTTCTCCAGGGAGGTCTATTCTAAAGAATGCTATCATTTTGAATTAACACGTTCAAATCAAAGGACTGAAAGATGTCTTGGCCTCATTTATTTATCTCTTTTCTTAATTAGGAAGGTTTTGATTTTTAACTATTATATATAAAAATCATCCAAAATTGTTATCAAGGGGTTTTCTGAGTCTTTTATTTTTTATATTTTATTATAGTTGATTTACAATGTTGTGTTAGTTTTTGGTGTACAGTAAATTGGTTGTTTTACATATATATTTATTATTCAGATTCTTTTCTAATATAGACTGTCACAAGAATATTAAGTAGAGTTCCTTGTACTATACAGTAAGTCCTTGGTGGTTATCTATCTTACATATAGTAGTTTAATATGCTAATCCCAAGCTCATGAGTTTGCTTCCCCCTACCCACATTTCCCCTTTGGTACCCATAAGTTTGTTTTTCACATCTGTAAGTTTGTTTCTATTTTTAAATAAGTTCATTTGTGTCATTAAAAAAATAAATTCCACATATGAGTGATATCATATGACATTTGTCTTTCTTTGTCTGATTTACTTCACTTAGTATGATAATCTCTAAGTCTGTCAACACTGAGGCAAGTGGCATTATTTTGTTCTTTTTTATGGCTGAGTAGTATTCTATTTTATATGTTGTGCATAACATATCTTCTTTATCCATTTCTCTGTTGCTTTCATGTCTTGGATATTGTAGTGTTGCAGTGAACACTGAGGTGCACGTGTCTTTTCGATTACGGTTTTCTCTAGATGTATGCCCAGGAGTCGGATCGCTGGATTATATGATAATTTTATTATTTTCGTTTTTTAAGGAAACTCCATACTATTTTCCATAGTGGTTGTACAAGTTTACATTTCCACCAACAGTGCAAGAGGGTTCCCTTTTCTCCACACCTTCTCCAACATTTATCGTTAGTAGACTTTTTGATGATGACTATGCTGACTGCTCAGAGAAGGCAATGGCACCCCACTCCAGTACTCTTGCCTGGAAAATCCCATGGATGGAGGAACCTGGTAGGCTACAGTCCACGGGGTCGCTAAGAGTCAGACACGACTGAGTGACTTCACTTTCATTTTTTCACTTTCATGCATTGGAGGAGGAAATGGCAACCCACTCCAGTGTTCTTGCCTGGAGAATCCCAGGGATGGGGAAGCCTGGTGGGCTGCCGTCTATGGGGTCGCACAGAGTTGGACACGACTGAAGTGATGCAGCAGCAGCAGCAGCAGCAGCAGCAGCATGCTGACTGCTGTAAGGTAATACCTCATTATAGTTTTGATTCTTATTTCTCTGATAATTAGTGATAGTGCACATCTTTTCATATGCTATTTGGCCATGTCTGTGTCTTCTTTGGAGAACTGTCTATTCATATCTTCTACCTAGTTATTTTTTTTAATAGAAATGCATGAGCTTTTTGTATATTTGGACAGTAACCCCTCGTCAGTCATTCTGTGGGTTGCCTTTTTGTTTTGTTTGTGATTTCTTTTGCTGTGCAGGAGCTTTTACGTTTAATTAGGTCTCCTTTGTTTATTTTTTATTTTATTTTCATACTCTTGGGGGTAGATCAAAGAATATAATGCTATGATTTATGTCAAAGAATTTTCTGCCTGTGTTTTCCTCTAAGAATTTAATAGTATCTGGCCTTACATTTAGGTCTTTGATCCATTTTCATTGTTTTTGTGTGTAGTTTTAGGGAATGTTCTAATTTCACTCTTTTACATATTGCTGTCCAGTGTTCCCAGCACCACTTATTGAAGAGACTGTCTTTTCTCTATGACCTCCTTTGTCATAGATTAATTGACCATAGGTGGGTGCATTTATTTCTGGGCTTTTTATCTTTTCAGTGATGATTGGCATTTCTGTCCTAGGGCCAGTGCCATACTGTTTTGATTACTGTAGCTTTGTAGTATAGTCTGAAGCCAGGAAGCCTTATTCCAGGTCCATTTTTCTTTTTCAGGATTGCTTTGGCTATTTGGGGCTTTTTGTATTTCCAAACAGATTTTAAAACTGAGTCTGTGAGAAAGGATATATAGAAGCCTTCCTTATTTACAAATATTTCTGTAAGCCCATCAGCAAACTATCTGAGCCCTGGATAACATTTTGAAAGATGCCTTGATCCAGCCTCAGACCACATAGTTAATTAAGGGAAAATATTTTTACAAGTAAAAATAAGCTTAGCTTATTGCTCAGTATTTGTAATTGTCTGAAAAAATATTTAGCAACAATACAAAGTAAAATAAAAATTAAGTCCTTTTCATAAAATATTAATATGATTTTGCAATGATCATGAGATGCACTTACTTAATATAGATATAAACTTTTTGATTTGAGTCATAGGGACAATCTGGGATGTTGTGAGTGATTTTGAGCAATTTCAGAATATATGCTTGAAATATAATAAATTTAGAAATAAAGTATCTCTCCAAACAAATCACTTTTATTTGACATCTCAGCAGTGAACATTGTGATCTGACAGATTTGAAGTTAGCATGTGAATGTGAAAAATATTAGTTTTGTAAGTATATAAGGAAACATTGTTTTGCTACACAGTGATGATCTATTGAAAAAGTAACCACTGTACCAGAAAATACTTTCTTTGATGTATATATTCACTAGGGGCAGAGCTTGACAGCTGATTCATTTAGGAAAATCTCTATTAATACTGTAATTCTTAAACTTAAATTGCAACTGGCTTTTAGAGTTAAACATAGGTCTAATTTGAGCTAATATTAGTGCAAAGACCCTACAGCTCTCATTGCCAGACTGCTTTACATAATCCATAAGAGTGGCTGTGTAATTTAAATTTATTCTGGGAGTTGGCTTTGATCAGAAATAATTTCTGTCACATAAAAATTTTGATAAGCTTGCCGTGTTCCATGTTTCCACAGTCATGATAGCTCATCCCCTTGGAATTATCAAGAGAATGACTGGGCCCTCACAACCTGCTCAATTAGTGTTTTCACTTACAAGGCACTCAGTCCTCTGGAAAGCAGAAAGAGTTACTACTCAAAACTGATCCTGAGACAAAGCATTAATATATATTAATATATAATAATAATAATAATAAATATATATATAACTCATAATAACAAAGGCTGATATTAAGACATTATTATTTATTCTTCAAGGGGGTATGTTTCAGAGATGTCATTTTTCCTCACAAGCTCTGATTTCCCCTTGGTAGAGTGATGGTCTCTTCCTGTCTGGGTTCTAACCTGTTCCTAGCTGGAGAACCAATATGAGACATGGAGAAAGAGCTACCTTGCTATTCTTGACTGAGGGGACTGTGACCTTTGTTGACTATATATTCTCTTGGCTTGTAGCTATTAAAAGTGAGGCCAGGTTTTCTGCCATTCTTTTCACAGCTGGACTCTGACTTGAGAGTCATAGAACAAATTGCAGGTGGTAACCAGAGCTAGGTCTTGAATTCACCTACAGGCCTTTGCCTAAGGCCGTCATTTTGTCATAGTCTACATTTTACCTCCTCTGAATGCATAGGAGGGAAAAAATGCACTTGATCCTAAATGAGTTCATCAAAATTCAAAGGTATTTGTCAGGAAAGGTAGTTTGTCAAAAAAAAAAAAAAAATCAGGATAAGAGTTTATTTGCAAAATGAAAAATGAAAAAGTCCCTCAGCTTCCTCTTTCCAGAAAGATTTGTAAAATGCTGCCTTAAGTAAAAGTGGAGAATTGAAACAGTTGTTTACATATCATAGATAGTGATATCAATTGGAGTTTTAAAAGATACACACACAAACCATTTTATTGTATTCAAAATATTGTATTAATATAGTATATGTATGTATTTCTAAGATGTATTCCTGTATAATGTATATATGCACAGCTATAGTTATTTCTTTCTACCCACTTTATGTCCATTTAGATCAATAACTTAATTTTGGCTTTTTGAATAATTAAGGTGAGAGTTGCTATTTTAATGCATTTCTGGGTTTGGTTTGCTCTTGTTCTTATCATCTGCTAAAGCTCTGTTACCAGCTGGAAAGTAGTTTTTGTTCATTCATTTGTTATAATCCCTTTATAAGTCATACCCAAGCAAATATATATTTTTAGCAAGCAACCAGAGCTACTCTGATTACAGATAAACTGTGTGTGCTATGCCTAGTTGCTTAGTCATGTCCGACTTTTTGCGACTCCATGGACTGTAGCTCACCAGGCTCCTCTGTCCATGGGATTCTCTAGGCAAGAATACTGGAGTGAGTTGCCAATGCCCTCCTCCAGGTTATCTTCCCAACCCAGGGGTTGAACCCAGGTCTCATACATTGCAAGAGTGCTGTTTACCTTCTGAGCCACCAGGGAAGCCCAAGAATACTGGAGTAGGCCGCCTATCCCTTCTTCACAGGAACTCCTGACCCAGGAATCAAACCAGGGTCTCCTGCATTGCGGGCGGATTCTTTACCAGCTGAGCTGCCAAGGAAGCCCTAACTGATGCTAAAAATGAGGGAGAAGAGGAGTGCTCCCTGGATGGACATCAGAGATGCCGGCTGCCTCACTTTCCTCCCCAAAGGTGCAGTCCCACCACCTGCCACACCTTAAGAGAGAGAGATTAGGGGTACGAGCAAGGGCAGGGGTTATATAAAAACATGGGAGGATAAATTCAAAATCGTAATGAAAAGGTATGTAGTGGACTTGGAGTTCACTCGTCCAGTCTTTTCTCAAAGTGTTGTCTGAGTGAGCTTTCCTGGCAGAATCCTCCCTACCTAGTGAGTCTCTCTGTAGGGTTGTGTGCCCAGGCTATAGGGCACACTAGATAATTATTTAACTACACACTAAGGGTTGGCAAATCACTAATTCTAATCTAATATCCTTTCTAGCATCATTGATTTACATTGGTTCCATCATGATCACTATCATCAGCATCATAATAGCTAGAATTTATTGAGAGTTTACTTGGCAGGGTACTGCACTTTTCCTGCCTTATCTTCTTTAATGTTCACAACAATCCTATAAATTAGGATCACATGAGTCATATGAATAAATAGAAACAAGCCTAGAGAACTGAGGTACTTTCCCAAGGTCACAGCAATTAGAAAGTGATAGGGGCAGAATTCAATCCCTCTTCTGAATGACTATAGAGCCTTCACTTGAATACTTTGTAGATAAAAACTATTTTTAAAATGAATATTCCTTTTTGTAGAGACTCTAACATAGTGGAGATGAATACAAAATATTTTAGGGAAAAATACCGTTAACTCAAATACTTCAAAGATAGTCCAAATAGCTTAATCTTATCTGGTCTGTTGTATTAACAGAAATATTGGAGTCAGCCACAAATTACAACAAATGGACATGGAGATATGGAACATTGAATAAGGCCAGCATATACAACCTAAAATTTCCCTAAGGAGATCGGAATTTGCTCTGGCAAATGTTAAACAAGGAATAGTGAAGGCTTTTGTAGTGATTAAGTAAAACATCTTCAGTTCCAAGCTTCAAGTTCTTTTTATTTGTTTGTAAATCTCTATTGTCTAATACAAGGTTTGGTATATAATAAGATTCAAAATTATTATTGAATAAATTGAATTGGTTATGAAATTGAAAAGTAAAAATTACTTGTGAGAGGCCATCTTGATAGCTTTTCAAATCTGATATGATGTCTTGATGGAAGAGAGGCTCCTTTTCACCTGTTATGTCAACAATAAGACTACACCTTAGTGAAGAACATATTTGAGGAGTGTATGAATAAAATATTTTAAAATATAAAGGGGGAATCAGAGATATCATCATGGCATGATGCCAAGGACTTTCAGTGCATTTTTTATTAGTAATAGTAAATGCAGCATTAAAAAGTGATCCATATTGAGATGGACTCAGGACATTAGTCTAAAATTTGGTGTGATGTAGATAATACCTTGGAAGTTAAAGTCAGAAAGACCTAGTTTCAAGTCATAGCTCTCCACAATGTTGTATGTGCCAGGACAACATATATAGCCTCCTCACTTATAAAATAGGGATTAAAATGCATGATTATTGATGTGTGGGAGGGTGTGAATGTCTTCCGTGTATAATACCTCAAAGTCAAAACTGTAGAAACAAAAATATAAAAAGGAAAATTGGGACCATCTGCTATTTTACTAAACACAAACACAGTATTTTTTTCTGTGTATATAAAACATGTTATATTACATTAGAAATATAAGTTGTTGCTACATGATACAGAGCACTGGATAAAAAATTAGAACAAAATTAACCAATCATTGCTGATTATATAAACATTCAGATGTTTGGCATCAAACAGATAAAACATCTGGCTCATGAACTGAAGTTTTACTTTTCATATGCAAGCTGTGATGACACTACTTGGCATATATTTCTATAAATTTTTTTCCTTGATAAAATAACAAGCTTATGATTCTCATGAAATAAATGTATAAAGCAGGGAAAACATTTCAATCTTAGGTAGGTTTAAATCTCACAACTAATTTTTACTTTCCAGTTTCACACGAAATTCAATTTATTCAACAATACTTTTAGATCTTATTATATAGCAAACCCTGCATTAGACAATATGAGTTTTAAAATAAACTGACAAAAAGCCACTGCTGCCTAGAGATAGGTCACTTTTGAAGGAAGAAACAAATGTTTAAAACAATGAAAAAATTGCATCAGCATTGAAGGAGAAATAGGTTGCATAAACACACAATAAAGAGGCTGGCTTCCACCTAAAGGAAGTGGAGAGGGGAAGGAATAGTCTATGGAGACTTCCAAGAGGAAGGAGATATTGGAATTGAATAATAAGGACAAATAGCTGTGTGCAGGGTGAATTCAGAAGTGATAGATGCTCAAGGAGTCCCATGGCTCCTAAGCCCCTGGAACTTAGGACCTACTTGTAGGGTATCTGGGAGATGAAGCAGCAAGAAGAGATTTCTGAATGGCTTCCTCTTATAGTCAGTGGAGTGACAGAGTGGCATTGCACAGAGTGTAAGGGCAGTAATATGTAGGGTGAACTGTAAAGAGAGACATAACAAGTAAGGAGACTACTGCATTGATCTGGGGTTGTGAAAACTAGACCTTAGGGAAAAAAATAAAGAGTATCAGAGAAGAGAGGAAAGATTGCAGAGATATAGATGAGCTAAAAGCTCATTTGATGCTATCCAAATGGAAAGTGAAGCAGAGGGAAGTTTGCACATATCTTTCAGATTTCTGTTTGAATGACAGGGAACTAATGCCATCTCTGTGTGGAAGAAGAAAGAACAGCTGTGTGGACAAATGTGGTGAATCTAGTTTTGGACATCCTTGTGAGATATAATAGAGAGATGTCTAGAAGTTCATAAAAAAGTAGACTGAATTGAAATACTGAATTTTGCAGATGTTGAAATCCAAGTAAGAACAGCAAACACTCTAAACATTAGAAACACTAAGTTTAAAATACTCTCTGTGTGAAGTCGCTCAGTCGTGTCTGACTCTTTGTGTCCCCATATATTGTAGCCTACCAAGTTCCTCTGTCCATGGGATTCTCCAGGCAAGAATACTGGAGTGGGTTGCCATTTCCTTCTCCAGGAGATCTTCCCAACCCAAGGATTGAACC
>NW_011495046.1:488540-489606 GCF_000754665.1 Bison bison bison | reverse complement strand
TTCATTATTATATAATAAGACATCTTCAGAAAATAACCAAGGCTATCAATGACATAAGCACTTTATTGTAGGTAATCCAATGTCAGTGATTTCTACAGTGATTAAAAGTAAGGGCCCAGTATACTGTATTGGGAACACATGTATACCCGTGGTGGATTCATTTTGATGTTTGGCAGAACTAATACAATTATGTAAAGTTTGAGAATAGAATAGAATTAATTAAAAAAAAAAAAAAGTAAGGGCCCAATTCTTCAGGTGTTAAAAACACTGAGAAATTGGGTAGCAGCTGTTGATATTGCACAAGCTAAATTATTAACCATATATGTGTAAAAATATGCATTCCCTTTAGGAAGAAATTACCCTACATTATTGTGAAATACAGTGGCATTAACTTTATTTCCAGCTCAATTTTTAAAAACAGATGTTAATATTATTATAATACAGATGCAAGTTTTCTATGAGACTTTCCAGCTCAATCTTTAGAAATAAATATCAATATTATCATAAAACAGATGCAAGTTGTCTATGAGGCTTTCCAAAAGATTTTCTCATGGTTTAAGATCTTTAAAAAAATTTTTTGCCTTTATGTTTTTTTATCTCTCATAAAATGACATCCAAATGCAAATATATGTGGACAGAAAAAAGATGGTCTTAGTAAAGACCTTTTCATTAGAAATAGATTAACATTTAAAGACCTTAGGTCTGTTTTTACAGAAAATGCATTTTAAAATTCTGATTATCTGTAAATTTTCATTACATTCCTGAGAATGTTCTTCTCAATGAAGAACAAAATTTGTCTAAGAAAAACTTACTTGTATTTGGAACAGCATAAAAACTGATACCTTTGAGTTTCCTCAAGTGGTGGTGCCCAAAACTATTTAGGCAGCCTCTACTTGTTTCTTTTTGTAACTTCTATGTATATATTCCTTTACCTGTTGAGGATGTCAGCATTTTAGCATTCCCCACGTGCCTAGGGCTGTTAGTTTTTGAAACCCCATCCCTTTTGCTGTTCATTGTTCCTCTGTGGGTCACTCAAAAATATCAGATACAGCTGTTGCTTTTACCT
>NW_011495046.1:487599-488440 GCF_000754665.1 Bison bison bison | reverse complement strand
CTCCAGGCAAGAACACTGGAGTGGGTTGCCATTTCCTTCTCCAATGCATGAAAGTGAAAAGTGAAAGTGAAGTCGCTCTGTCGTGTCCGACTCTAGCGACCCCATGGACTGCAGCCTACCAGGCTCCTCCATCCATGGGACTTTCCAGGCAAGAGTACTGGAGTGGGGTGCCATCACCTTCTCCGAAATACTCTCTAGAGTCATTTAAACGATAACACAGAGCATCAAGGCAATGGGTATGTCTTTTGAAATCACTTTATTATGAATTCTACCTTGTATGATCAGAAAACTGGAAATGAAGAAATGTATTATTTGTGTCCTAATAGAATCTGTGAACCATGACGTCAGTGCTGTCATATGTTGCTCTTACCTGGAAGCATATGATTTTGGAGTTACCTTCTCGAAGACTATTTTATTAAAATTCAAAGACTAACCATGTGAAAGGTATTATGTCTTTTGTACTCCCTAGGGTTCATTTGCCTATTTGAAGGGGACTAAACTGGGCTCCAAAATCACTGCAGATGGTGACTGCAGCCATGAAATTAAAAGACGCTTACTCCTTGGAAGGAAAGTTATGACCAACCTAGATAGCATATACAAAAGCAGAGACATTACTTTGCCAACAAAGGTCCATCTAGTCAAGGCTATGGTTTTTCCAGTGGTCGTGTATGGATGTGAGAGTTGGACTGTGAAGAAAGCTGAGCCCCGAAGAATTGATGCTTTTGAACTGTGGTGTTGGAGAAGACTCTTGAGAGTCCCTTGGACTTCAAGAAGATCCAACCAGTCCATTCTGAAGGAGATCAGCCCTGGGATTTCTTTGGAAGGAATGATGCTAAAGCTG